>NC_090928.1:670654638-670962578 GCF_040938575.1 Ambystoma mexicanum
TCCGCCCTTTGATGCCCGCAACTCTAAACAACTCCAAAACTTTTAACGAAGCGGACTCACCGGATGGAAACGCTATGTCATCGGATCTACACGAAGCCGAACTTCCACCGTCCCTGATGCCTGGGGTCTCCACTCCACCGCCGCGGGCTGGCTCGGTACCGACGGGAACTCCGCGACAGCCCCGAGGGGCGGCCGCGTCGACTTCCCAGGCTCCGTTGCTGGACCTGCCCCGGGTGGTCGTGCCGGACAGCCGTCAGCCGCCAGGGGACGGGACCGCTCCGGATCATGGACCCCCACCATCGAAGAGCCTGCCGACGCCTGATGGGCCGACCCCGACTGCGGTCGCGGCTCCACGGCCTCCCGGAGGGGAGCCAGTGCAGAGCGGACCAGCATCGGAGAGCACATCGAGCCTGGAGAAGAAATCGGCTGACCCGGACGACGCCTCGCCGGAAGGAGATTCCTCTCCCCCCCTTTGGGGAATACGAGGGCAGCGGCACCCGTCCTGTCGGGGGGGCGCCGACTTGAGGATCAAAAGCCGTCGGGCCAGAGGAGACCAGGAGCGGAAGGTGTGCTTCCGACGCCGGCAAGCAGGAGTGAATCCACAACAGCGCCTCCTCTGGCGGGAGCCCAGTCAGTCACATCAATCCACGACGATGAAGCCCCAAATTCCACACTAGCCCAGGCTAACGCTGACAAAACTGAGAGGATCGTCTTAGACCCCCTACCACCCAGTAAAACGAGGGTTACACCCTCTGATAACACAATAAAAAAGAGACCTCGGTTGATTGACGACCTTAACAAAAAAACCGAGCCCTTATCAAAACAAGTGAGCTCCACCAAAACATCACGGATGACTCCCAAAATACCAAGAAAGGGCCTCAAAAAACCTCAACGCCCCTTGAAGCTCCTATCAGACTTCTTTCACAAGCATTCTAAAGCCATTCAACAAAAATGTAAAGAACTGACAGATGCTGAAATCCTCGAGGCAGCAGACGCAATTACTCCCCCTCGAAAACATCGCAGGCTGATACAAGCAAACCGAAAATTACCCTACCTTCCTTCAAATAAAGACAATAGAGCTGCACCCGCTAGGGACCCGATAAAAAGTCACTTTTCTGGACAAGTAACACCAACAATTCCACAAATAACCGCTGAAAACGAGAACGAGACGAACGCGCAAATTTCATCCCCACCACCAATTCCCATATCTATACTAGTTCCTCCAGTTAGCAACACAACGGCCTTAACGTCAGCTTTTACTCAGCCTCTCCTACATAGCCATTCTAACACAGTCCAAGAAACCCAGACTCTACCGCACCCTCCAAATCAAGAGATACGGGAAGAGGAGAGGTCCACACCCCTTCGACATAGTTTGACGCCATTGGATCCATCAGACCTCACTTCGACGAGCATCACTCCACCAGTACCACAAGTCTTGATACTTGAAAAGGCCCTAAGTCCTCGGCAAAGCGACAACAACGCCCAAAATGAACAACCTACAGAGCCTGTGCCGCCACCCCTAGGAGAGGCGTCCAAGCCCACAAACCAACCCCAGGAAAGAGTCCCTGAAAGAAATCACCTTGTCAGATCAAAAAATAGTCTCCAGTTTGAGAAAACTTTAGACTCTTTCTACTCAAACTTGGACAATTACAACAACCAAAGAAGACACTCTTTTGACCTTCCATCCAGAAGATCAACAACTGCCATGACACCTGGCATACGACTCCCATCACCCTCCAAAGCAGACCGTCTCCACAAAGTCACATACCCTTAAACGACTCTCAGCCCAAAAAACTGGACACTTGCACTCTGATGTCAGCTCTATCAATAGCGCTAAATCCATTTGTCAAATTGTATGAAACAATCGGAGACACGATGAAAGACCACACATCGATTCAAACGACAATGCTAAATAAATTAACTTTCTTGGAAGGCTACATCTTGGCCTTAGAAGCAAAGATCCAGTCGTCAGAGAAAAAACAAATTCAAGAACCTTCCACACTCTCACTCCAAAAACAGCCTCAAATCAAGTGCCCCTCCTCACAAGAAATGACACAAAAAACTTCCAAAGGCACGCAAACCCATTCATTTATAGATTTAACTGTACCTTCAATCACCACGAAAGAGAACTCCACGTCACCAAAAGGAGGGAAAGAAGTAAACCCTAAAAGAAACGGAACCATGGCACTCGAACCAATCTTCCAACAACAGGTCCCTGCTAATTTAGCAGTGTTAGCTACCCATATACGTGCAACAACCCAGTCAAAAGAGAAAGGAACAGCCAAACTACACCGTGAAGTAAACAAGATCAACCACGAAAAAGAAGTTGAAACTTCTCTGAACGACGAAGACCTCCTGAACATCACTCAACATTTTACAGACCAATCCATAACCCAACCCCAAGAGGTGCAAGGAACAACAGCCCTACAAACAACAAGTACAACCCCGGATGAAAACCTCGACACAAAACGAGCGACCATGGAACGACCTTTTTTCACCGACAAAGAACGAAAACAGCGGTCGACCATGACTAATCGCATCTCAAAAGACCGCTTACTGGGAAAGACGAGGGCCGAACGGAACTCCAAACCCTACAATCCAGAAAGCGATAAACGCAAAGCACAACCTTGTCGGCAACCAATAAGGTTTACCCGAAGATCGAGCAGTAGCCCCCCTTCTTGCAGACCCAAAGCTCAGTCGCAGAAATCACAAACCAGAAACCATGTAAAGGAACCCACGAGGACAACCTACAAATCAAAAACTGATAAATATCATTCAAAAACTCAAACAAGATGGATATGGAAACTTGAGCAGATACCGGGCAACACTGACAAAGTGATACTAAACAGAAGAGGAGTGATGGACCTGTTTAGTTATATCCCGACACTCAGTTCAGTCAAATCAGCCGACCTCCAGATTGTCGACCCTAGTCACAAGGGTCCCAAAGCTATTTCTCATTTATACATAGCGTCACAAACAATAAACAACGATTTCAAGTCTGCCCTTGAAGAACTCTTAATTATGGGATATGACCGTACGAGATCATCAAGAGAAATTAATCCACGTGATTGTCGAGAAAACAAATACGCTCAAGAGCCCAAAAGAAAAACTGAATACTATCAATCGTCATACCAAACCCGGCCTCCGTCCAGAAAAAAACCAGCAAACACCCCCGTGCGGGTCCAAAAACCAGCTATGAGCAAAGCGAACCAAAAGCAAAATCACACTAGACCCGCTAAAAGCTTGGAAAACTCGACTCCAGCGCTCAAGAAAATTGAAAAACCTACGACAACTGCAATAACCAAATACTCAAAAGAACTTCCAAAGCTCCAAAGGACAGTCCAAAATGAGACATACCAGGGGGCTGTAAGCACATCTCAACCCTCACCTCCCCATTCATTTTGGTCCTGGCTGCCGAAAGCCCTCAAACAAAACTTACAAAAATAGCCACCCAAGAGAAGATCTCTCAGCAACACCTACACCCATCAGATCCCCAAAGCCCAAGACCAAATAAAAATGTGTTCGTGGAACACCCGAGGTTTTCTTCACCTAACAACCCCAGGATCCACGAATTTAACAGTCTACGACATTATCTGTCTTCAGGAGACATGGCTTCTTCTACCCCCAATTCTCGACGGCTACGAGACCCACACAGTGGTGGCCAAGAAGGGCCTCTTAGGCCGCCCTACAGCGGGGCTGCTCATCGCAATCCGCGGTGGTCGAGGCCTAACGGACTCATATAAAATAAAAGAAAATCACTTCATGATGATGGTCAAACTAAACTGGAAAACAACAGATGAAAAATCAAATAAACTAACAACGAAGAAAATCATAATTATCACCATCTATTGGAACCCGGCAACTGTCGAGTGTGGGAAATTTATCAAAACAATAGAACAAGAACTGGACTGGGCGCAAGTCACACACCACCCAGACTACGTAGTCCTATGCGGAGATCTAAACATCCATAGCCAGCAGAGCGAAAAGTCAAAGGCATCCAAATGTAAAAAACGTCCAACTGACCAGAGATCCATCAAATGGCAAAACCTTATGAAATCGAGATCTTTCGACAACCTGGATCAAGTCTTTGCTGACCCAAACAGACTCCCTACATGGGAAGGAGCGAATTCAAACTCCACAATCGACTACATTCTGGTATCACGTCCTCTATTACTACACATTAATTCCTTCAAAGTGATTAAAACAAGGGAAAGTGACCACAATCTGCTGGAGACTACCTGGTTAACTAATCCGCCGAAAAACCACACAATGTGTGCAGAACTCGATCATAACGCTCAAGGGACAAGACTCAGGATCACGGAAAAGGCAATAACAACCATTTCAAAGCTCTATAACGACCGAGCCAAACATCTACACACGTTGGCGGTTGACTACACACCTTTGTTGACCGTCTGTAGAGTCCCTCTCAAGACCAAAAAGCCAATGGCAGTTGACCAAAAACATATGTATGACAAATTGGTCGCCGAACGAAAAAGAGAGCTAAGGAAGACAAAAAGACTAGCACGAAAACTTGCCCCCCCACAGGCCACGACCATCATGAAAGAAGCAGCTACAAAATACAAAACTTGGTTAAAGGGCCACCGGCACAAGCTCTACCAACAAGATGCAGAAGACATCCTGAAAGCTATAACAGGAAACCACGCAAGAGACTTCTGGTCCCTCTTACATTCAACAACGCCAGGTGCGCGCCCAAGTCAGTTGAACGGTATTGGCCAGTTGGCCTGGGAAAAGTACTTCAGCACCCTGTTTAAGCGTACCTCGACAGTAACCTCTAGGACGACAAATAACGACACCCCTTGGAGGTGCTTAGATAACATCGAAGACATCATAACGTTAATCAAAAAACTGAAACCATCTCGTGCTCCCGGCCCTGACGGCATCACAAACTTTGATTTAAAAGCACACCCGGAAACCTGGGCGCCCTTGTTGAGTCAAATCTTCAGACGATGTTCCGCCACAAAAACCATTCCACCAACGTGGAAATGTGCTAACGTGGTACCTATCTTCAAGAAGGGCAATAGGTCAGACCCTACTAGCTATCGTCCGATCGCTCTCCTTGACCCAATAGGAAAGTTGTTTGGGTCACTTTTGCTAAACCATTTCACTGCCTGGGCCAATGAAGCTCCCTGCCACGACAAACTACAAACTGGCTTCAAAAAAAATCTGGGGACAAATGCAAACATATTAATACTGAGTGCCCTGAAAAGCAAAATCATGGAGGGCCGTCCACGCCTATTCATCGCCTTTGTCGACTTGACACAGGCTTTCGACAAGGTGGACCGGGAAAGACTATGGAAGAAACTGGCTCTATGGAAATGTCCCCCAGACATACTTAACCCCATCAAAGCCCTATATACCAACACTTCTATGCGGGTACGCCTGAACCAACAAGGACTGTTAACCGAAGAGATAACAACAGCCAGAGGAGTCAAACAGGGCTGCCCCCTGGCCCCCGCCCTGTTTTGGTCCTATCTAGGCGATTTCCAAGATACAGAAAAAGAGATTCGAGCGTTCCCCCCCAAACTCGGAGGAGATCAGATCAGTCGGCTCTTATACGCAGACGACTTAATCCTTCTGGACAACACTCCGATAGGACTACAACGGCAACTAACAAACCTACAACAATACATGGCGACAAACAATCTGGAAATTAACCAATCAAAAACGAAAATGATGGTCATTGAGAAATCCGCAAAAAAGAAATCCACCCTACCGCTAAGACTAGGCGAAACAACTATCAAGAAAGTCTATAGTTTTAAATACCTCGGAGTCATTCTAGACAGCACTCAAAGAGACAACGCGATGAAAGAGGCACTCCATGGAAAAACTACAAAACTAGCGACACAAGGAAAAGCCATTGATATTAAATTCGGCCGATTTTCAATCATACCAGTACGAGATTTCTACAAAAAAAAAGTCATACCATCCTTGACATATGGTGTGGATGCAATGCCGACCATCCCCCAAGACCTGTGGCAGAACTTGGAAGCATCCTTCTGGAGAACAGTCTTAGGTCTCCCTAAATCCACGCCAATAACACTGATTAGACGTGAACTCACGCTTTCATCATTGAAAGCAACCATCGACTGTAATAGCGTCCTGCTCTATCGGAAGTGCATCCAGAACGACGCCCCATACGCCTACAAGTTGATAAGTGAAGAACTTCGTCTTGGAACTTGTCGAATGCTCTCTCACTGGGAAACAAAAATCTTATCCATCCTAGACTCAGTGGCTTGTAGCACGGAGGACCTTATCAACAATCCAGTCAGAGTCACCAAAAAAATCAAAGAACTGGATTGGATTCTCACCACCGATACGGCTATGCGATACAAACTCACCAACCATCTACCAGTCTTTTGCAAGAAACTTGATAGTGTCCAACCATACTTGAAACTATTTCCGAACAGATTGGCGCGAAACTACTACCTAAGAATAAGACTAAATCTTTTGGAAACTAACGAAATTCTATCGATCAGACACCTATCTACTACCAGCAGTTGCCGGCTTTGCAAATCAACTTCGGCAAAGGAATCCATACGTCATCTTCTTCTGACCTGTCCGTCAACGACAGACATTCGACGCACCTATTTGAAAGACATTTTCACAAACTTTACCTTACAAGACGAAGAATCGTGCTGGAACAAACTGATAGACGGCGACAAACAGTCATGGCAGCTCGCAACAATAAACATCATGACCCACATCTTCAACGTGCTGCTCCCACGACAGGCTTCAGGAAACGCTCCACCAATCTGACCGCCAAATTTGACGGGCAGTTCTTGCTGCCGTTTGTTAAAAAATCTTTTAGATTAAAAAAACAAATAAAAAAAAAAAAAAAAAAAAATTCAACTCGAGGGCTGGACCACTAAAAGTACTCCGTAACCCTCGACATCAACCTCCTATAGGAGGATTCAGCATGAGCCCCAGGCTCTGGCCCCCCAAACTCCATCTCAGGAGCAGTGTTGAGGCCACTGGCATCATGTAAAGATTGCCGCAGATCTTCCAGCTGACTGTCCTCAGAACAGGCCATGTCAGGCACATCAGGAGTCACACCAGGAACAACAAAAGGTTCCTACGCCACATCATACCTCTCCTCATCCTCATAGATATCCTGCAGAGAATGAAAAAACTTCCTCCTAGGGACAGGAGCAGACCTGGACTCAAGAACAGACCTCACAGACTGGAACACAGCCTTTCTCGGAGGATTCACATCCACAGGGGCCTCCAATGGCAAATGCCGGCCAATAGGGCCCAAAGTCGTCGAGGGCTTTGGCGTTGACAAGGGCACCGAAGGCTCAGAGGGACGGATCGAAGGCAAAGGCTCCAAAGGCGTAGTCGAAGGACACGGCACCGACACAGTTGATGCCGGCCTCGACACCTTCCCGGACTTCGACGGTCTCGTCGGTGACGAGGACCATGACCTGGATCTGGCACGTCTCTGGCGATCAACCTGAGCTTTGTCTGAACAGGACCTCGACAGTTCCCGATGTTTATCGTGCTGACCGCCTGGGCCCAAGGCACGATAACGTCGGACCAAGACCGCTCCTTGCCGGCTTCAACCGAAAGCGAGGACAGAACAGTGCCCTGAGAGGCCTCCCATTGCTCCGGAGTAGAGGATTTAGTAGAACAAGCCACTTTCCTCATAGAGCCATCATCCGACGGGGAAGGCGACCGGTGACGCTGCTTCCGGGAGTGCCTCGACGAGGAGGACGAGTGGCGGGAACCCCTCCAAGACCGAGATCCCCTGGACTCCCTCCAACTGGGAGAGTCACCCCTCGAGTCACCAGTGGAAAGACCAGCAGACTTTTTGGCAGATTTACAGGGTTTTGACACACTACTTACCTGCAATTTCCCCTTATGCTCCTGCAAGGCCTTGGCAGTCAACGACTGGCACTTTGAGCAGTCATCCGTATCGTGACTCTCACCCAGACACCACAAGCAGATACAGTGAGGGCCCGTGATAGACATTTTGGACTTACAGTCCCGGCATTTTTTAAAGCCAGACCGCGGGGTCGGCCGTGTCGAAGAAGAAGACATCATCGAAGAAGATAACACGAGGCGCGCCGAGTTCTCGGAGCAAAAACGTTTGCGGAAAAAAACGGATCTGAGGCTACAGGCGCCGTGCGTGCTACTTATAACCTCCGATGATGTCACCCTCGACAGGGGACATCGACCCGACGCCATCGACGCAGGACGCCCTCTGTCGGAAAATTTTCGAAGCAGCACAGCTGTGGACATAATATGTCGAATACATTGGAGGACACAATCCATTCGAAATAAGCTTCTCTTTGTGGCGATCATTTCAGTGGCAAAATATTGCAAAACACAGTTGCTCAATACTGCGCTATGGTATTTCCTAAGACCTGTCTGGTATTTGTTTAGCCTGTGATTTGTGTCTGCCCAAGATTGGAGTTTACTTAGCAATAGGGAAGCGAATATCTTTGCACAGGAGTCCAACATTGCTAGCAGCCTAAAGTTCGAAGGTTCTAGCCGATCACCTTTTTTGTGGATAGGAACCAGGACGGATTGTGTCAAGCTTTTGGGAAAAGTGCAGGTGCGTAACATTTCTAGAAAGCCACATTCCAGAACATAGGCCCAGTAGTCCGGATTTGTTTTGCAAACGATATTGGGGACACCATCAGGTCCCGGGGCTCTGGAAGCCTGCATACGCTTGATAATTATCTTTATATCTAGAGTGTCAAAAGTCAGTTTCAATTTACCATCCGCCGGTTTAGTCAACGGCTCTACCTGCAAGTTGTCATCATAAAAAAGGGATTTAATGTATGTCAGCCATGTTGGTTATGGAATGGGATTTAGTTCAACCTTAGTCTGATCAGCCATGCCTCGATGGTAATTTGCCCAAAATGTGCCGCCATCTTTGGAATGCAGTAATTTGAACATGCTGCACTCTGCATGGAGTTCTTATACGGGCGAATTCAATTTTTGTAATTGGTAATGAGCAGTGTCAAGGCAGCTCTCGGTTCCATCTTCGACAGGTTTAAATTTCTCTTTATGACACCTCAGTCTCTACTTAGTTGTTTTTTCCTGTCGAAAATGGCCACATCAAATGGACCTCTTGTAGAGTGGTTCCTAGGGATCGCTCTACACCGAAATTTCTCTGAAGCCAACAAGAGCGTCATGACTCTGTTCATGTCCCAACTATAGTGGGTCAGCACGTTTACCATCCATTCATAACTCAGTAGCAAATGTGACTCTAGTTTGTCCATGTTGACATTGGACCATAAGAGTCTGTTACCTTGACGGTTGGGACCGATTCTTCTACATACAATCTTTTTCTTAGGTTTGCCAGTGCCCAGGTTATGGGTTTAACTCATTAAGCTATGGTCGCTAGGTGCATTTGAAACCTGGGTAATAGCACTGCAGTGGTGCCAGAGGCCATGGTTTACATGCACATAATCTAAGCAGGGTGACTTTTTCCTGTGTGACCAAGTTGGAAGTAGGGGGGCACCACCTCTCCCTTTGATGTTTAAGCAGGTTAAGCTGTGTGCTTCCAAACAACCACCACAACACCTTGCTCTATGGGTTTTGTTTTTGTTTTCTCTGGCCGTTTGTGCCATATGGGTAATCTGTTCCCCATGGTCTGTTTCACAGTCAATGGTTTCATTTAAATCCCCGGCCAAAATCGCATGCCCATCGGTGTACAATTCAAACCAGTAATACAAGATGGTATCTGTTTCATCCCTCAGTGTTTGTGTAATCTCCTTCCCAGGAGGGTCATATATATTTATGAGTATTCTTAAATTCTCACATTCAAGGATATGTATATTGGTCGACTGGATGTGGGTAGATGCAGTACCCGTAAGAAAAGGAATTAATGTGATTACTAATTCTACACCAATAGCTACTCCTCCCTTTGGTCGTCCCCTCAAGCCCCTCATAGCAGGCGTACACAAGACATTATAACCACCAACAGCGAAGCTATCTAATAGCCAAGTATCTTGTAGTAGAAAGACGTCACTTGTCAAAGCAGCAATAGGCCAGCCGGGTTACTCAAGAAAGAGTTGAAACCGCAATTGTTCCACAACACCTATTTAATACTTCGGGAGATGGTCTCAGTAATAGGTCACAGTAATGTTTCTGGGATCCATTTGTCGACAGCTCTATGTGTATAAGTCTTTGATCTTATTGTTCACATTGTGGATAGTAAGATGGACCTTTCACTTATTGGGTTAGATTTCCATTTATTTGACGAGTTGCTTGTTTGATGCACCAGTCTTGGTTCCTCATTTCCTTCATACAGTGAACTGAACACCCTTTTTTTTGGAGCACTATGTGGTTAGTGTTCAATAGGGAAGTCACTGCTGAAGAAACAAATTCGATTATGGCCCAATTTGTTGGGCTGTCGATTTTAGGGAATTCCAGATGCACGATAACTTCTCTTTGGTTGTTCCTGAGTTCCGGCATGGTATGAAATAAATTCATGATGAAACCCCGATTCATGAAAGGGCTCAGAGCGCTAGGATTAAGTTCTTCAATTTTTATCAATTTACCTAGTGTAAACATTGCATAGGCGCTGTGGCTCAACAGACGCTTTTCTTCTGAAGCTTCCATCTGGGTATAAATGTCACAATTCGATGCTGTATTTGCCTGATTATCATACATATGAGTGGTTTGGTATGAGGCGCTTTCCTTGCAAATTATCATGGCTATTAAAGATGTTATTTATAGGTAACCGGGGGTTTGTGTACAATTATTTCATGTGGGCGATTTATGTAATATAATTCAAGCCTTCTTGTGCCATCAAAGCGTTAACTTATGATGCTATTTGGGTTGCACCTTTAGTTAGCAACAGGCCACACGGAAGTGTGGCACATTTTGCAATCCCATTTGACCCAAGTGGTTGCTGTTCCAGTGTAGTTGTTTTCGCCAGACCATTAATTTGCAACCATCTATCAAGGGGACCACGCAAGTGCACTTCTCTAAATTAGCCATCTTCTTGTGAGGAGCTGATCCTTGTGAATCCTGTTTTCGCACTTGGTGCTTTGATGGATAATGTACAAGGTTTTTAGCCATCTATCCAATGGACCACATGTTTGCTCTATCTGGGAACCTACCTTTTGGGTGGCAATGATTCTCGTATTAGCCTTTGCTAAACTCTGGAAATTGTTAACCAAGTTACTTGGTAAAGTAGTGCTGCTACTGTGTGCCACTTCTGGTCGAGTATTAGAGACAGCGGCAATCAGGTTATTTGAGGCCGTCTCCAAGTTGGTTTGTAATGATGGGTGTTTCTTTAGGCTGGAACATCGCTTCTTTTTGGCAAGCATTTTCCGTTTTAAGCCATTCCTTTGTCTGCTAGTTATTTTCCAGACCAACGTCGCATTGCTGTTGCGTGTCACCGTTGTGTCCATGTTATTGGCAAAGGCAAACGCCAGAGGCGGTAGAACAAATTTCAAAATTGTCACGAAAGTGGCTGCCTCTTGGGTCAAATACGTGGGCTGTGACAGGTGATAAGTTGAGTGAGACAGAGGCTGGATCAATGTTTAGGAGGGTGGGTGAAGCGTCTGTTGTGGTCTCATTGTCAAACTGTGCTGGAACTCGTGTATGGACATTACTGTTAGTCAAAGTTTATATGCAGTACCCTCTGGGACCACTAGACACAACTCTGACTACAGGTATAGGAAACCCAACCTTTGGTATAAGCTTGTACGACACAGTTTTGGTAGCGTGTTGAGCAGCCAGGCTTATCTTAAGAGGGATCAATGTGAGCTGTAGTGGAGTTACACGGAGATTCACAGGTATTCAAATAAACTCTTACACTCAAGGTTTCTTGCATAAACAATTATTAATGTATTTATCGGTCAGTTAGAATAAGCCTTCTTCAGAAGGGATCAATATAATAGTAACACACAAATACACTTCAATACTGTACACTCTTAGTTTCGGAAAATCAGTAAAGACCCTTTTGGGATGGCACACAGACACAACCTACACCTACAGGTGACTTCAATAGCTAGGGTGCTGGGGACATTAATATCTTACTGTTGGCATTTAGAATACTTTTAGAAATGAAGGCAAAGGTTCTTAGAACAACAAGAGACCACAAATACTGTTAAGCAGGCAAATACCTTTTGGCTCCCACAAGAAGAGTCATACAATTCAATAGGCTAAGCCAAATTCAATGGGCAAAAGTATTGTGTAGGATGCACTTCTGGTAAGTAAATGGAAAAGTCTTTGCACAAGTTCTTAGGAGTCTTTGATGAAAAGAAGAATCAAATGTAGGGCCGCAAGCTGATTAGACTTGTGAGTTGTAGAATTTTCAAGCACTCTACAGTAAGAGGTAAGTTCTCTCAGACTTTTAACAGTACCTTAGAAATGAAGAAAAGATGCAGCTGATGACTTCTGTTCCTGTGCAGCTCTGCAGATCTCACTGTTCCTGGGCCTCAGTCGTGGGGACAAGAGGGAGGACCTTGCGGGACTCCTGCAATGCGCTGAGACAGTCAAAACTAGCAACCGGCAAACTTCACTTTCAGTGGCTGTTCAGTGTTTCAGCTCCTCGCATCTACCGTAAATAGCAACACTGCGGTTCCTGGCTGTCGAGATGGACTTTCCTTGCTTCTGGGGTCCTGCTTTCTGTTAAGGGGGGGTCAGGCTCGGTCAATCCTGCTTCCTGGGAGTACGGAGGATCTTCCTGAAGCTCTAGGCCAGTTTAACGCACACAATCTGGTGTTCCTCTCCCTGGCTATACAGTGTCCAGCAGCAACTCTGTGGAAATTCAACCAGCTCCAAGATGGATGTCCAGGTGCCTCACTTTGGAGTTGATTGGTCCCACCAAATCAAGGGGAGAAGTCGTCCATGCAGGGGCTTCTCTGTCGATGCGAACGTGGCGTTTCGGCACTGCAGCAGGGCTTCAGCGGGCAAACGAACGGTCCAGGAGTTGCAGCAGGAGTCCTCTTCAATTTCTTCTAAGGTTCCTTCGTCCAGTGGTCGAGACTGCCTTCCAAGACAAAAGACTCGCCTTTTATTCAGTTCTCTCCCATTCATTCCAGCCTAGCTGTCAATCACCCAGCAGGATGGCTGTCCTTGTCAGGCAGTCGGCCGGCCAATCATCACAGAGTGCATTTGGGTCTCCTAGGAGACTAAGCACAGGGAGTTTCGGGCACCTCCCTCACGTCCAACCTACCCCAGACACCCTGGAGCCAGAGGCGGGCTTCACTTGTGAATTCCGCCAAAGGCAAAATGAACAAAGAGACCAAACCTGGTTTGGCGCGCAGAGTAAATCTCAAGAAGAACCTTTCCACAAAGAAATGGCGGAAAAAGAAGACCGGGGGCCATTTTGACAAAGATGTACCCGTGGGTGCTTTACTATAGCTCTGAACGCAGCCCGCGATAATGGCACACCATGATAGTTAAAACGAAACCACTGCCACCAGCCATTCAGTGAGAAAAGGGTAACATAAAAATGTTACATGAGAAACTAGACAAAGTTTCTCCAGCACTCTATTGTAAGATAGTGTGTGCTGGGTCTAGAAAGTTACAATGGTAAGTAAAGTCAATTTCACTTTACTGCTCTGGGAAACAGTAGTTTATCCCAGAGAAGGTATTTAAACCTTGGGAAATCTGAAAGAGTTCCCTGTGTCACTGCGCTGAAGGTGCTGTGTGACACAATGTAAAAGATGATACCTATGGAGTTTGTCAGACTCCACAACCAAAAGAAACAGTGTTCAAAATAACATTAAAATACATGAGAGAGTGGGAAAAATGGTCTCACTCTCTCCAGGTTAAAAAAATCAAGTTGTCATGATTCCTGCCCCTCATGTCCCCAGCCCTCCAAGATGTCAGGCTGGAGCCAGGCCGCGGTCACCTACATGGCCCTCAAGGGCCTCTCCATCCCTCCAAAGACCCACTTGGAGTCAGACTTGGCGCTTGTGGCACCAGACTCACTCACTACCATAGGATAACTGTAACGCTCACCTGATTCCCGCAGAGGTGCCGGTCTTGACTGGGCGAATACCGTATCTTCAAAGGTGATGTGTAACACACGGTTGGCTCTTTGGGCTGGACCTCTGTGCACTGTATGTCTGACTCGAAGAGTAAGATGTCTGCAGATAGAAAATATGGGATTAATGAACTGGGTTATTGGGTGTCTCTCTCTTCTTCCCTTTCTCTTCTCCTGTAGAACCCCAAAGGTTAACGCTCTCACCTTAGGTAAGTGAACGCCGTGCTCTCCATCTGCCTCGGGGCAGGGTGCCGTAACCAGTTTCCTCACTGGATAAGGGTGCAGGCCTCTTGACTTCAGAGGACTGCTGTCCGTCGTTTACTGCACGAACGGTAAGTTCCGAGCATTTCAAATGTCTTTAAAAGTCTTTTGTAATGATGTCTCTTGTTTTGCAGGGTTCCGGCGATGGCGGATGACAGGCCGAAGTGAGTTGAGGATGGAACCCGTGTGAGGAATAGAAGCGCCTGGAAGCACGTAAGTAAGCGCTTGTTGCCTGCTTCACGATGCGCACTAACTGTCCTTTTATCTTGCAGGTACGAGTTCGGAGCTGCTGAAGGGTGCCGGAAAACCCACTGGGTTCGGCGTGGGAAGGAGTAATGGCACGTGAGTATTAAAGTTACCCAATGTCTTTAAACGCACCTTCTTTTGTCTTTCAGATGCGGGATGCAGCGCCGAAGGCCTCCGGAGCGTGCGCAGAGTTGGTAAGCTTTTGTCTTTCAGATGCCAGAATGCAGTGCGAAGACCTCCAGAGCACGCGAAGAGTAGGTAAGCCTTTGTCTTTTAGATGCCGGAATGCAGCGCGAGGCGTTGGTGACAGCCAATGGACCAGGTAAGAGATGCGCTGTCACTGAAGACCGTAGTGCTAACCTGTTCTTTCTTGTCTTTATAGGTGTTGCTGAAGACTGGATTCAGGATGGTAAGCCTTTTCCCCTTAGGCCCAGGATCAGATGCAGAAGACACGATTAGCGTTCTGCTGCAGAGGATGCAGAATAACGCAAAGCAAGATTCATCCATCGGGTGTGGTTTAAATAGCCTCCTGTAGTGCTTAGGTGTCTCCTTCCACAGCCTCGCCTAGAAGAAAAAGAGTTCCTGCTTTCCAGAAGAGTTCCAGTGTTCTGAATCTAGGGAGTGGCTCCTGCCCCACCCAACAGGAAAAGTAGTCCCAAACAGAAGAGGATCAGAGGCTCAACTGGCAGGTAAGTAAGCAGCATGGTCTGCTGCAGGTAAGTCCACCCAAGCATTATGAGCCCGGCGCTTCCAGCGCTGGGACTGGGCATATTTATGAGCCTGGTGCCACTGGCGCCAGGACAGGGTCCAAAAGGTCCCAATTGGGACTGATTGGCACTCGGAACCTGGGTTATGGGTCTGCTTCCAAGGGAGTTGGGTAAGTCCTGACCTTTTGGAAGCAGAGATCATGACAGCACCCCCCTCAAGGCCCCTCCCAAACCGGGCTTCTCCGGGGGTTTGGGCTTGTCAGGAAATGTTCGGTGAAATCTTTTGATTAGACGAGGAGCGTGGACATATTCTGCAGGTTCCCAGGATCTTTCTTGGGGGCCGTAGCCTTTCCAGTCAATTAGGTAAAATAGTTTAGATTTGGAGATCTTGGAGTCCAGAATGCTTTTGACTTCAAACTCGAGTTCTCCATCGACTAGGATGGGTTTTGGAGATTTAGTTAGTCGGGTTTGAGGTTGCACGGGTTTTAATAGAGAGACGTGGAAGACCGGATGTATCTTCATGTGAGGGGGCAAGTCCAACTTGACCGCTACTGGGTTTACTATGGTAGTGATGGAATAGGGACCAAGGTACCTTGGGTTGAATGTGCGTGGTCCTTTTAGAGGTAGGTATTTGGTGCATAACCAGACTTGATCTCCTACTTGATATTGGGGGGCTTCCTTCCGATGTTGATCTGATCCTTTCTTGTATTGTTCCTTAGCCCTTTGAAGGTGAGAAACGGCTTCCTTAAAGGCTTGGGTGATTGTAGAATGTAGGTAGTCTACTGCTGGTGTTCCAAGATCTTGGAGTGGATCCAACTCCAAGGTTCGAGGGTGACTGCCGTATAAAAGAAAAAACAGGGTTTTCCCAGTTCCCGAGTGGACAGAGTTATTGTAGGCATATTCGGCTATCCAAAGGATATCTTTCCAAATTTTTTTAGTTTGTTGCAGCATGCAGCGTAAATAGTGTTCCAGAGTTTGATTGGTCCTCTCGGTTTGTCCGTCGGTTTGAGGGTGGTGACTGGTCGATAGTCTCACATCAATTTGAGCCGACCGACAGCAACTTCGCCAAAAATGAGAAATAAATTGACTACCTCGATCCGAAATTAGAACTGAAGGAAAACCGTGCAGTCGGACGATGTTTTCGAGAAATTCTCGGGCCAGAGTTGCTGCTGTTGGCAAGTCTTTGAGTGGAATGAAATGCGCCATCTTGGAGAATAAGTCCACGATTACTAGGATCGTATTGTATCCGGAGCATGGAGGTAGATCGGTGATGAAGTCCATAGAAAGTGTATGCCAAGGGCGAGGTGGGATGTCAATAGGGCGTAAGAGGCCGGCTGGTTTTTCCTTTTGACTCTTGTTTTGGGCGCATACTCCACAGGACATTATAAAGTCTCTGATATCTTTTTTCCAAGACGGCGACCAGAAGTAGCGCTTGATCTTTTCTGAGGTTTTGGCCATACCGGGATGTCCTTCCATTAAAGAATCGTGATAACAAGAGATTACCTTTTTCTGTAAATCTGTGCTGGGCAGGTATAATCGTTCTTGGAAATACAATAAGTTGTCCTTCACTGCAAAGTCCTTTCCCTGCAGATGCCAATTCTGTATGTCTGCTGGAGTTACAAGTTGCCTGGCTTTATCCTTAACTTCCTCTATGGATTGTGTGGCGATTACACCCAGAATTCTTTGTTCGGGAATGATAGGTACAGGTTTAGGGTTGATCAAGTGTTCTTCCACTCCCATCCGAGAAAGGGCATCAGCTTTACCGTTTTTTGTACCAGGTCGATAGGTAATTATGAAGTCAAACTCGGCAAAGAATAGTGCCCAACGGAGTTGTCTAGAGGATTGGGCTTTTGCGGTTTTCAAATATTGCAGGTTTCGGTGATCCGTAATCACAGTAACGGTGTGTCGGGCCCCCAGAAGATAATGCCGCCAAGCCTTAAAGGCAGACTTGATAGCCAGAAGTTCCTTATCAGTAATCGTGTAATTGATTTCAGGAGGCGAGAATTTGCGGGACCAAAATGCCACGGGATGCAACTGATTGGTTACTGGGTCCTTTTGTGATAGAACTGCCCCCATGGCAAGGCTCGAAGGATCAGTTTCAACGATGTAGGGGAGTTCGGGGCGAGGGTGTTTTAAAATTGGTGCAGAGATAAATTTAGTCTTCAAATTCTGGAAAGCTTGTTCCGCCTCGGTAGACCATTCAAAACGTTTGTTTTTCTTTAACAAGGCGGTGATGGGCTGGACTATTCGGGAGAATTCGGGGATAAACCTGCGGTAAAAGTTAGCGAAGCCTAACATGCTTTGAACACCTTTCACGGAGGCGGTGATGGCCATTTGAGAATTGCATCGACCTTCTTTGAATCCATACGCACTCCGCTAGGTGATAATATGAATCCCAAGAATTCAACTTCAGTTACGTTGAAAACACATTTTTCCAACTTAGCGAAAAGTTTGTGTTGACGCAATCTCTCGAGGACCATTTTCACGTGTTTCCGATGTTCAGATTCCGATGAAGAATAAACGAGGATGTTGTCAATGTAAACAACAACACACACATCTATGAGCTCTCTGAGGACATCGTTCATAAAATATTGAAAGGCGGCCGGGGCATTGCAAAGTCCGAAGGGCATGACCTGATATTCAAATAGCCCATACTTGGTGCGGAAGGCCGTCTTCCATTCATCGCCCTCTTTTACTCGTACCAAGTGGTAAGCTCCTCTAAGATCCAGCTTTGTATATATGCATGCTTTTCTGACTTGGTCCAGGAGTTCAGGGATCAAAGGTAACGGATATCTATTCTTAACGGTGATCTGGTTCAGGGCGCGTTAATCTATACAAGTTCTAAGGTCTCCTTCTTTTTTTGGAACGAAGAACAAAGCTGAAGAAGCAGGGGACTTGGAAGGACGAATAAAACCATTCGCTAGGTATTGATCCAGGTATTGTCGGAGGTGAAGGTTCTCAGGCTCGGTGAGGGCATAAATTCTACTACAAGGAGGGGTAGATCCAGGTATCAGGTCTATCTGGCATTCATAAGACCTATGAGGAGGTAGAGAGTTAGCCTGATCCTTCCGGAAAACATCTTGGAATTCTAGGTATTCGGGAGGTAACTGGGGAGTCTCCGAAGAAATTGCTGCCAGTGCAACACCAGGTGGAGGGTGACAAGTAGAGACACATTCTGGAAACTGAACCGTTCTTGCTCGCCAATCGATCTGAGGATTGTGTTTCTCTAACCAAGGTATTCCTAGAATAATCTGGAACTGAGGGGCCTTGATCACAACGAACACGATCTTCTCATGGTGTCCATCTTGACTTACTAGCGTCACTTCTTGAGTGGTATGCGTTACTGGTCCGGAGGCTATCTCCGTACCATCCACCGTAGTAATGACGTCCTTTACAGCCTTGGGACAAAGAGTTAGATTCATCCTCAAAACCATTTCATGATCCACATAATTGCCGATGGCACCGCTGTCGACGTAAGCTTCAATCGCATGTAATCGATCCGGATGATCAGGACTAATGAGGACCATAGGTATCACGAAATGCGAGGTCACGGAACTGGTTTTAACGCTGGGCAAGAGGACCTCTATTCTTGTCGGGCGAGGTCGTTTCCCTGCTCAGAGTTTGTGACCTTGGTAACTGCAGCTCCTACTGCCTTCTTGGCTGGTTTCACCGGACAGTCTCGAAGAAAGTGCCCTGAGTTTCCGCAATAGAGGCATAATTGCAACTGTTTTCTCCTTTCCCGCTCCTTTTGTGTTAGTGGTCCTTTCAGGCCCCCTATTTGCATGGGTTCCCCGGAGTCTACTCCTTTGGAAGGAGTTGGTGTTTTGGAAAATACTCGAGCATCAAACTTGGAACGATCGGCCTTCCTGTTCTGCAGTCTGTGATCTATTTGAACAACTAAGTCTATATAGTCCGAACAGTCTTGCGGGGGATTCACTACATGGGCTAACACATCTTTGAGCTCTCCACGTAGACCTCTATAAAACAGCGTAATCCTTTTGTCCTCAGGCCATTGAGTTTCCACTATCAGTCTGTTGAAAGACGCAATATAAGCCAAAAGGTCTTGATTACCCTGTCGCAACGAAAGAAGCTCATTGTCCAAGGCCTGCCCCTGTGAATGTCTTGCGAACAGTTTTTCCATACTGAGCTGAAAAGCTTGAAAATCATGGAGAACAGGATCATCTTGATTAACTAGAGGGATCGACCAGTCTGCCGCATTGCCACTAAGGTACGAAAGCACGAAAGCTACTTTAGCTTGATCAGTTGGAAAGGCTGCTGGCCAGCATAAGAAATGCAACCGGCACTGATTAATAAATACTGCAAACCTCTTTGGGTCACCAGAAAATCGTTCGGGCGGAGCCAGAGGTACATTCCCAGGTAGGTTGATCTGCACTGGATTCATAGAGGATGTTGAAGGAAGATTTGCCCCTGATGCGGGTAACGGGGTCTGTCCGGCTTGTGACTGTAGCAATTGTCTAGCGAGATTGTCTGTTCGCTCCTTGGAAATAATCAGTTCCCTTCTTAGAGCGTTCGTTTCCTGACGGGCTGCATGCACTTCTGCTCTTAGTTCCCCAAGTAACTGGGCTAGCTGGTCGGTATCCGAGGTTTCCATAGCGCCTGGGCGGGAGTTTTGCGGTAGGCTTTGCGTTCTGTAACGCTCACCTGATTCCCGCAGAGGCGCCGGTCTTGACTGGGCGAATACCGTATCTTCAAAGGTGATGTGTAACACACGGTTGGCTCTTTGGGCTGGACCTCTGTGCACTGTATGTCTGACTCGAAGAGTAAGATGTCTGCAGATAGAAAATATGGGATTAATGAACTGGGTTATTGGGTGTCTCTCTCTTCTTCCCTTTCTCTTCTCCTGTAGAACCCCAAAGGTTAACGCTCTCACCTTAGGTAAGTGAACGCCGTGCTCTCCATCTGCCTCGGGGCAGGGTGCCGTAACCAGTTTCTTCACTGGATAAGGGTGCAGGCCTCTTGACTTCAGAGGACTGCTGTCCGTCGTTTACTGCACGAACGGTAAGTTCCGAGCATTTCAAATGTCTTTAAAAGTCTTTTGTAATGATGTCTCTTGTTTTGCAGGGTTCCGGCGATGGCGGATGACGGGCCGAAGTGAGTTGAGGATGGAACCCGTGTGAGGAATAGAAGCGCCTGGAAGCACATAAGTAAGCGCTTGTTGCCTGCTTCACGATGCGCACTAACTGTCCTTTTATCTTGCAGGTACAAGTTCGGAGCTGCTGAAGGGTGCCGGAAAACCCACTGGGTTCGGCGTGGGAAGGAGTAATGGCACGTGAGTATTAAAGTTACCCAATGTCTTTAAACGCACCTTCTTTTGTCTTTCAGATGCGGGATGCAGCGCCGAAGGCCTCCGGAGCGTGCGCAGAGTTGGTAAGCTTTTGTCTTTCAGATGCCAGAATGCAGTGCGAAGACCTCCGGAGCACGCGAAGAGTAGGTAAGCCTTTGTCTTTCAGATGCCGGAATGCAGCGCGAGGCGTTGGTGACAGCCAATGGACCAGGTAAGAGATGCGCTGTCACTGAAGACCGTAGTGCTAACCTGTTCTTTCTTGTCTTTATAGGTGTTGCTGAAGACTGGATTCAGGATGGTAAGCCTTTTCCCCTTAGGCCCAGGATCAGATGCAGAAGACACGATGAGCGTTCTGCTGCAGAGGATGCAGAATAACGCAAAGCAAGATTCATCCATCGGGTGTGGTTTAAATAGCCTCCTGTAGTGCTTAGGTGTCTCCTTCCACAGCCTCGCCTAGAAGAAAAAGAGTTCCTGCTTTCCAGAAGAGTTCCAGTGTTCTGAATCTAGGGAGTGGCTCCTGCCCCACCCAACAGGAAAAGTAGTCCCAAACAGAAGAGGATCAGAGGCTCAACTGGCAGGTAAGTAAGCAGCATGGTCTGCTGCAGGTAAGTCCACCCAATCATTATGATCCCTGCGCTTCCAGCGCTGGGACTGGGCATATTTATGAGCCTGGTGCCACTGGCGCCAGGACAGGGTCCAAAAGGTCCCAATTGGGACTGATTGGCACTCGGGACCTGGGTTATGGGTCTGCTTCCAAGGGAGTTGGGTAAGTCCTGACCTTTTGGAAGCAGAGATCATGACAATAACATTGGGGATTGGACTTGTAGTGCATTGATGGGGACAAGATGGATGCCCCCACATATTTCGGTTCCCAGAACTGCATGTGCAGTCTAGTCTTTTGGGTGTGGTTCAGCCCAGAGACACCTGGGATACCCAGAGACTATTTAAGCCACGCCTAGGCTGAGAAACATGCTTTGAGTTTTCTGCACCCGGAGCGTGACGCTCACCGTGTTCGGATCGGTCTCCAGTAGGCCTGCATCTTTCTTCTGCGCTCAGCTCCTGCAAGAACAAGAACACCATTAGGAACAACCTTACCTTGCGGCGCTTCTGCCCATCATTCATCGCTTTTTCTGTTCTGTGGGCATCTTCGGCGGTGTCATTCCCATCCCGGCACGCTGCTTCCTAAGGAAAAGGTAAAAGAACAGAAAAAAGACATTAGTAAGCATTCAGCAAATGTTCGCTTATTTTTAAAGACTGTACCAGCTTCAAACGCTTACCTGAATCCCAGCCGCTCTGGGGGAACTCTGTCTCCGGAACTTCTCATCCATCTGCAAGTGGGAAAAGACACTGCAGGTTAGCGTGGAAACATCTAGAGGCACCGCATACCACGCTTACTCACCACATTTCTTCTTCATAACCGGCATCCACGCTGAAAACGTTGCGGAACCTAAAAGACACAGAAAAAGAACTCAGTTCAATACAAATACGAAAGGGTCGCATCGCGCATCGTGCTCTCACTCACCTTCAGAGCTACTCATCTCAGCAGCACGTCGCCATCCCCAGACGCCAGCCATCATCTAAGGAGGGAAAGGAACGAAGTTAGAGAACTGTTCAAAAGACTCATTATACTAACCTGTCGGACTCTTGCCAGTGAAGTAACTAGGCAGCAACGAGCCCGCATCAATCAACACGCCCCTGCGCTGAAAGCAGGATGGAGAGCATACTTTCCAAGAAAACAAGGTGAGCTGTGGATCAAAGGGAAGGGTTGGACCCCGGGGAAGAAGGGGTTCAAGCACACAGAGACAATAGGGAGGTAAACTCTACCAATCCTGTGTTTCAGGCCCAGTCTCCAGTCGAGTAGACTCCAGGGAAGGGTTCGAGGTCGTAAGAGGTCAAAACAGGCTGAATGACATCCCCGTGGATACCAGGTGAGCGTTACACAAGTCCTCAAAATCCAGCAAAGTTGCTGGGGGTCTCTAAGGTGGAGGGAATTAGCACATTTCTGTGAATTCTCCCTAACAATTATCAAATCCTAAACTTTCCTAATGGCATGTGTGAACTCCAGCTGCTCTGCGGCCATGTTAGAACAGAGAACAAAAGGTGCTTCTAGTGAAAAAATTACTGCATTAAGTGTGGGTCGGGGAAGTGTATTTGCCTCTTTCATGATACTCCGTGGGGTAGAGAAACCAGATGAAGTGGTTTCACTGTCTGTGTCTTCCTCTGCCTCTTGACTGAGCAGAGCTCTGTTCGAGCGAAAAAATGATAAAATTTGCTCTAGGTCAGCAATGTCATTTAGCAGTGTTGATGAGTTTGCATTTTTTCTTCCTTGACCCAGCGACTTTCTTCTGAAATCCATACATAGATTAAGTAAGGAGTGATTATTATAGATACTGGGAGATAATCCCTGGTCTTCCTCCGCTAATCGGGTAATCATTGGCTTTGCGCCCACTCTAGGGTTAGGCTGTATGGACATACCTGTGTTCGCGTTTAAGGGTTTCACTGGTGTCTCAGGTTGGGGAGAATCGTTAGGAGTTGTTTTTGCAACATCTAATGCAGTGGCGGGTAATGGTGCCTCCAAGGCAGGAGATAAGGCAACGTTTTCCTACACGTGTGATTGCACTGCGAAGATTGGGTTTCATTGTGGACGAGGGATTATCTTGTACATGCCAAAAGGACTGTGCAATACTTTAACTGACTCTTCTTCAAGCACTTGTAGAGGGCAATAAGGGGGCCGGCCACCTCTGCCAACCACGGTCAACCACGGTTTACAACCTCTCGTCCACTCTCCGCTCCGCCCGGTAAAGGCAGTTATATGCACTGGGTCTGTTGAGCTCACAGCAAGCTCCTCCTTCCATACACTTCCTGAACTTCCTGAAGATCCTGGGGCAGCATACAGTCCTGTGGCTGCTGCTTGCCTGAGGGTGTCTGTCCTCTACCACGATTGGCATAGTAGGGAAAGCCCCTCCCACTATTGGTGGAAGGTGAGGGCTGCTGAATCATCAGTCTCAGGTGTGCCCTTAGAAGTTTGGAACTTCTGAAGCATGTGCTCCGTCTTAGCTCTGAACAGGTTATGGTTGTCAAAAGGCATGTGCAGGAGCTTTGCCTGAATGCCTGGAGCTGACCCAGAGGTCCTCATCCAGAAATTTCTTCTCATGACAGTCCGGGTGACTGTGGCGCATGCCACGCAGTATGTTGTGTAAAGGCTGGACTGCAACATATGGCGTAAAGTCTCACTTCCACCATGAAAAAGGGCGCTGAAGCCCTCTCTCATGCCGAAGCCAGCAGGAATTGAACAGTCTGAGAGATCACTGTCCAGAAGCCAAAGAAATACTCTGCCAAGACACAACAAGCATTCACTGCCCAAAAGGCAAGGCTACCTGAGGCAAACAATATGCATCCCTAAGCATGCAGTCTTTTGCTTTCCTTGGCAGGAGGCAAAGAGTAAAACACGGATGTCTTAAGGTTGCCCGTCACAGCCTGCACCACGAAGTGCTCAGAGAAGGCCACTGCAGGGATAGAAACCACCTTCTCCCAGCTCCAAACATCAGGGCTTCAAAAAAAGTCTCTTTTTGTGAACTCTCATCCACAATGTCCGTAGGTTCCCAATGGACCTTGGTCTGGCCGCAGCCAATAAGTCCATTGTGTACAAACCTTTGCCATCCTTTTCTGGAAGGAATTATGAGGCTTCCCCGAATCTGTGTCAGAAGGATATCCAGTTCTGAGGAGGTCTTGAGGACGCTAGCTTCTTGAAAATATGGGGCTAGGTGCAATACATCCTGTCCCTAGTAATAAAATTCATCCAGTACATCCCCCACTTCCATGGAGCATAGGAGTTCCATCCTAAAAGGGACTGGGCCACCCTCCTCGTCGCAGACCTCCATAATTTTTCGACATAAACTTACCCAGAGTACTCCTGAGAAAAATCAACACTGAAGGCATTATGGCAGGAGGTGCTGACATTTGCCACTTGAGGGCGGGGAGACCCGATGCCGGGTCGGATCAAAGTCCAATAGAGCTTGGACCAAGCCTGTAGGTGTACAAATGCAATCTCACGAGGGGTGCCTGCCAGAGGTGTCGTGGGGAGGGGGGGCTGCGGGGGCTATAGCCCTGGTTCTTTTGGTTGCAGCCCCGGATAGAAGTTCAGGGGCTACAACCAAAAGGCTAGCTAGCCTCGAGTCCCGACAGTCCCTACATTAGCATAGCCCCGGATATTTTCTAGACCGAGCAACACCCCTTGTGCCTGCTAGCTCTTCAAAGCGCGGTGGACCACGTGGGAACAGCAAACGCTGATGCCAAATTCTTCATATTTATACGGGATGGAGGATTGAGTAGGAAACGTTACCTGTGAAGCTGAATCCTCTGAGGAGTCCCTGCAACAGTGGCTCCTCTTCTTCAAAGACAAACAATTGTGCCTAGAGAAGCTGCTTGGGGTGCGGCACCTCTTGCTGTATTTCTTCTTCATCTCATTGTTCTGGGTGGGGGATCGGTCTTCTTCAGTTGTCCACTCTGCGCCTGGGGATTTTGACATAGCTTTCTTCTTGTCTTTTTTGCCCTCCTTGTGGCAAATGTGAAGAGATTTGCAGCATGCTCCCATAGGGCATTAGGGTGCCTAGATTGGCATGACCTGCAATCATGGGGGCCATGTTCCTCCCCCAACCAGTATAAAATTCTGTGGGGGTCAGAGTCAAAAAACTTTCGTCCACAATTCATGCAGGGCTTGAAGCAAGAGGCCTTCGCAGAATAAGGCATGACGCAGAGAAAGTTAAAGTAGCAGTTCTTCTGAACCGTACAGAGCACAGGAAAAGGGGCATAGTGGCACTGAGCAAAGCTGATGCAGAGCAGTGCTGTGCCAGTTATGGTATAAAGTTTCCGAAGACAGTTACGCTGGAGGTAGAATATCCTAGATGCCGAATCCATGAGAGGAAAGAATCTATTTGAAATTGTTTACTCTGTTATATTTACGATCTGCTGATGGGATTGCAGGAGACAGGGGTCAGGACCATTTTTAAACCTGGAAGAGGAAGACGTAGGAGGGAAATAGCATGTGTGAACTTTTTGGTGATATGTTATTTCAGTTGTGTTGGGATTGCTTGAAATTCTATTGTTTCCAATGGGATGCGAGTACTGATTTATATTACTCCTACGTCCCGTCCCCTTTCCTCCATACTTGTGGGACATCTCTCCGTCCTGTGGGACGGGACCGGGGCACTTTGTAAAAAGCATCCACATTTTTTCAAAACTGTGTTCCTCCTCTCTTTCCTGCACGGGGCCCGGCACGCGGCCATAACCCCGCCCGCCTTGGCTCCGCCCCACGCATCGCCCATCAGTCCTTTTCTCCGCTCGATCGGGGTCAGACGCACTTGCATCCTCAGAAGATTTTCTTCCCTTTTTCCTCTCTGGCTCTCGCTAGCGTTCGTTTACTAGTCTGTCTATGTCTTTCAAGTTAGACTTTCCAGATTGTTCATCGTGTCACCGTCGCTTCGCGGGGGCGGATTCCCATCCTCTTTGTTTAGAGTGTTTGGGTCCGGAACACCGTTGGGACTCCTGTTTTTACTGTGACTCCTTTTCGGTCCGGGCACTTCAACGTCGGTTGGAGCGGTGGGAGGAGGTGTTCCGACGAACTCCTCCTTCGCATTTTCAGGCGTTCATCGATGAGAAGAAGGAACGCCCGGTAAGTTCTTTACTTTTCAGAGCACCCCGGCCGGGGGATACCTTTCCAGGTTCCTCTTGGGCTTGGAGGGGCGTTGATCGCTCTGCCACCGGGGTTCGCCCTGAGGTGCCCATTGGGCCTAATAATGGTACCGAAGTTTTCTCAGAGGGTCTCCGTAAGGGGCCTGTGGATACCGGAGTACGCTCCGAGGCCCCTCCTGTGGGGGCTGTTTGTAGACCCAGTTCTACTGAGTCGTGGGGTACCGGAGCTCGCTCTGAGGCCTCTCTGTCGGCTTCCCTCAAAAATAAGACCGAGGTGCGCCCCGAGGCCTTGGTGGGGCTTGCGGTCACCGAACGTATGTTCGAGGCCCGCGCAGATAAGGCTGTCACCGGACGTGGGTCCGAGGTCCCTCTTTCAGAGGCTAAAGTTACCAACATTTCTGAGAGGCCTGGCAAGGGCTTACGGGTGAAGACTGTTTCTCACTGTTCCCGCTCTTGCGGCGACACCAGATCTGTTGAGGGGGCAAAGAAGCAAAGTTCTTCTTTTACCGGCAGTGCAGAGGTCCTTCCTTCGAAGGCTCAGTTGGCGGTTGGTATGTCACAAAAACATTCCAGGCCTCATAGTACCGGTTCTGCCGAGGTTCCTTATGTGAAGGCTAAGATTAAGACCCCTAATCCATCGACGGGGACCCCTGCCTCACTTCCTCACGAGCCGCAGTTCCCTTCAGATGAGGACAAAATGGCACCCGTTCCCGCCACGACCACGGCGGCCATTTTAGGGGCTACCCCTACAACTACGCCATCGGCCTCTGGTGTAGGGCTCGGTCCCGTGGGTGAACCTAAGGTCCCTTGTGCACATCCTTACCGGCCGGTTTATGATTGGAACGCCCGGATGCCTCTTCCGCACAATGTTCCGTTGCCCGCGGGGGCGGCTCCTTTGATTTATGTGGATACGTCGGTGGAGGGGCCGGTGTGGCATCCTTCCCCGTTACGTCCCTGGATTTGTCCACCTCATGAGAGGCCTCCTCAGGTCCCGAAACAGTCTCCTGAGGACGCCTTTTTTGGTAAATTTCAAGCGCTTATGCTCACCGACCCCATGAGGGAATATTTCAAAGGGCTTTTCAAGGAGATATGTCCACCTGCGCCTCCGGCTCCACCCATTCCTCCGGTGGTTCCGCTGGCGCCTCCCTTGCCCGTGGTGCCTCCCCCTGCTCTTCCGCCTTTGCCTCCATTGTCCCCAGTGGACAAGGCAGTGCCTGACACGGCTCAGCAGGATCCTGACCTGTCAGATGACCCTCAAGGCGATAAGGACAACGAGGACCTTCCCCGCTCTATCAGAGCCTTTCATGACTGGGTACTGGACATGATGAGTTTCTTAGATGTTCCGGTGCCCGAGGCACCCGCTCCGCAGGAGGGCGTGCTTTCTGGGGTGTTCATCCTGTCTCCCTTGGAGCGTACCGGCCTGTTCCTGCAGAAAGACGTTCTGGCCGAGGTCCGAAGAGTCTGGGAAAGGCCACACTCGGGACTTTTTGTCAATAAAAAGATTGACGCGAGGTACAGGCTGCATTCTTCGGAAGAGGTGGCCCTGTCGTCTTGTCTGCCTCCCTCCTCCACAGTGGTGGCTGCGGCTATGTTGCAATCCAGACCTGCAGCATCCTCTTCCACGACGGCTGCTCAGGTCTTGGGAAAGGAGGACAAGCTCCTGGACTCCCTAGGGAGGAAATTCTTTGCCAACTCAGCCTTGCAGCTCAGGCAGGCCAACGCTGAGCTGATATTGGCGGGAGCTAACATGCGGATGTGGAAAGGTCTGTCGGAGTTTGAGGAGCACATCTCGGTCGAGAAGTTGGAAGGCCTTTCCGATGCCAGCGTCTTGGCCCAGGATCTCCTGGACGCTGCGGCTCATCACGTAGACACCTCGGCTCAGGGCCTGATGCTTTGGGTTGATACCTCACGGCAGGTGTGGCTGCATGCCACTAAATTTTCTAAGGAAGTGCAAGACAAGGTGTTGGACAGTCCTTTCGATGGTAAGGAGCTTTTTCATTCTACTACTTATGTAGAGCTTACCAAGACCAAGGATAGCACTCAGACGGCTAAATCATTGTCTGTTCTGGTCAAAGCTCCTTTCAAATCCCAGAGACCATTGTCGCAAAGTCGGCCCTCCTCTGGTTTTAGGGGCTTCCTCGACTGCAAATCTCGCAGAGTGGATACTCCTGCGGGGAATAACCACCGTAGACAACAACGCACACGGTTTTTCTCCCGCTCCTCAGCCTCCTCATCAGGTTCAGGTGGCACCGCCACCGAGAAGCCTGCCAAATGAAGGTTTTCCACGCTCGGACGAGACCCCAGTGGGAGGACGCATTGCGTCTCATTGGGAGGCATGGCAGACCATCATAGAAGACAGATGGGTCTTGTCAGTCACTCGAGCGGGCTTCCGCTTACCTTTACCCCTTGCCCCACCCCTCAACCCTCCTTTTCAGCTGTCAGGCTCACCCTCCCTCAAGGCCGAAGTTCAGAAACTTCTGGACCTCAGAGCTGTGGAACCCGTTCCCCTTGGGGAGCGAGGGGAGGGCTTCTACTCCCGGCTGTTTACGGTGCCCAAACACAACCTGGCTGGCCTGCGCACCATCCTAGACCTTTCCCAGTTCAATCTTTTCCTACCCCAAGAGAAATTCAAGATGATCACGCCCAGCCAGATACGCTCCTCCTTGCAGATGGGTGATTGGCTCAGCGTTGTGGATCTTCAGGATGCGTATATGCATATCCTGATTTGGAATCCACACAGGAGATATCTCCGCTTCTCTTTGGGAGAGGAGCACTTCCAGTTTTGGGTGCTTTCTTTTGGCCTCAGCTCGGCACCGCGTGTTTTCACGAAGATGATGACGGTGATTGCGGCCTATCTTCGTCTCCAGGGTATCCATGTGTATCCTTATTTGGATGACTGGCTCTTACGAAGCCCTTGTTCGCTGGCAGCAGCGGGCAACCTCCAGTCTCTCCTTCAGCTCCTGTTCCATCTTGGGCTGTCGGTGAACTGGCGGAAATCCTCCATGACGGTCTCACAGGACCTGATCTTCCTGGGTTTTCGTTGGAACACGACCGACAGCAGAGTGTATCTGACCGGGGACAGAATGGCGGATCTGTTAGCCACGTGTCAGATGTTTGCGCAGTCGGAGAGCATGTCGGCCTGGTAGTTCCAGAGGCTTCTGGGCCTCATGGCCTCGTGTTTGCTGGCTCTTCCTCTTGCTCGTCTCAAAATGAGACGGACCCAGATGGCTCTTCGGAGCTCATGACGTCATGCAGTGGATCCGGATTCCATGCGGATTATGATTCCGGATTCCATGAGAGTGGACCTGGATTGGTGGTCATCTCTCAGCAATCTGTCTGGAGGTGCGGGGTTTCAGGACCCGGTCCCCACGGTGACGATCACGACGGACTCCTCCCTTCTAGGGTGTGGTGCGACGTTGGATCTCCTTCAGGTCTCGGACCTCTGGTCGCCTCAGGACAATCTCCTGCACATTAATCATTTGGAGCTTCTGGCGATCTTCCCAGCGCTCAGGGCGTTCAGACAGCTCATTGTCAACAAGGTGGTCCGCATAAGAACGGACAATGTGGTGTCAATGTATTACATAAACAAGCAAGGGGGAACAAAGTCTCCCCCCCTCGTGGACCTGTCCATCCAGATTTGGGAGTGGGCTGTGCTTCATGGTGTCTGGCTGCTTGCAGTGCACATCTTGGGCCAGCTGAATGTCACAGCCGATGCCCTGAGCCGGCGGACAGTGGTCAGCTACGAGTGGGAATTGAAGGCAGAGGTCCTCTCATGGATTTTCTCACGTTGGGGCACACCGCAGGTGGACCTCGTCGCTACGTCGGTGAACAAGAAGCTTCCTTAGTATGCCTCCAGAGGGGGGTTGGGAGCCTCCTCTCTGGGGGATGCTCTCGAGATTCCATGGCACAACATGAGAGCTTGCGCCTTCCCGCCTCTGCCTCTAGTTCACCGTGCAATTTGGAAGTTGAAGAACTCGGCGAACTGTTCCCTTCTACTCATAGCCCCGTGGTGGCCGGCCAGGTTTTGGTTCTCAGAACTTCAACACCTGTCGTGTATCCACCGATCAGGTTACCAGTAACTCCCGATCTTCACCAAGGGGAACAACAGATGTGGCACCCCTCGCCACAATCGCTCAGCTTGGCGGCATGGTGCCTGAGTTCAAGTCTTTAGAGCATCTGAGTTTGTCTGCGGATAACATGCGAATTATCCAGGCAGCCAGGAACCCCTCAACCAGATCTCAATACAAGAGTAAATGGCTCAGGTTCTGTCATTGGTGTTTCGAGAAGAATCTGGATCCAAGGGTGGCCACGATTGACACAGTGCTGTCCTTCGTGTCCTCCCTAGCAGAGTCAGGGGTTCATGTTCTGTCATGCAAGACTTATCTCTCAGCAGTTTCTGCTTACCTTTCTACAGACCTGTGTTCTTATTCTCTAACTAACCCAGTGGTGAAGAGGCATTTTGCTGGGTTGACACGCCTCTACCCTCCGGTTCGTAATCCGCACCCGCCATGGGACCTAAATGTAGTGCTGATGGCATCTTATCACTCATGCCATAAACCCTTTGAACCAATGGCTACGGTGGACCTCAAGTACTTGTCTTGGAAAGTGACCTTTCTGGTCGCCGTTACGTCTGCGAGGAGAGTGAATGAGCTCCAGGCATTGTCATTGGAGCACCCTTTCTTGGTCTTTCACAAGGACAAGGTAGTCCTTCGGACAAACCCGGCTTTTCTACCGAAGGTGGTGACCGAATTCCATCTGAATCAGTCGATCTCCCTTCCGGTCTTTTTTCCGAACCCTGCCTCAGAGGCTGAACGGGTTCTACACTGTCTTGATGTCCGAAGAGCTCTTAAGTTCTACCTAGACAGGACTTCCGAGCTTAGGAGTTCTTCTCAATTTTTTGTGACCTTCGGTAACCCTCAGGGCAAGCTGGCGTCTAAGGCAACTATTTCTAGGTGGATCGCCGCCTGCATCACAGAGTCTTTCACCGTCCAAGGGCTGAAACCTCCTAAGGGTATCCATGCACACCTGGTGCGGGGCAAGGCAGCCGCGGTTGCTTTTCAGAAGTATGTCCCCTGGGAGGCCATCGCTAGGGCAGCTACTTGGGCCTCCCCATCTGCTTTCTGTAACCATTACTGTCTCGACATGAGCTCAAGAGCTGACGCTCAGTTTGGTCAGGCTGTGCTGAAGAACCTTTTTCAGTAAGGGTTATTTACATCCATCCGTAGTTCCTGTAAGGAGTGCTTGGGAATCTCCCAGAAGTATGGAGGAAAGGGGACAGGACGTAGGAGTATTACCAGGTTACTCACCGTAGTGGCCACCTTACTCCTAGTCCATAGTCCCCTTTCCTCCATACGCCAGCCCGCCGTCCCCTCTAATAAGGTTCCTCTGTTATTGCTAATGGGTCTTTGACCTGGAGATAGAAAAGGACTGATGGGCGATGCGCGGGGCGGAGGCAGGGTGGGCGGGGTTACGGCCGCGTGCCTGGCCCCTCGCAGGAAAGAGAGGAGGGACACATTTTTGAAAAAAATGTGGATGCTTTTTACAAATTGCTCCGGACCGGTCCCACAGGACGGAGAGATGTCCCACAAGTATGGAGGAAAGGGGACTATGGACTAGGAGTACGGTGGTCATTGCGGTGAGTAACCTGGTAAGTATTAGGTATCTCTCAAATGTCCAACTGTGATGCTTTATTCAATAACATTTGTAATGAGAAAAAAAGAAAGACTTGTATGCATCATTTGTTGTTAAAAAAAAGCATACCTCAACTCTGGCCTTGTAAAATTCAATATCGTGCATTCTCTCTTTGTATCGGATAACTTCGCTCTCCAGCTTGTCAACTCGTATTGCTTTTTCCCGCAGTGCATCTAGTTCATCACGGTACACTCTGGCAGAGCGAGCATCGGAAGTCAAATTTAAATTCTGGGAAATAAGTGATGATAGTGATACAACAAAAATGATAAAAGAAGTCAATTAAACAGAGATAGGATATATTTACATTTTGTAGATGTGGACTTAAAATGATCGTAACTAGAAGTGTGAGTCCCACTAAAGTTATAAGTGTAAACAGATTTAGCTTGCAGACATCCACCAACACCCAAAAATGCACATATGCCCATGAATCATTTTTTTGAAATATACCAACTTGTATTATGAAAGGCTACTCATACACGTATTCCCAAAATGAAAATTGTTTAAGGATGGGAGCAGTCAGACCACATGCAGTGACATGTTAGAATGGTAGGAAGCTGCATGCAATCAAGCAGGTGTATAAAGAAACAGTTTTAGATTGAAGAGGGCATCTACAGGCACGTTATACCTTAACTCCCCTGCTGCATCAACACAGAGGTGGTTTGCACACTACATACATCTTATCACTCATACAGACATTGGCTAATCGACCATAATATTCAGTCATTTCAAACTTTTCTAAATAACATACATTTGAATAATGTATACATAAAAACTCAGGCATCAATGCAATTCTTGACTGAACATTAGTATTCCGATTTTGTTTTAAAATCAAAAAACCTTCCTTAATGCTTGTCGATAAATATACATTCACTTGCATTATCTATCCAAGCTTTGATCAGACTTTGTTCCGCATTCCACCCCCCGCCCCCCACCCCCAAAGGGCACTCGCAATAGACCGTGTGCCAGTAGTCATTAAGGGGGACTCGATAGGTAAATATACAGCTGGGGTGGCCACGACTTGCTTAAGGGCAAGTTTCTCAGGATTGTCTGGCACCGGTATGGGTGCGGGGAGGTTGTTGGGGGATTTTATGTACTCAGACGGTCGTCATGGCGTTGGGTGTGCATTATACTGTTGTGCAGGATGTCATGGCCTAGTCCAGTCCCCGCATCATGTTTTTAAAATGTATTATATGTGTCATGTCGTTGCTCAGCTGGTCGCCGCACAGGCAGGTGCGTGCGTGGTGTCTTAGGCGGTCGACGTGGCCAAGTTTGCATCGGGCAATAGTAGTTGATCTTGCTGTGTGAGAACTTATCTTGAGGTGATATGCCGCTGTTGTCCACATGTCGGTCGCCGCACGTACAAACGCCTAAAATGACAAGGAATCCCAGGGTACAGGTATGGAGATGCAATCAGTGTTCCGGCGAGGCAGGGGTGTTTGTGGGTGCAAAATGCGCTATTAAAGATGTCTTATTGGCCATGTCCACGGTAAAATGGGGTTCTCTATTGTTGTGGCCAGGGTAGACGCTGTGCCCCCAAGGTCATTAAAAAGTATGGTATGCACGTGGGTGCTATATGGCAAGTCACTGTGCGGATAGTTCTCGCAGTCCTGCGTGCACACAGAAGCTTCTGGTGTTTCTCAGGACCTCCATTTTGTGGTGGGCTGGTTGTTCTGTGTGGGGTTTTTTCATATTGTTTTCATCTGGGGGCGGTCGCCGTGCCGCGGGAGTGCTGTTAAATGAAGTATTTTGCACAGTGCGGTCTACGCGCCTCATAGATAGTTAATGATGTGATAGGTTATTTATAACTCGCTTAATAGCCAGAAGTTTTAATGACCGACTCGTTTCCGGTCGTTGCTCTCAAGTTGTGTACTATGTTACTTTGCTTTGTATTGGATTGATTCATCATTGCGGTTATATATGCTGTGTTTCTTTTATACTGCGCTTGTTTTTAATTGCAGCGTTGTTTTGTTGTCTCGCTACGGGGGCTGCACCATGCATCCCCGTACTGCCATTTGGCACTTTCATTATGTGCAAAATTACGATTCTATGGCACAAGGAGGCTCATATTATGCCAACAATCTTTACTACTGACATAGCAGCAAAGAAAATTTTTGTTTAAACAGTAACTTTTTCATTTATAAAAGAGAAAAAACACAACGTTCATAAGAACACGGTGAAAGAACCCAGTCCAAGATGGGGGCTCGGAAGCAGCCCATCAACCAATCAGGATGAACCCACACCCATAAATGTTCTTTACTCTAAGAGCAACTCCTCTTTCTTTGCTGCTGACGCACAAGATAAGTCCTTTGTTACACACTCATCCTTTTCTGTGAAGAGTTTTTTCTTGATACATTGTTTCTGTGGTATTTGCTTTATCTATTATAACTTTGTATCGCGTTTGCTCGTCGAACGTGGGGAATTTGCTTTTGTCAGCGTGCCGCTCGGCGTGAGGGTTTCTAAGCCTTCCCTTAGTCACACCTTGTGTCGGCTCCCTTTTCGGCCCCTCCCGCCCTCCTCCTCCACCCCTCCAGTTCTTTGTTACTTCGACTGCTCAGCTAACAATATTAGTTTGTAGCGCTGCTCGTGCCACCCTCCCCTGACTCCCGCTTGCCTGCTCGGCGTGGAACATTGTGTTTATATAAAGTTACCAAAAGCTCCCCTGTGAGGAGCGGCGAGTGCGCGTCGTAGAATGACACGCTAGTGAAAAGAGGCTTCGCCTGCTCGGCGTTGCACATAATTAACTGCCTCAGACAGTTTTAAAGCATTCTGTTACACGTTTCGCGTTGCTCACGCAAATTTATGGGATATTATTCCCGCATTTATTGACTGTCTGTTTTATTTATATATATATATATATATATATATATATATATATATATATATATATATATATATATATACAATTTCACTTGGTTAAGTGGAATTTTACTAGGATTGTTGGTCCTCTGTTTGGTTTGTGTCACTTGGGTATGTGCTTTTCCTATTGCATTTCATTTAACAATGCTGTTAAAGGTGTAGATGGGGTTCCCTCAGGAGATGCCAGTACCCAGGTTAGGGCGGCTTCAAAGAAAAGTAGTGAGGATTCAGTTATGAGGGGTTTGGGAGAGTCCTCCTTGGTTCCACCTCCATCGGTCTCAAGGGCTATAAAGGATTCCATGGATTCGGCACTGTCGAATTTAAATTCAACATTAGCCTCAGCTTTTGACCGGCTAATTGAAAAAATGGCGGACTTCCATCCTAGTCCTGTTATAGGACCTTCTGCAGCACCCAGAAAGTGTACAACTAAGACGAAGCATTTGCAAGGGCAACTCAGTCCAGTGCTAAATTCTCCCTCTTCCCCTGATTCCCCGGTTAGAGTTTTGAAGCGTAGATTTGGTGAAGAAGTTGCCCAGTCTTCAGCTCCAATTAGAGTGACTTCTACTCCTTTGTCATCCCCGCATGCCTCTGAAGATTCAGACTCCCCGCCCAAAAGGCGGAAAAGAAAGGTTTCGTCTATGGGGGGGGTTTCAGACCAGTGAGGAACAATTATTGGATGACAGCGGGGCTCCGTTTTTTGATCCCTCTCTTATTCAGCACCCTAGATCGGCTGAATGGCGTCCTTCTGAGGCGGTCTTCTCTTTCCTTCACCATTGGGTTAGGAAGGCTCTTCATAGCAAGGACAGGAATAAGCTACATTCAGAATGTCCACGTCCTGTTATTCCTGACAAGTTGGCTGTGACTCCTGCTATTGATCAATCCATGGTGGCTTTCTTGTCTCAGAGGGGTAAAGACCCTGAGAAGGGAGTTGATGGTGCGCTTAAAGGTTGTCAGGATAGGCTTTTGGATATGTTGAGGGCCTTGACCCAAATTTTCGAATTGGCATAAGAGGCGGCCATGAATGAGTCGCAAATTGATGCTGAAGCGCTCAGGGGCTGGGTGCAGCGTTCTGTTTGCCTGCTCGGCAACGCTAACTCAGCATTTCTAAGGAGAGGCGCAAAGCGCTCCTTAGACGCATAGATCCCTAGTTGCAAGATATGGCAGATGGAGAGGCTGGTCCCAAAGCTCAAGGAAATCTTTTTGTTGGCAAATTCATCAAAGACCTTTCAGCGTATGTCCATACCTTTACGGCTTTAGATAAGGCCCAGACAAACATCAGGAAGCTTTTTGCACCCAAAATTTTTGATAAGGCCGGACGAGGAAGAGCCCGCTCTTCTGGCCGCTCCTACTTCAGGGGCTCTACCCGACCACAACAATACGCCTCTAGAGGGGCCCATCATTCTTCCTCTGCTCAAGGAGCACAGACGACCTTCTATCCCCATAGAGGATCTCAATGGAGAGGTCGGAATGGCAGAGGTCCAGGTAGAGCGAGATCCGCTCCAGGTATTGTCTTGTCTCATAAATGTTTCTTCCCACAGAGGTTTGGGGGGCAGGTTGGTAAGATTTCTTCATCATTGGGAAAGTCTCATCTCAGACCCTTGGGTGCCACAAACTGTTCGGGGTTTTCACATAGAATTTTACTCCCCTCCATGTCAACTCTCTCCGCCTCCACCTCTTGTGTTCAATCAAGAGAAGCAGAAGCTGGTGGACACGGTGATTCAGAAGCTTGTTTTCAAGGGTGCAGTAGTCCCGGCTACATTCAAAGCTTCTCAATTCCTCAGTACAATTTTTCTGGTTCCGAAACCCGAGGAGGGGTTTCGCCTGGTGATAAATCTCAGAAATCTCAACTCCTTTGTAGTTTACCATCATTTCAAAATGGGGGGCATTCACCTTCTGAGGGATACACTGCTTCCAGGGGATTGGATGGTTAAGTTAGATCTCAAAGATGCTTATCTGGTAGTGCCTGTTTTTCCCCCTCATTAGGACTTTCTTCAGTTTCTTTGGGGGGGTCGCAGATGGCAGTTTGCATCTCTCCCGTTCGGCCTATCATCAGCCCCGTGGTGCGTCACCAAGCTAATGAGGCCAGTGATGGCTTTTCTGATGTCAAAAGGGATCAGGAGTATAATGTATCTGGACGACATTCTTCTCCTAGCTCAGGATCTCAGGCTTCTGCATCCAATTTCTGGGCTTCAATATAGATTCAAAGCAGTGCATCCTGCTTCTCCCAGACACCAGGCTCTTGAAGATTTGGAAAGAAATTCGCCTCATTCTGAGGCTGGGGCAAGTGGGAATGTTGTCTGCCTCCATTCAGGCTATATTTCCAGCGCCTCTTCATTACAGGGCTCTTCAACATCTCAAGGGAAGACATTTGCGCAAGTGTCTGTCTTATGCTTAAAAGGTGAAGCTGGATCCAGGGGCCCAACTGGAGCTTCTTTGGTGGCTCAAACATATGAATGCATGGAATGGCAAAGCGATCTTTGGACCCTCTCCGGATACGGTTCTCGAGTCGGATGCCAGCAGAGCCGGTTAGGGGGCCAGGATAGGTCAGATTTCCATTGGAAGGAAAGGGGCAGATCAGGAGAGTCTTCTGCAGATAAATTGCCTAGAATTGCTCGCAGGATCCTTTGAGGTCAAGAACCTTCTCAAGGATCAGGGGAATTACTGTGTCCTCCTTCGGGTGGACAACGTTTCGGCGGTCCGATATATCAACCACCTGGGGGGGACCCGCTCGAAGGCCCTAGCGGACTTGGCAAGGGAGTTCTGGCATTTTTGCCTGGACAGAAACATTCTGCTTCAAGCAGAGTATCTTCTGGGGATAAGCAATTCAGTGGCAGATTGGAATTCCCGTTACCTCCAGGACAGCAGCGATTGGATGCTGGACAGGAATATATTTGCATTGATGCAGTCTCTTTGGGGTCCCATTTACATAGACCTGTTCGTCTCGCGTCTCAACTGCCAGGTTCCTCGGTTTTACAGTTGGAGACCAGACCCTCGGGCTCTGGCGACGGATACTTTCCTTCAAGACTGGTCAGGTCTCCTCCCCTATGCTTTTCCTCCATTCTCCATGATAACCAGATCTCTGGTACAGTTACGCAGACAGGACATTACCCTGATAATAGTGACCCCGTTCTGGCCTTTTCAGGTTTGGTTTCCTGCACTCCTAGAGTTGTCTGTGGATTTTCCTCGCCTTCTTCCTCTTCACCCTCTGCTCTTGACGGACCCGCCGGGTCACCCTCACAGCCTGGTTCTTCAGGGACATCTTTCCCTTTTGGTTTGGAAGATTTCAGCTCTTCCTGGTGCTTCAGAGGCCTTTCGCAGGACTCTATTAGTGTCATCAAGGATTCCTGGGCAGCCTCCACCAAGACAGGGTATTCATCAGCGTGGAATCGCTGGGTTAGCTGGTGTTTGGTTAGGCACCTCGATCCCATTTTTGCTCCTCCAGTAGACATAGTAAACTTTTTAGTGGAATTGTTTAAGGAAGGGAAAGCCTATCCAACAATTAATGGGTTTAGATCAGCTATATCAGCTGGCCATGTTCTGGTTAAAGGAGGAGCCTTTCTGACCAGAAACATTTTCTGGTCAGAAAGGCTCTGAAGTTGTTAGGGAGAATTCTCTGTTAAGGCTAATTTCTCAAACCTAGTGAGTCCCCCAGCAGCTTTGCTGGATTTTCGGGGTTTATTGTTTTCTCTCCTGCTAAGAGTGAGACTCTTTTCCTCCCACTCTTAGACATGATTTGAGGTGTTCCTTTGACTTTGAATGTGTTTTATGGGCCATGGAGTCCTTTACCCCATAGGGCTTCATATGTTTTTGGTATGTGGGTTACACAGCACCCTCTGTGCAGTAACCCAGGGGTGTCATAGTGACCCCCAAACAGACTCCATACCCTGGGACTGACTACTGTCTCTCAGGGCATGTAAAGTCACCATTGGCTTTTACTAGTCCCAAATTATGAACAGAAACCAGTACAAACCATCATATTGTGGACGTATTGGTCGGGGCAATTCGATTGCCCGGGGTCTGTTGTTCGAGGGGGCACGTCTCCGTCCCCCCTGATCGAGTTTTGGCTGGTGGCAGTGGATATTACTTTTTATATTCGACCGCGAATATTTTCCTATGGGATTTTCCCATTGTTCGATGCTACCACTTTTTAATATAGCCTCGAACATACCGCCGGTTTATTAAATTAATATAAAATCACCGGTTGGTAATTTTTGCCGAAACTCAGTTCCAAAATGGCATTTGTGTTCGCTTCTGTGACTCCAACCTAAGTCAGGCCCTTTGTTCCACTTTTTGGCGGGCTTCTCCACAGAAGCCTCCAAAAGTGGTGCCACTCTGTCTGTGTACCACAGAGGGTGTGGGAGGGGGTTTAGGCACCCCGGACTGAGTTTCCTCGGCAACTCAAGTTGCACTCTTGTGTGATTGGACCAAGTGGTGAGCCGCTCTGACTGCTCAGCCACAGCTACCAGGTAAATCTGGGTGGTACAGACTGCTACCAATTGGGTTTACTGCCAACCACCTGTAGTCTTAAATATTTTGCAGTGGTCCCTAAGGGAACTGCACAGGTTTATGCCTAACACTGGTATACAGCGGTGGGATTTGTATTGAGTATACATTTTAGTGTGCTTGTAGATACCTTAGTGCAACTAAAAACAAAGCTTAGCACTAAACAAATTATTTTCAAAAAACATGTCAACTATGGAAAGTTATAGTCAAGAGTCCCTTGCTACAAAAACCGCTGATTGTTTAAGAGTTCTGTGTAAGCATAAGAATCTCCTGACTAAAGGCAAGAAAATGGAGCTAATAGAAAGGTTGTTAACAAACAAAAGTCTGGATGGTGATTCAGAGGAACCTACCACTCCAGCAACTGTAGATAACAGCAATGATATTGATATGAATGCTAGTATTGATAACTGTGAGTCAGAAGCAGAAGAGGAGGATGAAGATGCTAGAGTTGTCTCCCCTGGCCCTCTACCTGCCCTGCCAGCTGTACCTACGGGACCCCTACCAGGTCCCACACTTAATCCTCAATATATGGAACTAGAAAAAAGGAAGCTAGAATTCAAAAGAATTAATGCTCAAACAGAACAACGGCACCAAGAACTAAGGCTCAGAGAAATGGAGCTCAGCCATGAGCTAGAAATGAAAAAATTGTCTGTGGAAAGTGCTTCTCTCTCCGAATCCTCTAGGAGTTCCAGTCCCAAAAGACCCCGGATGCCTAAAGAATTGGTGGGTATGTATGAGCCTAAGTTGGATGTGTTGGACTGGTTGAGTTTGTTTGAATATAATCATGGGCTCCAGAACATTACAGGAAATGAGTTACTTTCCTGGTTGTTCTCTAGGCTCCCCCCTGTTGCAACTGATGTGGTAATGGAGTTGGGGGAGGAGGATAAGAAGGATTATGAATGTGTGAAACTAGCTTTGATAGCTAGATTTGGGAAGACCCCTTCCCAGTACCTTAAGAGGTTTAGGACCCTCAAAAAGCATGATGGTACCCCTTGGGCTACCTGGGTGAGTGAAAGTTTGAAGAATTTAGAGGGATGGATTAAGGGTTACAAAGTGAACACTTATGAGGGAATGAAGAATCTTGTGATGTTGGAGTCAATTTATGATGCCTGCTCTCCTGTGCTCAGACAGCACTTGGCTGATTCAAAGGAATTAGATTCCAGGAAACTAGCTAAGCCTGCTGACTTGTGGGTTGCCAACAGGGCTACTCACAAGGACTCTGGGGTAACTCAGAAAAAGGATGAGGGGAAACAGCCAAAAAAGGACTCCAAAGAGAATTCTAATAATTCCAATCCCAAAGAGGGCCCCACACAAAACAATAAGGGTAGACCACAAGGGAAACCAAATCAGAGTAGTGCACCAAATCAGAGTAGTGCACCCTCTGGTGGTAAACCAGAAGGAGGTCAGAGCAAACCACCATTCCAGAAAGCATTTGGTAAATGCTATGTTTGTGGCTCGCTTGACCATGTGAAAGGAGATCCCAGATGTAAGGGTAAACCTTCAGGGGTCCAGGTTGTCTCCTTAGCCTTCGCTCCAGAGGAGGTAGTACAAATGGCAAGTGGAAACTTTTTACTGCTGGCTGATGAACCCATTGGAGTCTCAGCCAGTGTTTCTTTAGTGTCTCTGTGTCTGTGGGAACAACAGAATTTAGATGTCTATAACTCTATCCCAGATAATACTAGTATTATAAGGACAGTGTTCAGGTGAATGGTCAGGAGACTCCTGCCATTAGGGACAGCATAACTGTGGTGGATACATCTTTTTTTCAGGCTGAGGATGTTGCTAAGGCACCCAAACGCCTCACCAAGTTAGCTGGAGGGCCTGTGCAGATGCTTCCCCAACTACCAGTTCTCAACCAGTGTAATGACATGACTGTGAAGATACCTGTCAGCATACAAAGTGAGGTACCAGGAAGGGTTCTGTTGGGTAATGACCTGAAAACTCTTGGAGTAGTTTCACATACCCCCAGACCTCCTAGTAAAAGGTTACAGGAGCTCACCAGACGTGCATGGGAGAGGACCATGAGAGGTACTGTCATGATGCCTACCCCCAGGCATCCGGACCAAGCCCATCAGCCCCGGGTGCAGGCATCTAGACATTTAGTAAAACCTCAGCAGCCCCGGCTAGGGGCTATCTGAGTTCAGTCCTGGCGCCTTAGGCGCCAGGCTCATAGTAGAAATCAGTCCTGGCGCCTAAGGCGCCAGGCTCATAGTCATTACTTACCTCAGGCAGGCCATGCTGCAAATGACTCCAATCCAACATGAAGCCTGAAAGGGACTATTTTTCTACAGGGACTATTTTTTACTCTGGTGTGGTTCTAGGGACTTCTTACCTGGGACTACTTTTGAGGCTATTTAAACCACGCCCGACCAGCAACACACGCTTTGAGTTATTCTGCATCCAGCAGCGTAACGCTCACCGTGCCTGCAGCCTGCATCCAGTCTTCTGCCACGCCCGCCTCGAATCCGGAGCTCCTAAAACAAAGAGGAAAGAAAGGGACAAGGTTAGAAAACAAACTTATTTCTATTCCACACCTGATTCTGGATCCATCTCGTCTCCGGACCTGTAAAGAACATCATTTCTGCACGCGCCGCACCTCCAGCTGCAGCGCCGCGCCATACTCACCAGTCTTCACAGCATCTTTCGGGTCGGCGCTGCCTCCATCATTTCTTCGCCGAACTTCGGCACCTAGGAGATAAAAGAAAACCACAAGGTGAGCCGAGGAAACCAACAAATATAATTCTTACCACCATAGACTTACCTGATTTATCACCGGAGGCATCCTTTTGTGACTCTCCATATTTTCACGTACCGCATCTGTAAACAGAGACAAAACAACACGTTTTCCACATGCAACATTTACCGGACAGAGCCGGGTAATACAGACTCTTACCTGAGCGCCACCAGCTGCCACAAGAGCATCTTTTCACGAGCCAGCTGCAAGACAAGAAAGGAAGGGGGGAACAAGAGTGAACATCTGACATATTGAACTCTATGAACTTAATACTTACTGGTCCTCACCAGGAACCTCAGAGTCAATACTCTCCGGAACTCTCCCGAGCCTTCAAACCAGTGAAGTAACTGGAATCGACGCGCCCCTGCAAATACACGCAGGATGGAGAGCTCATCTTTCAAGAATATAAGGTGAGATTGCTGTGAGGGCATGTCGGAGGTGAGTAGTTGGGGAGGACTGTAGGGGTGCCATCACTTGAATCCACAAGTGGCTAAATCCATCTCTCCACTTGCAGGAGAATATTTCTACGGGTTAAGCAGACAAGATTAGGAGGGCAGATCCAGTCAGTCATCGCTGCACTACGCATCACGTGGGTGGAGACCGCAGCTGTCCGGGTCCGACCGACGCCCCTGTGGGAGCCAGGTGAGCGTAACAGGTACTCCCCAGGAGATGAAGAAAGATATCACTCCTACTCCACTGGAGTTACAACTTGCTATCACTGAACAAAAAGAAGCAAAGGGGAAACCCAAGGCTTCAAGAAAACAGCCAACAGCAAGCACTCCAGTGCTTCCAACAAGGACTTCCCCTAGGTTGTCCAAAGTTACACCTGTAACTCCACTTCCAGCTGAGGCTGAGAGGGAGGTACAACCCTGTATGGTGGAACTAGACTCTGAAGAAGAGCTAGTGGAAGGCCAATAACTCATTGGAGATCTGGATCTTGTTGACCATCCTGAGCTGCAGTCTTTACTGGCAGAAGGTGGACCCAACAGGGCAGACTTCAGTAAGGGACAGAGAGAATGTCCAACTCTGGAAGGTCTTCGCCAACAGGCAGCTTCTCAGGCTGATGGGCAAGAGCCTGGAAAGTATAGGTTGCACTGGGAAGATGGCCTCGTCTACAGTGAACCAACTGAGTCTGCACCTGGAGACTACAAGCGGCTTGTAGTACCCCAAGAAAACAGACAACAGTTCTTGCAACTGGCCCATGAGATTCCTTTGGCTGGTCACTTGAGTTTCAAGAAGACCAAGGAAAGGCTCTCACTCTACTTTTATTGGCCAAAGATGGGGCTGAGGTAGATAAGTTTTGCAAGAGCTGCCACACCTGCCAGACTTCTGGTAAGGTTGGATCCAAGCACCTTTAGTGCCTCTCCCAGTTGTGGGAGTCCCATTTGAGAGGGTAGGGATTGACATTGTTGGTCCCCTTGATACCCCAACCTCCTCAGGCAACAGGTTTATCCTTGTTGTAGTAGACCATGCTACTAGGTACCCTGAGGCAATTCCTATGAGGACTGTTACAGCTACGGCTGTGGCTAAGGCCCTCCTTGGTATTTTTACCAGGGTTGGGTTTCCTAAGGAAGTAATCTCTGACAGGGGGTCAACTATTATGTCCCACTACATGAAAGCCATGTGGAAAACCTGTGGAGTTACTTACAAGTTCTCTACCGCCTACCACCCTCAGACAAATGGGTTGGTAGAAATGTTCAACAGAACCATGAAGAGCATGATAGGTGCTTTAGAAGATCCCCTTAAAAGAAAGTGGGACCTTCTATTGCCATGCCTTCTCTTTGCTTATAGAGTAGTCCCTCAGGAGGTAGTAGGTTATTTTCCCTTTGAACTTCTTTATGGCCATCCAGTCAGAGGTCCATTGGCCCTGATTAAGGAGGGGTTGGAGAGTGCTCCTTCCCCCAAGCCAGTCAGAGTGACTGACTATGTGATAGGTCTCCAGAGGAGAATGTCCCAAATGATGGCAGAAGCTAGTGATAACCTGAAAGCTGGACAAGCTTTGGTCAAATATTGGCACGACCAAAAGACTAACATGGTTGAGTTCACTCAAGACCAGCTAGTTCTAGTTATGATCCCAACAAGGCAGAGGGCCTTGCAACATAAATGGATGGGACCCTTCAAGGTTGTGGGTAAACTTGGAGAGGTGAACTATCTGGTGGACTTGGGCAATCCCAAGGAGGCTTCCAGAGTCTTCCACACCAACAGACTAAAGGCGTATGTCTCCAGGCCCGAAGTAGGAGCCTTGCTTCTAGCTTCAAAAACAATAGGAAGAAGAGAGTGAAGCTCTCCCTGATCTCCTCAGAGGCTTATCCATGGACGAAAAGATTGAAGGAGTAAATCTCTCTTCAAATCTGACACCTGAGCAACAAGAAGAGTGCAAAGCTATGTTAAATCAGTTTCCCTCTCTGTTCTCACTTTCACCAGGCTTGACTCACTGGTGACTGTCTGCCAGTCAAAAGCAGAGGATATAGAATGTCAGAAAATGTAAGGACCCACATCAAAGGGGAGGTCAAGAAGATGCTTGATCTCAGGGTAATAGAGCCCTCTACTAGCCCATGGTCTAGCCCAGTTGTGTTAGTAGCAAAGGCAGGATCCAAGGAGTTGAGATTCTGTGTGGACTATAGAGCTCTGAATGCAGTCGCCAAGACTGATGCCCACCCTTTGCCCAGGACAGATGAGTTGGTGGATAGACTTGGGTTAGCCAAGTTCCTCAGCACATTTGACCTTACGTCAGGCTATTGGCAAATAGCCCTGACAGACCATGCCAAGGAGAAAACTGCATTTTCTACCCCAGTTGGCCTATACCAATTTAAGGTTATGCCTTTTGGACTGAAAAATGCACCTGCTACATTCCAAAGGATGGTGAACCAAGTTCTGAATGGGATGGAGGACTTCTGCGTGGCATACTTGGATGACATTGCAGTATTCAGCCAAACCTGGGAAGAACATGTGAACCACTTAGGACATGTTTTGCAGGCTCTTGGACAAGCCAATCTGACCATAAAGGCAAGTAAATGCCAGATTGGACAGAGTAAGGTAGTCTATCTTGGGCATGAGGTAGGAGGTGGAGAAATAAGGCCTTTGCTCAGTAAGATTGAAGCTGTGCAAAATTGGACAACACCTACTACTCAAACCCAGGTGAGAGCCTTCCTAGGCCTCACTGGGTATTACGGGAATTTCATAGAGAACTATGGGACCATAGCTTATCCACTGAATGTAATCTCCTCTCCAAAGTTCCCTAAGAAGGTCAAATGGAATGAGGAATGCAATCAGGCCTTTGAAAACCTGACGAAAGCTCTTTGCCAAGCACCAGTATTGAGAGCTCCTGACTACTACCAAACTTTCATTGTGCAGACCAATGCTTCTAATGTAGGTATAGGTGCAGTCCGTAGCCAACTGGGTGAGAAAGGTAGGGAGCACCCCATTTGTTTCATCAGCAGAAAGCTGAAGGATCCTGAGACAAGGAGGGCAACAACAGAAAGAGAATGTTTTGCTATTGTGTGGGCACTGAAGAAGTTTAGGCCCTACTTGTATGGTCCTACTTTTGTCATTCAGACTGACCACCAACCCTTGAGATGGTTAATGCAAATGAAAGGGGAAAATCCAAAATTATTGAGATGGTCAATCTGCCTGCAAGGGTTTGATTTCACCATTGAGCACAGGTCAGAATGTCACCACCAAAATGCTGATGGTCTCTCTAGGATGTATGTCATCGACTAGAGGTATGAGATTCATCCAGGAGTGGATTAAATCCTCCTGTCCCTTAGTCTGGGGATGGGGGGGGTGAGTGTTAGGGAGAATTCTCTGTTAAGGCTAATTTCCCAAACCTAGTGAGTCCCCCAGCAGCTTTGCTGGATTTTCAGGGTTTATTTTTTTCTCTCCTGCTAAGAGTGAGACTCTTTTCCTTCCACTCTTAGACATGATTTGAGGTGTTCCTTTGACTTTGAATGTGTTTTATGGGCTATGGGGTCCTTTATCCCATAGGGCTTCATATGTTTTTGGTATGTGGGTTACACAGCACCCTCCGTACAGTAACCCAGGGGTGTCATAGTGACCCCCAAACATAGCCTCCATACCCTGGGACTGACTACTGTCTCCCAGGTCATGTAAAGTCACCATTGGCTTTACTAGTTCGAAATTATGAACAGAAACCAGTACAAACCATCATATTGTGGATGTACTGGTCTGGGCAGTTCGATTGCCCCGGGGTCTGTTGTTCGAGGGGGCACGTCTCCGTCCCCCCGATCGAGTTCTGGCTGGTGACAGTGGATACTACTTTTTATATTCGACCGCAAATATTTTCCTATGGGATTTTCCCATTTTTCGAGGCTACCACTTTTGAATATAGCCTTGAACATACCGCCGGTTTATTGAATTAATATAAAATCACCGGTTGGTAATTTTTGCCGAAACTCGGTTCCAAAATGGCGTTTGTGTTCGCTTCTGTGACTCCAACTCAAGTCGGGCCCTTTGTTCCACTTTTTGGCGGGCTTCTCCACAGAAGCCTCCAAAAGTGGTGCCACTCTGTCTGGGTACCACGGGGGGTGTGGGAGGGGGTTTAGGCACCCTGGACTGAGTTGCCTCGGCAACTCAAGTCGCACTCTTGTGTGACTGGCCCAAGTGGTGAGCCGCTCGGCTCACCACTTAGCATGTTTGATTGACAGCTAGGCTGAATGAATGGGGGTTTGCTGCATAAAAGCAGGCTTTGGGGACTGGAACTTCAGAAGTCACCACAGGACCTAAAGAGTCCGAAGAAGGAGAAGCCGAGCCGACCTGCAACGACGACACCACCGGTGGAGCCCTGTTGAACCATCTCACCACTTTTCCCAACGACAGAGGAGATCTCCAGCCCGGAGAGTCTTCTTCCTTTGACTGGTGGGGAAAACCAGTTTGCCCGTCTTTTCGCCTTCCCGGATCCTCTCGTGGCCACCTTGCCTGTGCCAAGCACCCCGGCAACCGGGATACCACGGTTTTTCCACTACTGCGAATAAAAGGGTCTTACCTTTTAACCAGAGAACTCTGCGGCTTGTTTCTTCCCTGGCAGTGCAACGACCTTCAGCTTTCCTCCACGCCAACACCATCTCTTCCTCTGGACGACGTTGTGACTTGCACCTGCTGCCAGGAACAACTGCCCCCGCTGGAGGATCCTCTCCACTTTCAAGGTACTGTGTCCGCCTGGCCTCCCTCACAACGGTCTGTGTGGGCTGACTCTTAAAGTCTCCACTTACTACTTGGGTTGGCCCTAGGCTGGCTAACTGAACTTTTCTGAGCTGACTTAATTCTTTTCTGAACTCCCTGCAAGACTTTTCAAGACTTTTAAACTGTGTGATCTTGGGCACATTGGTGCTCTGTTCTCTCTAAGAGGGAGCCTGGCCTCTGAACTTTTGGCTCACAAGTAGACTTGACTTTCCTGCCTTGCTGGGTGCTTCTAAAGTATTGTGTTGTGTGCGTTTCCTAATTTCTGCCTTTTCCCTCCCTTTTTCTTAACTTATGCCATCTTTAGTTAAGCGCTCACCTCTGTCGGGAAATAAGTGGTGTTAACTAAGACTTGTCTAATAAGGAATAAGGGATGTACATCTAGTAATAGTGACTGTGTGTTGAATTTATTTACCTCTTTTTGTGCTAGTGTAATTTACAAGTGTGTCTTTAAATAAATAATTATATACTTTTACACCAAAGCTCTGGTCAGTGTTTGTTTGTACTACTGTGTCTCTGTACCTATTGTGTATACTCTGCATACTGCCTAACTCATCTTGAGAGAAGTCTGACTGCTCAGCCACAGCTACCAGGTAAATATGGGTGGTACAGACTGCTACCAATTGGGTTTACTGCCAACCACCTGTAGTCCTAAATCTTTTGCAGTGGTCCCTAAGGGAACTGCACAGGTTTATGCCTAACAGAAGTCAATTAGAGTTAAGGTTCCTCCTAGACCCAGGTATTCAGTCATGTGGGATGTTAATAAGGTGTTGAATTCATTCAATGCATGGCCTCATAATCAGGAATTATCCTTTCAACAACTTTTTTCAAAGTTAGCAATGTTGTTATGTCTTGTCTCCATTAAGAGAGTATCTGATATTAAAGCTCTTGATGTGGACAAGATCTTTTCTCCCCAGGCAGTTACATTCTTTGTGACTAAAAGAACTAAATGCATGATTTCTTCTGTCTCTTATCCGGCTTTTCCTGATAATAGTAAATTATGTGTGGTTCAATGTTTGAAATCCAGCTTTTCCTGAAAATAGTAAATTATGTGTAGTTCAATGTTTGAAATGTTTTGAAGCTAGAACTGTGGATTTTTGTCCCCCAGGTACCTCTCAGCTGCTTATTTCATACCGTAAACCTTATGAGGCAGTGTCCGCAGCTGCCCTGGCTAGGTGAGTTAAATGGGTGATAAAAGAGGCTGGTATTGACATTTCTTCCTTTGGAGCTCACTCAGTTAGGGGTGCCATGGCATCTAAGGCCGCTCTCCTTGGGGGAGGGTTGGAGCAGATCTTTAAAGCAGCTAACTGGTCCAGGGAATCTACTTTTAAGACGTTTTATCATTAACGGATTTATCATGTGGTTTTCAATGTGATGCAAGGGCTTTAAACTTGCATAATATGAGCCTTCTTGTCGTGCCATAGAATACCTAATCCCCCGCACTACAGTGAGTAGGGGTTTCGATTCTATTAAAGACAAGGAGGCGAGTATTATAAGTGCTAACATCTGTCTCCTTTTTTCAGCTTCGGGTTGATCACCTTGGGAGATTTGATCAGCGGAAGGTCTTTGGAGTCTGCGCCTGGATGTTTCCTTGATTGTTCTTTTATTGGCCTTGGACCTTTTATGTTTTACTGTTTAAGGCGTCATTGCAGCTTCAGAAGAGGAGTTGCTGTTAGAGTAAACGACATTTATAGGTGTGCATTCATCCTGATTGGTTGATGGGCTGCTTCCTAGCCCCCATCTTGGACTGGGTTCTTTCACTGTGATCTTATGAACTTTGTGTTTTTTCACTGTTATTAATGAAAAAGTTACTGTTTAAACTAAATTTTTCTTTGCTGCTATTTATGTCAGTAGTAAAGATTGTTGGCATAATACTCGGCTCCTTGTCTTTAATAGAATCTAAACCCCCCAGCACCTCCCTGTTGCTGTTGTTTGCTCCAGGCTTCGCAGGTTTTTTGGGGTGCTGGGATAATTGTATGCTGTTTTTCTTGATGCGGGGTAATTCGCCACGGGATCCGCGCCATTCGGTCCCGTGCCACCTGTTTTGGCTTCTGTACTTTGTGTTTGTATTGTATTTAGAGTGCATGGTGGTGGACGGGTTTTTGCTCTTGAAATTGGGGCGGACAACGCTTGCCATAGGCAGGAAGGCATTTTCTTTTGCAGTCTTTTCAATGATCGACTAAGGACTGTTAGCATTGTACAGGTACAGCATTCACATGAATGGATGTAAAGGTGATGCATGCATGATGAATTGTGCCTTGCAAGGCACATGTGGGGCAAAGATGGTAGCTTGGATTGGTGCAAGGATGTCGGACCGGCCTAGTTTAATTTTAGAAATGCCCCTCCATGTTGGTTTATCCGGAGGATGGTCCAAAAACCAATTTATTTATCTATTGTGCATTTGTGAAAACGCGAACCTGTTGTATATTGCGGTTGCTGCATAGGGGGCAAGGGCTATCATGTTTAGCTTGCGGGGTTCATGTGGTTTTAGATGGCTAGCTAGTGCCACTTGCTGGACCTTTGGTTCTTATACGAAAGCAATGCAGTGCGGTTTGTCTTCATGGAATTCCATTTATGTATGGTGCATTTGTAAGGTGCATATACATCAAGCTGTGGGGTTACGGGATGGGAAGACATTGCACGATAACAAAGGAGATCCAGTAAGTTAGGAGGGGTGTATCCACCACTCGACATAGACCAGCAGTTCAAGCATTCAAATTAAAGAATGTGGAGGAGGGTTAACGATCATTAGGGATCACGGATAGAAAACTGCAATGGGGGTTATGCATCAAGGTAATTGTGAGTCACACCTAAGGGAACCAGTGTTTTCTTTTTTATAAGGTATTTATTGATCTAATGAGGTTTGTCCATTTGTAAGGCGCATGGGAATTAGGTGGCAAGGTGAATGTAAACAAGCAAGGATCTGGAGGTGACGACGAGGGACCTCAAGGAGGCGCCCCGATAACCTGGCAGCGTCCTCCTTCCTTCCCCCTGGATAAGGGGAAGGGAGTGGGCGAAAGCCTGCAAAACCGGGGCTGTAGCATACGAAAAAGAAGGGAGGCGGGATGCCCGCCAAACAGGAGCAAAAGCCTGCAAAAGGGCAACACAGGGAAGGGGTGAGCCAGAAAATATAATGGGGCTCAGACAGCAGGCAGCATCATCTTTTGCTAAATTGACGCTGAAGTAAGGAGTCTGGGAGCTGTTTTTCCCCCACCCTACATAGGGAATGCTACAGCAAAGGAAGCGGAAAGTCTTCACCGTTGCAGTGGCAGAAAGGTAGGGCAGTGTTTTAGCGACCAGTGACACTGTAGGTACTACAAGCGAACCGTGGGAAAGCGGCATTTGTTTTCGCTCCTTTCGCGATTGGCGCTCCTCTGAGGCATAGCAGCAAGGGCGCTGGAGGTATCTAAGAGGGCTCGGCTTCCCCCAGCAAATACGGCACTCCTCCAGTTTAGGATCACCTGCAAGGGCAGGTGGGGCGCAGACAATAACGGTTGGGGGAGCTTTGGCCTAGGGTGGACTTGGTTGGAAAATGGGAGAAGCAATGTTGAGATGGAGCAAGTCAGCTGGTCGCCGCACCTTGTTGAACAATTTTACAAACTTTGGTTTTGCAGTGAGGACAAACATGTAGTGCAAGGCCTATGTTGTGATAATACACCTGGAGCCTTTTTATGCCAACAAAGGAACAAATGTCTCCATCTGCCCTTTTTAGCGGAATAAGGGGAGGTAAGGGTAGTCAAGGGAAAGAGCAATACTGTTGGTATATCTATGGACAAGGGCCCAGGTTATTGGCTTCTTTTTGGCCCAACACGGATTGCTGCATATACAGCTATTCTGCCTATCACGCGTTTGCAGCAGAAGAAATAATGTGCACCAGTTACACTTGCTTGTTTTGGGTGCCTTGCACAGCTCGAGGCCCTCGGTGGGTTAAGTACCCCACGATTTGATGAGGACCACCAGGGATTTAGAAAGGTTACAGTGTTTCAGAGAAGGTTATTAAATAAGTACTGTATTTGGGGGGGGTCAATGGGGTATTGGCTGATTTATGCAAAAAGGGATGGGCTGTGCGCTGGCACGACAAAAATTATATGTCATTAGTAACGGGTTTACGCACCCACTTTGTTCGCTTTATGGCAAAAAGGACATCGAACTAGAGGCTTTACGACGAGCCACGGTTATAGTGCCCATTTTAGGAGCGATTTCGAAGACAGGCAAGGTGGGAGAAACACGCAGGTGGTTAGTTATAAAGGTCACAGCCTTTTGTCCTCTTGACCTGAGTCGCGGGAAGACACGGGAGATGTTGCCCATTCACAGCCGTTGAAGAAATGTAGACAGGATTGTAAAGCGCCCACGTTGCAGGGAAGAACAAGTTACTCTCTTGCCTGGTAACGTTGTTTCGATGGGATGGTCCGACGACGTATTCCATATCTATGACAGTAATCACCACAGATGTGCTGCTTCGGAAAATCTTCGGCGTCTGCGTCTTGCGTCGATGACGTCGATACGCCGCCCTCGAGGACCTCCTCCGACGGCGACGAAACTGGATGTTATAAGTAGGACGCACGACGCCCGTAGCCTCAGTTGTAGTTCTTTCCCAGAACGTGTGCCACCAGTCGTCTGCCAGTCTGACACACAAAGCCTTGCGGAAGAAATTCTGTAGCGGGGAAGGTAGGGAGGGGGCGATATGAAATACGTCGTCAGACCATCCCATCGAAAGAACGTTACCAGGTAAGAGAGTAATTTGTTCTTTGAGGGGATTGGGTCCTCCGACGTATTCCATATCTATGACAGACTCCCAAAGCAGTACCAATGCAAGGAGGTGGGAAAATAATTTAGAAAACAGAAATTTAGCATGCCCAATCAAATTGCGGAGTAAAGGACCGCCTTGCCAAAGGCCAAATCCTGCCCCCGGATGGAATCGAGGGAATAGAGACATACAAAAGTATGTACAGAAGCCCAGGTGGCTGCATCACAGATGTTTCAAATAGGAACACCCCTCTGCAGGGCAGTAGAGGCAGCCATACCCCTGGTAGAATGAGCCCATAGGCTGACCGGTGGGTCCTTACCCACCAAGCGGTAACACTCAGAGATAGCCAAAATAATCCAGCGAGACAAAGTCTGTTTCGTCACAGCCTGTCCCAAACGCTTTCCAGCGTAACCAATGAAGAGCTGATCGTCCACTCTGACCCGGGACATGCGTGAAATATAAAAGCTTAACGCTCTCCTAGGATCAAGCCTATGGAGCCTCTCCTCTTCCTTACCAGGATGTGGAGGAGGATAAAAGGCCGGAAGAACAACCTTCTGGCCTAAATTAAATTCCGATACCACCTTCGGAAGAAAAGAAGGACGAACTCTAAGGACAACCCTGTCCTTATGAAACACAGTGAAGGGTGGCTTAACTGAAAGTGGCTGTAACTCACTCTGCGAGCGGAAGTGACCGCAACTAAAAATACAGTTTTAAGAGATAACAGTCTCAAAGGGCATATGTGCAAAGGCTCAAACGGAACACCCATCAGGACCTTGAGAACAAGGTTCAAATCCCAACTGGGCACCTGGAAAGGCAACGGAGGGAACACATTAGTGAGCCCTTTCAGAAACTGAGAAATTAAAGGAATTTTAAAATAGGAACACTCTTCAGACGAGCGCTTAAATATGGACAGTGCCACCAGGTAACCTTTAACGGTACCCACTTGCAGGCCCCTGTGGGCCGAAGAAAGCAAAAAAGACAGAACTACAGGAATGTCACATGAAAAAGGATCCACATTCTTAACCCTGCACCAGTCGCAGAACTTACGCCAACGGCAACGGTACAGGGACTTTGTTGCTGGCCGTCTGGCCGAGAGCAACACCTCCATCACGTCTTCAGGGAGGTCCCAATCCTTATACCTCAACCTTTCAGAAACCAAGCGTGAAGGTTGAGGGACCTGACCTCTGGATGGAGAACCTGACCCCTCTCCCGTGAAAGCAGATCGTCTTGGTAGGGAAGACGACGTGGAGGGCAGATGGACAAGTCGAGAAGGTCCGGGTACCACGTCCTCCGGGCCCACGCAGAGCAATGAGGATCATCCAGGAACCGAACCTCCGTAACCTCCGCAGTACTTGCGGGATGACGGGGACTGGAGGAAACGCGTACAGCAGTGGGAATGACCACTCCACCACGAACGCATCTCCTAAGGCTCCGTTTGGAGGAAATTCCCGTGAGCAGAACCTCCCGCACTTCGGTTGACACTGGAGGCGAAGAGATCCACTTGAGGGGTCCCCCAAAGGGCGAAGATCTCCAGGAGAATCTCCTGAGCCAACTCCCACTCGTGAGAGATCGCGCTCTGCCTGCTCAGAGCGTCCGCCGTCTCATTTTCATCTCCTGCCAGATGAACTGCCGAGATCGAAACTTCTTGCTGGATTGCCCAGAACCAGAGCTGCATTGCCTCCCTGCACAGAGGAAGTGACCCTGCCCCCCCTTTTTGTTGAGGTAGTGCATGGCCACCTTGTTGTCCGTCAGGATCAGGACATTCTTTCCTCGCGCAGTCGGCAGAAAAGCCTTGAGGGCTAGCCTGACGGCCCTCAGCTCTAACAGATTGATATGGAGTCTGGACTCCGACGGAGACCAACGACCGCTGACTGTCAAATCGTTGGCATGAGCTCCCCATCCCGTGAGGGATGCGTCTGTCACGATCGTCACCTCCGTCCAGGGCAGCCAAAATGGAGTCCCCCTCATAAAATTGCCTTCGTCGGCCCACCAAAGAAGGTCCCGGGCGACCGAAGACGGCACCTGAACAGGGTCCGACATCCTGCCGTAGGACAGACCACTGAAGCTTGAGTGCCCATTGCAAAGATCTCATACGCAACCTGGCCTCTGGCACCAGAAGAATGCAGGATGCCATGAGGCCGAGCAGTCTCAAGAACTCGAACGCTGGGAGAGTCTGGGCAAGTTGAAACTTGTGCACCATCTGCTGAATGTGATGAGCCCTCACCTGGGGAGGAAAACACTGCCCCAGGGACGTGTCGAGCACTGCTCCGATGTACTGGGCCTGTGAGTTGGTGTCAAATGGGACTTCTTTAAGTTGAGGGAGAAGCCCAGCTTGTGGAGGGAGTGGCAGGTGACTGACAGATGATCCAGGACTTGCTCGGGAGACGGCGCCCTGATCAACCAATCATCCAGGTAGGGGTAGACGTGAATCCTCCCTTTCCTGAGGTGCGCTGCTACCACTACCATGAGCTTGGTGAAGACCCTCGGGGCGGAGGTCAATCCGAACGGCAGGACCCAAAACTGAAAGTGCGAGTCGCCAAACGCAAACCTCGGGTACTTCTTGTGCTTTGGATGAATCGGCACATGAAAATAAGCGTCCTTGAGGTCGAGAGACACCAACCAGTCCTGAAGTTGAAGGGCCTTGAGGACTTTAGAGAGTAAAACCATCTTGAACTTGTCCTTCCTGAGGAGTTTGTTCAAACCGCGCATGTCCATGATGGGTCTCAATCTCCCGTCTTTCTTTGAAATCAAAAAATAAGGGGAATACCATCCTTTGTTCCTCTCCGCTACAGGCACCAGTTCTATGGCACCTTTCTGCAGCAGGGATTGAATTTCGTGTGCAAGGAGCGGATCCGGACTCTTCAAAGAGAGATTCCCCGGTGGTTTGTCTTGAGGCCTCTGCCGGAAAGGAAGACAGTAGCCGTGGGTTATGATCTCCAGAACCCACACAACTGAAGTAATGGCGCGCTACTCTGCAAGATGCTGCGCCAGCCTTCCCCCACCCGGCGAACCATGGGACATGGCCTCATGACTGAGCTGAAGCGGCTGTGGCGTTGCCTGAGGGCAAAGAGGCAACAGCCCGGGCGGCCTTGGCACCTTGAGTACCTTGTTTACCACCTCTGGCACTCTTACGGTGGCCCCTTTGATTGGCAGCTCCTCTCGCTTTACCAAAGGATGAGTAATAACGAAAGGAACCTCCCCTCCATTGCTGTCCCCTAGGACGAAAAGGCGGAGGTTGTCGAACTGCAGCGCCCAACGACTTCGCTGCAGCTTTTGAGGTCTGCAACCTCTCAAGGTTCTCGTCACCCTTGCTGCCAAAAAGATGTTCCCCGTCAAAGGGCATGTTGAGGAGCCGGGCCTGCATATCAGGAGCAAACCCCGACTTCCGCAACCACGCAAACCTGCAATCTCGGTGCTTGCCGCCATGGACCGGCTGACGCAATCTGCCATGTCTAAACCCGACTGAACGGCCTCACACATGGCATCCTTGCCATCCTGAACCATGGCAAGGAAGCCATCCCGTTCATCCCCTTTGGGAATATGTTCAGCCGCCAAGGAAACACAGTTCCACAGAGTGTGCATGAAACGAGACATGGCACAAATGGAGTTGGCCGCCTGAAGCGCCATACCCCATGCAGAAAACACTTTCTTCGCCCAGCCGTCAAAACGCTTGTCGTCCCCATCAGGAGGGTTGGTAGGGTACGACGCCTGCTTTGCAGGGGCCGTAGCCGCCTGCACCACCAAACTCTCTGGAGTAGGGTGTTTGGACAAGTAGCAGGGGTCACTACTGGTTGGGCGGTATTTTCGCAGCAAAGACTTGCTCACTGCCGGGAGACTCTCCGGAGCAGTCCAAGCCGCCGCCACCCTCCTCTGTAGAGCCATATGAAACGGCAGCACCGGGTCAGTTGGTGGACCAATATCGAGGATATCCGTAAGGTCATTCTGAACAAACTCCCCTGGGGGAGCAGACCTTCCTAAGTACTCGGTGACCCGTGACATAAGGCACCGGTACGAAGAATCGGCATGAGAGCCTGGCTCAGGCCTACAAAACTCCACCTCCGGAGAGGTGTCCAGCCCACTAGCATCATGCAGGGACTGCCTCAGGTCCTCAAACTGGCTATGGCCCGAGAGAATCTCGTCAGGCACCGTGTCAGGCACCATGCCATCATCAGAGCCCTCATCCACCTCTGAAATGAACTCCAGATGGCTGTAAGAAGGCACAGAACTGGAACCAAAGCAATGCTTGACCTTGGCCAGAGCCTTTCTAGGCAGTTCCCCCGAGCCACGGGGTACCCCCGTCGACACAGCCTCGAAAGGCGTCGAGGGCGTCGAGTGAATCGGCACCGGCGTCGAGATAATCGGAGTCGGCGACAGACGCGGCGCGACAGCATCGACACAGGCTTCGAAGGCGGAGCCCCGAGCGTGTCCCTCGACATCCTGGGCGCCGGCGACTTCCTCAGAGGCAGAGCCTCGAGAGAGTCCGTCGACAACTTCGGCGCCACAGGCGTCGATGTCTTCCTCGAAGACTTCACAGGTTCACGCAGTCTCGAGCGCGTCGAGGACCGGGACCTGGACCAGGCATGCCGAGAACGATTCCCCTTGTCCGAGCTGGACCTTTCCCAGGAATCGTGATGACCACCCGAGCCCAAAGGCGTACGAGCGGCGTCTCTCGGCTGATCACGACCGACCCCACTCGGATGCGCGGACAGACCACCCTGCGATTTGAGAATCACCAACATTTTCTTCCCGAAGGAAGCCAATTCCTCCGGTGTCGCATGCTTGGTTGGGTAAGCGACCCGCCGATGGGCGGAGTCCTCGGATGAGGACGGGGAAGGCAACCGATGACGGCGCTTCCGGGAGTGCCTCGAAGAGGCAGAGGAGTGGCGAGACCGACTCCGGGACCGAGACCCACTGGACTTCTGACGACGACGCGGAGAGTCGCCCCTCGAGTCGTCCGTCAAAAGCCCCGCACACCTCGACTACCGGGGCTTGGACACCTTACCTACCGATAACTTCTTCTTGTGCTCCCGCAAGGCTTTCGACGTGAGCGACTGGCAGTCGACACAGTCATCCGTGTCATGGGCCTCCCCGAGGCACCAGAGGCAGGCGTTGTGCGAGTCCGTGACCGACATCTTGGACCTACAGTCCCCGCACTTCTTAAAGCCCGGACGCGGTGTGGAAGACGAGGTAGACATCTTCACGAAGAAAAATTTCACAAACAGCTTCGAAGAACTGAGAAAGCAACAGAAACTCCAAAGAGTCGAGGCGCGCCGAGATTCCCGAAGCGAACATGTTCGCGGAAAAAACAGAACTGGGACTACGGGCGTTGTGCGTCCTACTTATAACATTCAGTGACTTCGGCCGTCGGAGGAGGAGGTCCTCGAGGGCAGCGTATCGACATCATCGACGCAGGACGCAGACGCCCAAGATTTTCTGGGGCAGCACAGCTGTGCTGATTACTGTCATAGATATGGAAAACGTCGGAGGACCCAATCCCCTCGAATGGGCTAAATGTTTAATTAACAATTCAAAATTGCCAATTAACTCCAGGCTCTGAATGCCCGGATTTTATGACTTCCCGCCCAAGTCTTATGCTATATGCAACCTACACAGCCTTACCTTAAGCACGTTGCTAAGGGGTAAAGTTACTGCTGCTGCCGACTAGAGGAATATAGATGTTTAAAAGTACAATGCCGCATTCCTTAAAGTTTACCCGTTTCTGTTAAAGGGATCCTTTACGAAATTAAGATTTGTTTTTTTAAACACTTTATTTATGATTTTCAATTAACAATCAAATCATGTAATAACCAAACATTGAGCTTGAACTATGTACAGTTACAATAACCAATGTGTACAATCAAAACAATCCTCAGCCAGAGGCTTTTTCCTCGTTTTCCAAACTTTCAAGAACTGCCTAATTGCCACAAGCACACCTCTACAAATCCAGATTCTTGTTATATAATCAATATTGTGGCTGCACTTTATGGATTGCAGGATCACCGACGAAGAATTTTGTGAAAAGTTAATTCTACAAACTGCATCAATTCTATCTAACACATCCTTCCAGTATTCCTTTACCCTATAACAGTACCATAACATGTGTAACAACGTACAAATACAATTGTAATGTTATGCCCCGTATTTATAATCGGGATTCCCCATTTCTGTAAGAAGCTTTGCTTCTCGAATTTTGTGACATGAGGCCGCTTGGTTCCGCTGGTTTGGGGTGTTCGGCTGGCACACTGTCTGAAAATGACTGCTTCTCTTGACTTGACAGTTCTTTACTTAATCACACGGCTGTAAGGACTCCTATGCAGACAATAACCACTTGCAGTAGCTGTCTTTAAGTACAGTAGAGGAATTATAACAAGGCTGATTTTGATTATTTCCTCATGACAGAGGATTCAGCACATTTGCTTGGAACTTCTCTGCGAATTCTGCACCAACTGCAGGCGAATGGTTGGTTAATTAATAGAGCCAGTACGACGGGTCAGCGGGCTAAACGACAGTTGCAGTGATCTGTGCTTGATCTGCAGGTCACAGGTTTGGATGCAGGCAAGGCCCACTTCCTGTGGTTAATAAATAAGTACCAATTTTTATAGGGTAGTAAAAGTAATGCAAGTAAATATGTCCTATGTAAGCGCTATACTCTAGTGCTATAAATATAAATTACGTAATTATTCACTATTCAGTATTTATAATATGCCCAGACAAGAGGTTGCTAGACAAGGGTTAGGAGTCCAAGGGGGGGTGACGATAAGGATGCTTTATTATGCGACTTTGTTGGATAATGGATTGTTTTGTGCCGAACACAGGTCAAGTATATCTTAAAATGATAAAGCATCATTTGGCAGGTCGGTCACAGTACAAGTGAGAATTTGGACATGAGTGGAAAGGTGGCTGGGGATGACTCAGTTTAAGAGTTATGGGGCACCCAAAAGGAAAGAAGTGTCTCAAGAGTATTATAGCAACTGCAAATATAAAAATAAAATCCCCCCCTGCAATTTGTGCTGCCAAACCTGCCCGGTCTGAAAAACACAAGGCCTAGTAAGATTGGCTGCCTGGTTTTCCCTTATTTTCCCTTTTCCCTAAGGTATTGTTGCTTTGGGAAGCATTTCTAGCCAGGCGTTTTATGAATATCATATCGTGCAAGGGACTGAGGGAACACAGCAGGGACTGACAGCAATTGCGCCCCGTATCAAGTTGGAGGTTTTTGGGCAACAGACTTTACATACCACAGTTGCATTAATGAAGCACATCTGACAATTGGACACTCAAAGGAAAGTACAGCCAAGGGGATATGGTTTAAAAATAATTGCATGTGATGCGCGGGTACTCGCACTGTAGTAGGTGTGTGTGCCCTGCAGCACCGCACCAGAGGAGCTGCCACACAAGGTTGGATTTGGGGGTCTTTGAGTAAGAACAGGAAGGGAAAGGAGAATGTATCTCAGCTCCCCCCCCAATAGACCCTAGGTACCATTTGGCTGACCAATGCTGGTGGGGATAGAGAGGTTGTTTGTTCGTGGTGGTCATCAGAGCTTCAGCATGGCCATACAAGTTTGCCATTTAGAACCCCCCGCCCCACTATCAATGGAGCTGGTCTGGTGGTAGGAACCAAAGGATAATGGAATTACGGACCCACCAGAGGGTCCATCATCGCGTGTCAATAACAGACTTATGTTTATGTGTTGTCATTGCGAATGGAGATATCCCAGGACGACGAGGAACGACTCAGGTTGGTCTCAGGAGTATGGCCATGAGCACAGCAGAAGTGCCCAGAATTCTGGTAAGGTGTGGCACACTCCCATGGGGTACAGGCCGGCTGTAAGACCGGATGGATAGCTTAAGTGCACTGACAATTTGAAATTATGTTTTTTACGTACAATTCAAGGGTCCAAAATTGGAAAGCATGTACATTGTTATCAGGTGTTTGGTTGGTCACCAGGCCTTCAAAGGTACAAGAGACTAGGGAGGCCTGGGCCACTTGAAGGATATTAATGCATTTTCGTTGCCAGGTCCATTCTCCAAAGGTCAACTAAGAGAAAGCATTTTACGGACAAAGTGGGGGAACACCACCTAACATGGTGGGCAACTAATCATTCAGCTGCGTTAGCCCACCGCCGGTCCCTACAAACTGGAGGCTAGCAGGAATTATTGTACAGAGAAATTAAAGGTCAGTTGGAAGGATACTTCACAGTATTAATGACGCTTGAGGGTCCCCAGGGTTATTGAGGAAGGTCAGTATTGGCAGCACTACCTTATAAGAGGCTGTGGGAATAATAGAAAAAATGCACTAACACAGGGCTCCTCTAAATAGCGGAAAGGTTGCAAACACGGCTCAAAAATGTTGAACTCCTGGTTTCAAGAGCGGGAATAGCTCAGGGGTTGAGCACTCATTGCAGCGATATGGGTTTGGGAACGGCACGCCGCAGGTTGATATCCTAGTAGCGTCCAATAAACCCTTACATTTTCATAGATGATGAGCGCTGACTATGTTGGGATGGTAAGAACAGGTGAATATGAATATGTGCTATGAACAAAACTTTGGCAGAAAAATGATACCCCTGGGTGCCCCGTTACGCGGCAATACCAACAATAGCGACTTGGTGTCACCCGGCTGTGGCTCTGGCTAAGTCTCAAAGGGGGGCTTGGAGGCATGCACCCTGGGCAAGGGTGGAGTACCTGCACACTGGGGGAGTAACCCAGCGAGTTAAGCCCCAGGGTGCAACCTGACAGTTATCGGGTTTATAAAATCCCTGCAGGTCTTGGAAACTGCACAATGGGGGCTGTAACTCAGCCTTTAGAACGTACAATTTGGTTGGGGCATGGTTATGGCAATGACTGACCTGGCAGTGACCTGGTGTCAGAAGATTAAGTTATCCATACGAAAGTTATGGGAGTGACGGACCTGGCAGACAGATACCAGGGGCTATCATGGCGGGAGTTGTGTGAACATACAGAAGGTTTTTCCCTGCTGGGAGGTTCACATCCCTAGAATGTCCAGGATATGCGTAATCAGACATGTGAATGAGGGTTTATAGTGATAATACCGAAAACAAAAATCTCGAAAACAAAAATCTCGAAAACAAAAGGCCGAAAAAAAAAAATATCGAATTTTTTTTATGACTTTTTTTCTCCAAATGGGGGGGGTTCCCCCCCAACCCCCTTTTTTTCTATTTTTTTTTTATTTTAACCCTTTTTTTTTACTTACCTGACCCCAAAAACACTATATAAATAAATAAATAATTCAATATTTTTTTTTCGGGATTTTGTATTCCAGATTTTTGCAGTTCGAGATTTTATTTTCGGTATTTTGACCGACCACCGTGAATGAGATGTGTATGCAGATAAGGAGCATAGGCATGGGGGCATTGGGTTGTCAAGTGAGCCACCCACAAAGTGTGGCAGAGTGGTGGGGTGGATTATAAGCTTGTTTACTTAAGTGGCTGGGACCGCCCCGATTTCTGTGCTCCAATAAACTGCAACCTTTGTTTTTCCAAACTTTGCAACTGTTTCTGTGTTGATTATTATGAGTATTGATTGTACCCTAGTCTCATTGTCACTGATGTGAAGGTCTTACCTAACAGCCTTCTCTAGGATCCAGCCATCCTGAGCCTTCTGTGGTGTCCCTTCACCACCCGGTGGACCTGACCTGCTCTCTCGTGGGCTACCTTGACAGAAGTTCGCTGTTCCATGGTTGGATCTATTAGGATTGTTTTTCTCCTGGTGGATAGATGTATAGAAGGCCAAACTAGTATTGTGACAGGGACAACTCTGGGAGCTGTAGCCAAAGCAGTTCAAGGTAGCAAGGTGAGTGGTCTAGGCTAAGTCTCGAGGTGGTAAGCTTGTAAGGGGTCCACAATGAGCACACAGTGAAATTGTCAAGGAACACGCTTAGACAAACAGGTATACAAATACCTTTTTTACTTTTGGCCAAATAACAGTGTGAAAAGTGACTACTAACAGGTAATATTATCACTCAATACTAAAAATCAGATACATACAATTACTAGTGTTTGGCGAAATACATATCAAACCCCTGAAAAGGAAGGTACAGATTAGTATTAGCATTACTAGTCCACAGAGATTTAATCCGAACTTCAGAAGTCCATCCCTAAAATGTATGGGGCCTTGTGCCCAAAAGTTCCGCAAAGTTCCATATAGTTTTGTGAAGCTAGAAAAAATGAAGGTAGGGTTTCTGGGGTCCAGTAAATAGTCCCAAATGCCATGGGACGAGATAAACTAGCTAACAAACGTGTTCCCAACTTTCAGAGTGCTTGTCTGAAAAAGCAATGGCAAAGCCAAAGTAATCTAAAAGTTTGTAAAAGTTACCAAACCTTTAAAAGGGAGTAAAGGGGTTCAGGTAAATATTGCTACAACTCACCCCCTGTACTCAGATTCTTCACAGGACTTGGCAGGTCGACTGAAGAGGGTCCAAGGTGGCTTTCCTTGCCATCAGCCTCATTCCTTGATTCCCATGGTTTGCAGGTTCGAGCAGCTCTCCGGTAAGTGTCCAATGCTGGTGCAAGGTCTCCCAGTTGAAGAATGCAGCAGAACTTGATGCAGGGCCGCTCTCAGGACAGGAATGGATACAGGCAAGCAGTTTCGATGATGGCCACCGATTCACGGAGACGCAAAGGGATTCACTTGCTGCAGTCACACTTTTCCTCCTATCTCGGGACCCCTTGATGAATGGACTACGAAATGCCGCAGAGGTAAGTCTTGTTGCACAAGCTGAAGATCACCCAGGTTCCAGGCCTCAACTCGGAACAGCAATGTCTGCAGCACAGTAGCCCAAACTCAGAGCCTGTCAGCCACAAGGCCACTGGCGGCAAAACTCATTAATTCCGCCCAGACACACTGGCATGTGGATTGGGACCAGACAGTCCCAGCCCATTAACTGGCAGCAAATGCACATAGCGTGCCAAAAGCATCTGCTTTCCTGGGCACTGGAAGTCCATATAAGGATTTTCTTGGCCTCACAGCCCAGGAAGAAGGCTAAAAGACAAGATGGCCAAAGGACAAGCGAAAAGCCTTGTGGCATGGCCATGTTTGACCACTAGCGAGACAGTTGGTAGCCAAACATGGTAAACGCAGTAAGGCTAAAACAAAATGCACCAAAAAATTGTAAAAAGTCCCTGCTGCCACCAGCTTGTCCATTTAGCACACCTGGAGTAACTAAAAATCCTCTCTGTGTTATTCTAGGGCAAAACAGAAAGTGTACCGCATTGTAAATTGCATTGTACAATGATAAAAAAATACCAAAAGTGGTAAAAAGTTTCTAAAAGTAGTAACAAAGTAACTAGACTAAAGGAAACAATGTTTGCATTCTATCCTGGCAAAACGAAATGCACCAGAAAATGCAACAAAATGCACCAAACAATTGTAAAAAGTCACTGTAGCCACCAGCTTGTCCATTATGCACACCTAGAGTAACCAACAATCCTCTGTGTGTTATTCTAGGGCAAAACAGAAAGTGTACTGCATTGTAAGGTGCATTGTACAACAGTAAAAAGGTGACTAAAAGTAGTAACAAAGTAACTAGACTAAGGGAAACAATGTTGGCATCCTGTCCTGGACTTTGGCAAGGTGAGTGCCACTCTGTCCCTTCTTGTCCCACCTCCATCTTGTCTCCATCTCTGTCTTTGCCTTCTGACTTTCACCTTTTCTCACGTTTTGCCCTGCTTTCTCACTCCGATACTCTGTTTACTGACCCCCCTCCATCTGGTCACTGTCTTTGTTTCCTCTCTTTTTGTTTTCTTTTTTTTATTGATCTGGCTGAGACTCAACTTTTCAACTCGATTCATTCATCATGTACATTACATAATATACATTCATCTTTTACATTCGATGTTACAAAACATAATGCACAAGCAAATTAATAAAAACAATTAAAAATAAGAAATAGCTATGAATGCAACTTTCAAGATTAAACTATTCAGACACTGGTTGCATCAAAGGTGTTGTAAATCTTCCAAATGCTCTTAATTCAATTTCATATTGCATATCTAATTGATTTGTATTCTGTGTGGAATAAGATTTCCCACAGGGTTTGAGCGTTCAGATTAGTATACATTTCAACATGGATCTGAAAATACTTAATTCACAAGGATTTCAAATTAATACATTCAACCATGATATGTTTTAACGTTTAATTCTCTTGATTACAAAATCGACATATTGAATTAGTTTGACGTTCCGGATAACATTTTGCTAGAATTTCTTTGGTATACCACAGATTGAGTCTAAAACTCAGAAGTCCTGAACAATGTAGCGGATTGGGAAATTTGATCAAGTAAGATGTTATAATTCCATATCGTTTTTATCATAAATGGGTTTTCTCTGAAATGTTTGTGCTTCATACACTGTTCCCTTGTCCGGGGGAACTTTTAATAAGGTTTTCCAATATTTGCCTTCTATTCTATCCCAATAAATATGGGATTTCCATTGCTTCGTGTCTGCACCATACAGCACAATTGGAGTTACTTTCTGCTTGTAGTATGCCATTATTGGGCACATTGAAAATGTACAGTGTCTAGCACTGAGGATGCGTGCTTGAGATATGGCTGTGGCTAGTTTGGTTTTTAAACTTGCACGGTAGAGTTGTTCAGTCGGATGAACATTTATATTAACCCCCAAGTAAATATAATTTAGCACTACTTGTAAATTTGCATTATCAAGTTGCCAGCAACCTTTTTTAGTGCATTGTCTCAAGTTTCCAAACTGCATTACTTGTGTTTTCTTTGTGTTTATCGAAATAAGATTTCTTCTGGCATATCTATCTAGGGCTGCTAGCATATTTCTCAAGCCTTTCTGTGTTTTTGATATCAGGACGAATTTGTCCGCATAGAGCAATCACTTGATTTTGTGTCCATTTATTTAACATGGGAGAATCCGTCACTAGATCTGTAAGACATTCGCCCATATCAGCAATGAAAAACTTAAATATTGCTGAAGCAAGTATACACCCTTGCTTCAGCCCTCTCGCAGTAGGTATTGGCGTTGATAAGGCACCATCCATGTCCAACCGTATTTGTACCGTGGTTTCCTCGTGGAGTTTTTGCAGCCATTTGAGTATGTGCCAAGGGCAGTTGCAATTCATTAACTTCTTGAAAAGAAGTTCTCTTGGCACTGAATCAAAGACTGTATGAAAATCCATGAAGGCCATATAAAGTGGTTGTTTCTTCTGTTGTTCACAGGCTATTATCGAATTCAAGGTTAAGAGATTGACACTTGTCCCTAATCCAGGAATACATTCCGTTTGATGTGGGTCTCGTAGATTATTTGCTGAGAGCCACAAGTTGAATTCCCTCAATACCAGGCGGGCAAAGATTTTGCCCGGATAGTCAGGTAAGGCTATTGGTCTATATTAGATCGGATCAGTTCTATCCCCCTTTTTGAAGATTGGCTATTTGAAGATTATTTTCTCTATGAGGATGGAACTGATCCCTTTCGCATAACTTGAGTAAAAATGAGGCAGAGTATTGTTGTCCAGGCTTCAGGATTTTTCTTTTACATGGTGTTGTCAAGGCCATCTGAGCAAGGTACTCTAGAGACACTCAGTTTCGCTATATGAGATACATTACTCACCGTAATTTTATTTCTGATGCTTGTATCTGCTTAGATTCACATGCTATGCATAGGCCGACATCTAGTAGAAGCTGCAGAGTATTACAGTTGTTGTTTTCGAAACTCGAAAAGGGACGTCGACAGGGTGTGCCAGTAATACTATCCCTAGTGTGACGTCCACTGTACCCATGGTCCTTCACGCGTCAAGGTCCCTCAGATTGTTTTGTTCTGAGAAGAGGTTGCATGAAGTGTGCACGAGTACAGGTGTATCCAAGCAGATAGATAACAGAAAGCTCATATAACATCTATGCACCTTCTCTCAGTGGAGGAAGGGTGGGCGCATATGAATCTAAGCAGATACACGCATCAGCAATACAAATACAGTGAGTAATGTATCCCCTCTGAGGCTTATCAGCTCAATCAAATGGGATAACATGATTTTGTCTAATCCGCTTGGTGTCTATTTTGCACTCCGGCGAGGGGGTTCTATAAATTTGATGGTAATATTTGACCCATGATATTTCACTGATGGCATTTGTTTGGGCTGAGGGTTGGGATCTATAAGTCAGTCCGTTTAACAATGACCACAATCCTGCAGAGGTGGTCTTCGATGCCATTTGCTTTAACATTTGTTCGCTGTCCAATTGTTGTTGCAAGGCCTTTCTCCCTCATATCCAATTTTTATAAACTGTTCTTAAATGCTTAGACTGGGATACTCTCTCTTTTTGGGGAAGATGGTTCAAGTTACGTATGCTCCGCCTTAAAAGAGCTTTCCTTTCTTTTAGAACTTGATCGTAAGGGTGGAGGTGTTTAAGGCCACACTGCCAACCCATCGCTGAGACCTGCTTATATTTCTGCATGGAGGTTACATAGCATGTATCATGATGGTAGGTCTGATTGGCAAGTTGAGTTGCTAAGGCTCTTTCAAAGTCTAACAATGAATCATCTGACCATTTCAGACGGGTTCTCCCGTTATTAATGATTCTAGATCCTTTATAGTGAGCATCTATTCTTTGGCTTTGATATAGCATCCAAGTCCACGTCAAGCACAATTGGCTATGATTACTGGAAACGGTTGGTGTTATGACTAAGGATGTCACTATATTCATGAAGCTCCAATTAGTATATATGTAATCAATTGTAGCCTGCGACAACTCATTTTGCCATGTACATTGTGGTGATGTGTTGCCATAAATGGTGCCATTAAGCATCACATATTGCCTTTTGGACATAAAATTACCCCATCTCAGTTGGTCAGCATTTCTCTGGCTCAGAATATCAGGTAGCATATCGAGGTGTGACTTAATCTGCGGTCTAGAGCCAAATCATCCAAAATGGCTGTGATCTGGTCAAAAAATGCATCAGGTGACAGATGACTCCTGCCCCGATAGTTGTTTATTATAACAATTGTATAGATGTCCTTTTTGACCTTTACAACTTGTATATATGGACTAGGCGGCATGCATGATTGAACGTTAAAGTTCTTTGAATTTTTCGTGGCTATCAGAAGGCCGGCCATGGGACTCCCCCTAGATTGTGTTATGGCTGGCACTGAGCTTACATTAAAGGCATCCCATACCGGCACCATCAACAGCCAAGTCTCCTGAAGCAGAATAATGTCATACTTAAACAAGTCATTAGAATTAGGATTAATAATGTTTCTAAAGCCTCGAGTATTCCAGGAGACTAGCTGAATGGTTTCTTGGATCAGCATTTGTTATGCTTGCAGTTGTAAATCTCGAGATGTTTGGCAATCAGCTAGCATACTTCCAGTATCTACTTGGCTGGAGCTTTGGCATTCGACGCTGTAGACCCTCAGATGTCTAATCACCATAGTTGGTGCCTCAATCATGTTCGGATGGGCATGATCTTGTGCTAAAATGAAGCCCAGTTCATATAATGATGATCCTGCACCCCATAGTGTGTTTAATACCACTCCAGAACATAAGAAAAGTCAAGCTACTGAGAGGTCAAGGTTGTCCAGAAATTCAACCGCATCAATATCAGAGGATGTTATATCCTTTAAGCTTGCGATCTCCATACAGATGTTTAATATACTTGAGCGGTTTAAATCATACTTCAAGTATGGATGACTACGACATCTAATTATTAAACAATGAGAGCTCTTATATTTTTGCTGCTTGTCTGCAATCGCAGGTATGGTAGTCGCATTAGCTGATTTCATCGAGGGTGATTGAATATTCTGCGACATAGTTCTACTCTCAGTAAATTGTGTTGTTTGGGTATATGGTTTTTGTTGCACAATGGTGGATGATATTGGCCCTTTCAAGATTGGATTGTAGGAGGATACTGGCAGATGTCACTCTAGTTATTTTATCTGAAGTAGTGTGAGCCTTAATAAAGCACCTCGTCTTCATCTTTATTTTCAACATTTTTTGCATATTAGCTCCTTTTTTGACTACGTTTGATGAATTCTTTTTATTTGTATTATTTGATGTTTTCCTTTTATCAAACATATTGAAAGTTGCTTGTAACTGAATCTTTGCTGTTCATTCATTTGACTTGACTGTGGATTCATAGATGGATTATCTTCAAGTAAAGGTTTATGCCCTGTTGAATCTACAGTAATGATAGATTGACTTATTAATTCACTTGAATGAGATTGATGTTGTTCAATTTGATTTGGTTTTATATGTGTAGCTGATTCTATGGGAGTCTCCACAACACTCAAATCATTGTTAGAAATGTTGACATCTTGCGCAAAAGATTCAGTTTGAGTACCAGATATAGCTTGACTACAATGCCGAAAGATCTCATATGAATTGGGGGGAGGGCGGGACATTTCATCATTCGGTACCTTAGGTTCTTTATGGGTAGGTAATTGTGTGATTATGATTGTTTGGCAATTTATTTTCTGATCCAGTGCCTCAGGCCTCCAGATAAGGTGTGTACCAGGCCTTTTTACGCATGAAAATCTTGTAAATATGATTGCTTTATTATTTTCCTGTGTACATTTACACACCTGTTTAGAGCAGAGGGCAGTGCAAAGTCAGGTTACTTGACAGAAACCACCAGAAGGCTTCTTTTGATTTTTATCTACATGGATGTAATTGCAAGCCACCTCTGTAACAGAGTGTATTTCTCTGAAGCCTTTCAAAAAAAGAAACTGCACACTGTGATAAAATGGATGGTTTCTTTCCATTCAGCTTCAGAAGCACTGTGCATATTTTCCTAGAATTTTAGGACTGTACAATTAATGAGATGGAAAACTAAGTTGCAATTGACAATGAATATTTTTTTTTTTACAAATTATTCTTTTTTGTCCAGTGAAAGCAAACCAGTATTGCACAATTGTATTTTTCAGAGTTCCGGTACTGTGTGCATAATCATGCGGAGGCAGATCATTTTTACACTTATAATTTAATTTACACTCTAATTATAAAAACAGCGGGTAAAATGATGCCCATGCACAGTCTAGTTTACATTTATTCAACCTTGCAGTCAATGGGGTACATTACTATAAATGGTCAGTGGCAGCAGAGTCTTTGCTCAAGGGTGAGTGATTGTCATTACACCAATCACAGGTGTTCGAGCCTCTCAAATCTTCAATACTACAATTAAAACACCCAAAACCTGACTCTCCAGGAAGTACATGCGCTGTTCAACAACAAACAAATGAAAGTTACATTGGTAATTGAAATCTAAAACTCAGCAAAACCTGTCCCTGTGATAATTCAGATAGGTATTTAACTTTATGAAGCGCTTCATAAATGGTTTGTCATACATCTAGGAACTGTGATTATTATACCTCAGTCGATTCTCAGTTAACCAACCTCTGAAGGATCTTAGCCAATAAGATGGATCAGCCGGTTGAGCACTCGTTGCTGCAATCTGTGCGTGATCTTTAGGTTGTGGGTTTGAATCCTGGCAAGTCCAACTCAGCCTTTCACCCTTTCGAGGTCGATAAAGGAGTACCGACTTTGCTTTGGTGATAATTGTGGTAAATATGTTCTATGTACAGCGCTTTGCCAAAAGAGCTATATAAATAACCATTTGACCATTCGATTAGATAAAGAATTTAGCATGGAGTACTTGCCTCTCTGCACTGTTGTATCATAACATTGACATACCATTAGGTAGTAATAGCTCCAGGAAATTAGGACTTTCATTAAACATCAAAAGACAATTCTCTATCAAACCTCAAAACACACAATACAATTCGTGTTTGCTTTACTATATAATTGGCTAGGTTTTTGTGATTTCAACATTTAAATATGTACAGTAGAGATCAAATGGCCAGACCTTAGAAAAATAATGAAAGGTGTATTCCATCACAATGCAGAAAGCTGCCGCATAGTAATGATTTCCGTACAGTTTTTGCACATGTCGGCTGGATGTCACATACATTTTACTCTCTTGCAAAGGAGAAAAGTCATTTTTACTCTCTTAAAATCACATTTACTCTTAAAGTTTAAAAATAGGGAGTAAAATACTCCCACCTCAAAATCTTATCTGGAGCACTGCAGTGCCTCACATAACCTGGCTATTGCCAAAAAGGCCATGTTCATTGCGGCAAGAGTATTGTTTACCGCAGCTCATTCTCCTTTTTGAGAGTAGATATTGATTTGGTCTTCGGTCATTTGCTGCACATTATCAGATTACAAAGTATAGTTGGGACATCCGGGAGTAGGTGCAATTAATGACAGTGAATGAGTAGATGATTGCAAAGCAGTGCGTTCAAAGATGTCAGGTGAATGAGGTGCGGGACATTCGCTGGGTGGCATGTGTTCAGCAACTGCTTCATTCAGTGACAAGGGCGAAGCTGTTTCAGAGATCCTTTGGATTGGTGACATTTCATCACCCCTTTCAGTATCTAATTGTATTAAATCACACGTTTTAGAATGAATGAATACAACTTCTTGAGCCTCGGTACACGTGCTGTTATTTAAATTCATGAATTCCACTGTGTCATCATCAATTTGACCCGCTATGGTTACTTTATTATATGCTTCTCTTTGACAGTGGGAAGTGAAGTGCAAAGGCATCGGATATGGGTTTTTGCAGAGGAGCAATCACCTTGGTGGTTTGTGAAGGCGGATTAGAGCATTTAGCAGATTTAAACTGTTCTGCTGCAAATGCAATTCCGTGTTTCATTAGTGTTACAATAACTGCGTATGTCTGCTCCCACTGATAAGGTCTGTCGTTGGGATTTCAAAGAGAGCAGCTTGTCAGTCGCAGTAGTAGAACAAGTTACTTACCAACTGGTAATGTTCTTTCGACTGGATGTTCTTCCCACGTATTCCTCATCTATGATATTCGTATCTTGCCAGCTTTGCTGCTTTGGAAAAATGTTTTCACGGCAGAGGGCGCTGTGCTCGAGGTCGTGGTGTCGATTGTCCTCGACGGTCTCCATAGCATATCGACGTTACCAGCAGTATAAGTAGCTTGTGCCGCGCCCGTTGGCTTCAGTTCTGTTTTTTCGTATAATCAATTAACCATTCAGTCGTGCCCCAGACTGTAAGCTCTTCGTGAACACAAAGTGTAAATCACGTAAATTGTACAGCAGGGTAGGATGGGAGGGGCGATGAGGAATACGTGGGAGAAACATCCTGTTGAAAGAACATTACCAGTTGGTAAGTAACTTGTTCTTCGAATGGATTGTGTCCTCCCACATATTCCTCATCTATGATAGACTCCCAGAGGAGTGATAATTTAGGAGGTGGGAGTACTATTTATCCTTATCATGAATGGAATGAAGTACAGCTTTTGCAAATATTCCCTCATGGGAAGAAGAGGCATCCAAGCAGTAATGCTTAACAAAAGTATGGATTGATTCCCATGTTGCAGCTGAACAAATGTCAACTACGGGGACTCCCCTCTGAAGAGCCGCAGAAGTTGCCATACCCATCGTGGAATGGGCACAAAGCCCTTCCGGCAGGTCCTTTCCGGCTGGCCTGTAACACTCCCAAATGGTCAGAGTAATCCAGCGGGATAGATTTTGTTTTGTCACTGCTAATCCCAGTTTATTACCGGTATAGCCTAAAAAACGTTGGTCATCCTGGTGTAATTTTGACATTCTTGCTATTTAAAAACTCAGAGCCCTTTTTGGGTCTAGTTTATGTAACCTCTCCTCTCCTTTGCCCAAATGAACAGGAGGGTAGAAAGTTGGGAGTGTTATTTTTTGTGACAAATGAAAGTCAGAAACTACTTTCGGTAAGAAAGATGGTTTAACTCTAAGTACTACTTTATCCTCCTTATTAAAAGTAGTATATAGAGGTTTGCACGAGAGAGCCTGTAACTCACTAACCCTGCGGGCTGATGTTAAATCCACAAGAAGGGCAGTTTTAAATGTTAAAAGCTTAAAGGACGGGAATGTAAAGGCTCAAAGGGTATACATGTTAGGAATTTCAAAACAAGATTAAAATCCCAAGCAGGGACATGAAAAGGGACTGGAGGGTACACATTGGTGAGCCCTTTCAAAAATTGGATAATTAATGTAATCTTGAAATAGGAAACCTCTTCCGAGGAGCGCTTAAAAATGGAAAGCGCTGCCAGGTATCCCTTTATTGTTCCAAACTGGAGCCCCAGATTGGCCAGATGCAACAGAAAAGATAGCACCATAGGAGTGCCACATTGAAAAGGGTCCACATTATTGTCCTTGCACCAGTTACTGAATTTATTCCAATGACACAGGTGCTAGGATTTAGTTGCTGCCCTTCTGGCCGAAAGCAAAGAACAAGTTAGTTTCTTACCTGGTAAGGTTCTTTTGATGGGATGTTCCGAAGACGTATTCCACATCTATGACAGGTAATCACCACAGCGGCGCTGCTTTGGAAAATCTTCGGCGTCTGCGTCCTGGATCGATGACATCGATACGCTGTCCTTGAGGGCCTCCGTCGATCCAACGTCACCGGATGTTAGAAGTACGACGCCCATAGCCTCAGTTGTAGTTTTTTCCCAGACCGTGTGGCACCAATCTTCTGCCAGAATAACCACAGAAAGCCTTGCGGAAACATAAGCTGCAATCGCATAAGAAATTCTGTAGCAGGGCAGCCTGGGAGGGAACGATGTGGAATACGTCGTCGGAACATCGCATCAAAAGAACGTTACCAGGTAAGAAAGTAACTTGTTCTTCGAAGGGATTGGTTCCTCCGACGTATTCGACATCTATGACAGACCCCCAAAGCAGTACCAACGTATGGAGGAGGGAAAAGAATTTAGAATTTCAGAATGCCCAATTAAATTGCAGAATAGAGGACCACCTTGCCAAAGGCCAAGTCCTGCCCATGGATAGAATCCAGGGAGTAGTGTTTTACAAAAGTATGGACAGAGGCCCATGTGGCTGCTACAAATGTTACGAATGGGAACACCCCTCGGCAGAGCAGTAGAGGCAGCGACACCTCTAGTAGAATGGGCCCGTAAGCCTACCGGAGGGTCCTTACCCGCCAAGCCGTAACATTCAGAAATTGTCAAGATAATCCATCTAGACAAAGTCTGCTTAGTAACAGCTTGTCCCAAACGCCTTCCAGCGTATCCTACAAAGAGTTGATCGTCCACTCTGACCCGGGACATACGTGAGATGTAGAAACTTAAAGCTCTCCTAGGATCCAACCTATGGAGCCTCTCGTCTTCCTTACCAGGATGTGGAGGAGGATAGAATGCCGGAAGAATGACCTTCTGGCTTAAATGAAAATCTGACACAACTTTCGGAAGAAAAGAAGGACGAACTCTAAGGACAACCCTGTCCTTATGAAACACTGTGAAGGGTGGCTTAACAGATAGTGCCTGTAACTCACTCACTCTGCGAGCGGAAGTAACCGCAACTAAAAATACAGTTTTAAGGGTCAACAGTCTCAAAGGAAAAGAATGTAAAGGCTCAAATGGAGCACCCATTAGGAATTTAAGAACCAGGTTCAAATCCCAACCGGGCACCTGGAAAGGTGACAGTGGGAACACATTAGTGAGCCCTTTCAGAAACTGTGAAATTAAAGGAATCTTAAAATAAGAACACTCCTCAGACGAGCGCTTAAATATAGACAGCGCCGCCAGGTAACCTTTAATGGTACCCACTTGCAGGCCCTTGTGGGCTAATGAAAGCAAAAAAGACAGAACCACAGGAATGGCACATGAAAAAGGATCCACTTTCTTGACCCTGCACCAGTCGCAGAACTTTCTCCAATGGCAAAGGTACAGGGGCTTTGTTGCGGACCTTCTGGCCGAAAGCAACACCTCCATCACGTCTTCAGGGAGGTCCCAATCCTTATGCCTCAACCTTTCAGAAGCCAAGCATGAATGCTGAGGGACTTGACCTCTGGATGGAGAACCTGACCCCCATCCCGTGAGAGCAGATCGTCTCGATAGGGAAGACGGCGTGGAGGACAGATGGACATGTCGAGAAGATCCGGGTACCACGTTCTCCGGGCCCATGCCGGAGCAATGAGGATCATTCGAGAACCAAACCTCCGTAACCTCCTCAGCAATTGCGGATTACCTGGGACTTGAGGAAACGCGTACAGCAGTGGGAAGGACCACTCCACTACGAATGCGTCCCCTAAGGCTCCTCTTGGAGGAAATACCCGCAAGCAGAATCATTTGCACTTCTGGTTGACACTGGTGGCGAAGAGATCCACTTGAAGGGTCCCCCAAAGGGCGAAGATCTCCAGGAGAATCTCCTGAGCCAGCTCCCACTCGTGAAAGGCCATGCTCTGCCTGCTCAGAGACCGTCCGCCGCCTCGTTTTCATCTCCGGCCAGATGAACTGCCGAGATCGAAATTTCCTGCTGGATGGCCCAGAACCAGAGCTGCATCCCCTCTCCGCACAGAGGAAGTGATCCTGCCCTCCTCCCCTTTTTTGTTGAGGTAGTACATGGCCACTGTGTTGTCCGTCAGAATCAGGAGATTCTTCCCTCGCACAGTCGGCAGAAAAGCCTTCAGAGCTAGCCTGATGGCCCTCAGCTCCAACAGATTGATATGGAGTCTGGACTCCGACGGAGACCAACGACCGCTGACTGTCAACTCGTTGGCATGAGCTCCCCATCCCGTGAGGGATGTGTCCGTCACGATCGTCACCTCCGGCCAGGGTAGCCAAAAATGGAGCCCCCTTCATCAGATTGCCTTCGACGGCCCATCACAGAAGATCCTGGGCGACCGAGGGCGGCACCTGAATGGGATCCGACATCCTGCCGGAGGACTGTGACCACTGGAGCTTGAGAGCCCATTGCAGAGATCTCATCCGCAACCTGGCCTCTGGCACCAGAAGAATGCAGGATGCCATGAGGCCGAGCAACCTCAAGAACTTGAACGCCGGGAGACTCTGGGCATGTTGAAACTTGTGCACCATCTGCAGAATGTGATGAGCCCTCACCTGGGGAGGCGAACACTGCCCCAGAGATGTGTCGAGCACTGCTCCGATGTACTGGAGCCGCTGGGTAGGTGTCAAGTGGGACTTCTTTAAGTTGAGGGAGAAGCCCAGCTTGTGAAGGGAGTGGCAGGTGACGGACAGATGATCCAGGACTTGCTCGGGAGAGTGTGCCCTGATCAACCAATCGTCCAGGTATGGGTAGACGTGAATCCCCCCTTTCCTGAGGTGCGCTGCTACCACTACCATGAGCTTGGTGAAGACACTCGGGGTGGAGGTCAATCCGAACGGCAGGACCCGAAACTGAAAGTCGCCAACCGCGAACCTCAGGTACTTCTTGTGCTTGGGATGAATCGGCACATGAAAATAAGCGTCCTTGAGGTCGAGAGACACCAACCAGTCCTGAAGTTGAAGGGCCTGGAGGACTTGAGAGAGAGTAACCATCTTGAACTTGTCCTTCGTGAGGAGCTTGTTGAAACCGCGCAAGTCCATGATGGGTCTCAATCCCCCGTCTTTCTTTGGAATAAAAAAATAAGGGGAATACCATCCCTTGTTTCTCTCCGCTACAGGCACCAGTTCTATGGCGCCTTTCTCCAGCAGGGATTTGATTTCCTGTGCAAGGAGCGGATCCGGACTCTTCAAAGAGACATTCCCTAGTGGATTGTCGCAAGGCCTCTGCCAGAAAGGAAGACAGTAGCCGTGGGCTATGATCTCCAGAACACACACATCTGAAGTAACAGCATGCCAGTCTACAAGATGCTGCGCCAGCCATCCCCCAACCGGCGAACCATGGGACATGTCCTCATGACGGAGCTGAAGCGGCTGTGGCATTGCCTGAGGGTAAAGAGGCAACTGCCCGGGCGGCCTTGGCACCTCGAGTACCTTGTTTTCCACCTCTGGTACTCCTACGGTGGCCCCTTTGACTTGCAGCTCAGCTCCTCTCGATCTACCAAAGGAAGAGTAGTATCGAAAGGAACCCCCCCTCCATTGCTGTCCCCGAGGACGAAAAGGCGGAGTTTGGCGAACTGCAGCGCTCAACGACTTTGCTGCAGCTTTGGAGGTCTGCAACCTCTCAAGGCTCTCGTCAGCCTTGCTGCCAAAAAGATGTTCACGATCAAAGGGCATGTTGAGAAGCCGGGCTTGCACATCAGGAGCAAACCCCGACTTCCGCAACCACGCAAATCTGCGCATTACGGTGCTCGCCGCCATGGACCGGCTGACACAATCTGCCATGTCCAGAACCGACTGAACGGATTCACACATGGCATCCTTGCCATCCTGAACAAGAGCAAGAAAGCCATCCCGTTCTTCCCCTTCGGGAATATGTTCAGCCGACAAAGAGACACAATTCCACAGAGTATGAGTGAAACGTGCTAAGGCACACACAGAGTTGGCTGCCTGTAAAGCCATACCCCCTGAAGAAAACACTTTCTTCGCCCAGCCATCAAAACGCTTGTCGTCCCTATCGGGAGGGATGGTAGGGTACAACGCCTGTTTTGCTGGGGCCATAGCCGCCAGCACCACCAAACTCTCCGGAGTGGGGTACGTAGTCAAGTAGCTGGGGTCGCTACTGGAAGGACGGTATTTTTTCGGCAAAGACTTGCCCACTACCGGGAGACTCTCTGGAGCAGTCCAAGCCGCTGCCACCCTTCTTTGCAAGGCCATATGGAATGGCGGTACCGGGTCAGTTGGTGGACCTTGGTCCAAGATATCCGTCAGGTCATCCTGCAGAAAATCCCCTGGTGGCGCAGACCACCCAAGTACTCCATCACCCTCGACATGAGGCGCCGGTACGAGGATTCAGCATGCGTACCCGGCTCAGGCCTGCCAAACTCAACCTACGGGGTGGACCGCAGGTGTTCCAACTGGCTATGACCAGTTAACAGATCATCAGGAACGTCCTCAGGAACCAAACCTTCATCAGACCCTTCATCCACCTCAGAAATATAATCAAGAGGCTGGAATAAATCCCTGAATGAGGGCACAGAAAAAGGCACAACCACGTGTTTGGACTTGGCGAAAGCGTCCTTGAGGTTTCCACCGGTCTACAGGGCACCTCCGATAAAGCCTCCTCAAAAGGCGTTGAGGGCGTCGACGGAATCGGCATCGACGTCGAGCCGATGGCTTCGACACAGGCCTCGAGGGCGGTGCCCAGAGTGTGTCCTTCGACGGCCTCAGCACCGAAGGCGTCGTTGGCATCCTCGGAGGCAGAGCCTCGAGAGAGTCCCTCGACTGTCTTGCGCCGAAGCTGTCAACGTCTTCTTCAAAGACCTCACAGACTCCGACGGTCTCCATGGCGTCGAGGACCGGGACCTGGAGCGGGCATGGCTAGAGTGATCCACCTTCTCCGACCGGGACCTCAAAGATTCCCGGTGAAGGCGCCGACCGCTCGAGCCCGAAGGCGTGCGAACGGTGGCTCTAGCACATTCCCTGCCGGTGTCTTTCGATGGCGCGGACGGAACGGAGCCCTGCGACTGAAAAATCGCCATCATCTCCTTACGAAATGAGTCCTATTCCGCAGGAGAGGAATGCTTGTTTGGACAAGCAACCCGCCGACGGGCGGAGTCCTCAGACGAGGAAGGCGACCGGTGACGGCGCTTCCAGGAGTGCCTCAAAGTGGCAGAGGGTTGGCGGGACCCACTCCAGGACCGAGACCCCCTGGACTTACGCCGACGATGCAGAGAGTCGCCCCTCGAATCGTCGGTCGAAAGCCCAGTGGATTTCAACATCCGGGGCTTGGGTACCCTACCGACAGAAAGCTTCCTCTTTCGCTCCTGCAAGGCCTTCGATGTTAACGACTGGCAATCGTCACAATCGTCCATGGCGTGGTCCTCACCGAGGAACCAGAGGCAGGCGTCGTGAGGGTCCGTCAGCGACATCTTGGTACCGCAGTCCCGACACTTCTTGAAACCCGGCCATGGGGTAGAAGAAGACGAAGACATCAGGAAATATTCACAACCAAACGGGTTTGAAGAACCAATAGAATAACTCAGAAGAACCGAGGCGCGCCGAGATCTCCGAAGCGAACATGTTCGCGGAAAAAACGGAACTGAGGCTACGGGCGTCGTGTGTCCTACTTATAACATCCGGTGACGTTGGCTCGACGGAGGCACTCGAGGACAGCGTATCGACTTCATTGACGCAGGACGCAGACGACGAAAATGTTCCGAAGCAGCACAGCTGTGGTGATTACCTGTCATAGATGTGGAATACGTCGGAGGAACCAATCCCCTCGAAGTCTCCATTACGTCGTCCGGGAGGTCCCAATCCTTATATCTCAACCTCTCAGAAACCATGCGTGAAGGTTGAGTGTCTTGACCTCTGGATGGAGAACCTGACCTTCCTCTTGCGAGAGAAGGTCCTCTCTTTGTGGAAGACGTATTGGAGGGCAGATGGACATGTCCAGAAGGTCCGGGTACCAGTTCCTCCTGGCCCAACCCGGGGCTATTAGAATCATGGGCTTCCTGAACTTTCTCAACCCCCCGGATTACGTGAGGAATCACGGGGACTGGCGGAAATGCGTAAAGGAGTGGAAACTCCCAGTCCAGCACGAACGGGTCTCTTAGAGAAATTTCCCTGAGCAGTACTGATCGCATTTGCGGTTGACACTGGTCACGAACAGATCCCCTTGAGGGGTTCCCCAAAGGGTGAAGATCTCTTGAAGGACTTCCTGAGCTAGTTCCCACTCGTGGGAGACTGTGCTCTGCCTGTTCAGAGCATCCACTGCTGTGTTCTGCTCTCCGGCTAGATGAGCTGCTGACAGAGAGATTCCTTCTTGTATTTCTCAGAATCAGAGCTGCATTGCCTCTCTGAACAATGGAAGTGAGCCTACGCCTCCTCTCTTGTTGAGGTAGTACCTGGCCACTGTGTTGTCCGTCATTATCAGGACATTCTTTCCCTGTACAGAGTGCACAAAGGCCTTCAGCTACTCTGCTCCAAAAGGTTGATGTGTAGTTTGGATTCCAATGAAGACCAAATACCGCTGATTGTCAGTCTGTTGGTAAGGGCTCCCCACCCAGTGAGTGAGCCGTCCGTTACTACCATTACCTCTGGCCACGGCTGCCAAAAAGATTCTCCCTTGAGGATATTGTCGTTGCAAACCCACCATAGAAGGTCCTGAGCAACTGTGCTTGTAACGTGCAGTTGATCCGACATATTCCCTGAGAATTGGGACCATTGAATCCTGAGGGCCCATTGAACGGATCTAATTCTCAATCGGGCCTCTGGCATCAGGTAAATGCAGGATGCCATGAGGCCGAGCAACCTCAGAAAACCGAAGGCTGGCAGATGCTGGGCATTCTGGAACTTTGTTACCATCTGCAGAATGTGATGAGCTCTCACCTCGGAAGGCGAGGCTTTCCCAGAGGAAGTGTTCAGGACTGCTCTGATAAATTGGAGTCTTTGGAATGGTATCATATGGGACTTCTTATTATTGAGGGAGAAGTCCAGTCTGTGTAGGGAGTGGCAGGTGATTCTGAGATGTTCCTGGGCCTGTTCGGGTGAACGAGCCCTGATCAACCAATCGTCCAGGTAGGGGTAGACGTGAATCCCCCCTCTCCTGAGACTCGCTGCCACAACCACCATTAGCTTGGGCGGAGGTCAGCCCGAATGGCAGAACTCAAAACTGATAGTGAGAACCGCCAACCTAACGTACTTTCTGTGCTTAGGATGGATTGGAACATGAAAGTAAGCATCCTGAAGGTCCAATGATACCAACCAGTCTTGGAGTTGGAGAGCCTGAAGGATCTGACAAAAAGGGTTATCATCTTGAACTTGTCCTTCCTGAGGAACTTGTTCAAGTTTCTTGAGTCCAAGATGGGTCTCAATCCTTCTTGGGAATCAGAAAATAAGGGGAATACCAACCCTTGTTCCTCTTCGCTACAGGTACATTTTCTATTGCACCTTTCTCTAGCACGGTTAAGATTTCCTGCACAAGGAGCGGACCTGGAATTTTGACAGAGTTGGTTCCCGGTGGATGATCCTGAGGCCTTTTTAGGGAGGGAAGGCAGTAACCTTGAGCTACTGTTTCCAGTGTCCAAGCATCTGATGTAATGCCCTGCCATTCGTCCCGCCTCCCACCGGGGTCTTGTGCGACAAGGTGTCAGAGTGACTTGGAGGCGGCTGGTGGAGCGGCTGATGGCAAAGATGACGTTCCTGAGGCTGATTTCGCACCTCTTCCTCGTCCACCACGAGGTAACTTTCTATGTCCTTCCTGTATGGCCTGTCCTCTTTCTCTACCAAATGAGGAATAGTAACGAAAAGAACAACCTCTCCAGGAAGATGAGCCCGAATATGGTTGTTGAGGTTGTCGAATAGAGGCGCTAAAGGACTTAGCCGCCGCTTTGGAGGTCTGCAGTTTATCTAAGTTTTCATCAGCCTTACTGCCGAACAACATCGAGCCGTCAAAAGGCATGTTGAGTAGTCCTGCCTGCATATCCGGTGCAAACCCCGACTTCCTCAACCACGCAAATCTGCACAGTACTGTGCTTGCAGCCATGGATCTGCTGATGCTGTCAGCAGTATCCAGTCCTGATTGGAGACACTCTCCCATCGCCTCCTTGCCATCTTTAACTATATTCAGAAAGCCTTCCCTCTCATCGCCTTCTGGAATATGTTCAGCAGTCATTTTAACACAGTCCCACAGGGTATGGGTGAACCTGGCCAGGGTGCAAGTGACATTAGCAGACTTTAGGGCCATACTAGTATGATAGTCGCTTGTTTTGTTCCTCCCCTCCCTTTCTGCACCCCTAACTCCCTCACCTTTTGTTTTTCTCCGGCTCTACCAGAAATGTCGTCAGGCCTAGTATGGTAGTCACCTGTCTGTTTCCATTTCTTTCCCACTCTCCCCCTCCCTTCCTTATCTATGTCTTAGCTCTTGCACTATCTGAAATGTCGTCAGGCCGAGTACGATAGTTAATTTCACATCCTTACTGTTCATGGCCTGTAAGAATGTGGTTGTATTTTCCCTTGTTCCCTCCCTTGCCTTGAAGCGCTTTGAAACACATTGTGTATAGGCGCTATATAAATAAACGATCATATCATATCATACCTTGCAAGCCCAAGCGTTCTCTTTTTTTATCATCTCTATCCGGGGGAATAGAGGGATAGGCTGACTGTCTGGTGGAAGTCGCAGCCTGGACAACTAAACTCTCAGGTGTAGGGTGTTTACTAAGATAATCAGGGTCACAGCTTAATGGTCTATACTTTGACAAAGCTCCTATTGACTGCTGAACCAGATTCAGGAGTCTCCCAGTTAGATTCCACTGTTCTTTGAAGAGCCTTATGAAAAGGAAGAACTGGATCTTTTTTGGGGACCCTGGCCCAGGATATCAGTCATGTCATCCTGCTCGAAGGTTGGTGAGGATCTACCCCACACCATGTAGTCAGCAACCCTGTTCATAAGATTCCTGTAGCCTGAATCTGCATGGTCTGCAGATTTAGGTCTAGCAAACTCCAACTCTGGTGACATATCAAGGCCACTGGCAGAGTGAAGGGAGTCACAGATCTCTCATTCTTGACTCAGGGTCAATCAATTCCTCAGGTACATCTCTGGTACCAAAGTTTACTCCTAATGGAGAAATATCTTCCTCTGAGCCACTTACCTCCTCAGAAATGGAGGACATAGGGCCTCATTACAACAAGTGTGTCGACGGTATGAACGGTGCCGGTAAGGGATCGGCACCATTCATACCGGGCCACCTCATTCCGAGTTCTACAGCGGGTCCCGCTCTTGACGCTGGGCCACACCACATGTGCAGAGCGGGACCCGCTAGCAGACCAGGATGCTAACAACGGGCCCGTCATTAATGGGCCTGTTATTAGCATCCTCCCCATTCCCATTGAGCCCTATTGGGGCTCAAATGGGAATGGGGATGTACCGAGTCCAGTTGGCGCGAAAGGGAATTAACAAGCCCTCCAAGGTCAGAATGGCCCGGTAAGTCCCCTTTTGCGGGACCCGGTACCCGGTTTGGGGGTAGCCATGCCGCTAAAAACGGCATGGCTACCTCCAAACTCGTAATGAGGCCCATAGACTTTAAAAAGTCTGATTTCGGCAAAGGTGTAAATCTTTTCTCTTGAACCAGAATTTGCCTCGGGGGAATCAGAGGAATCTTCGAAGGCATTGATGACGTCTTCGATAATGGAGTAAATGTCTCCTTTGGCTTCAGCGTCGAAGCAATCGTCGTCAATGAACTCGTCAAATGCTTTGACGGATTATGCTTTTTAGCCGCTGTCAGAGACTTACTCGACTCTGAGGAACCTTTGATGTTTTAACATCGGGTCCAGAGTGTCGAGTTTCTGCCTTACTACTGGTCTTAGTAGTTTCTGACCTTCCTGCTTCGTCCAAAGGAGCAACCGTGGTCTGGCTCTTGCAAGGCTTCTTTGAGGGGGTCGGGCCGCATTCTCAAAGATTATCATCATGTGCACTCTAAACTCATCCCATTTTCTAGGGGAATCCAACTTAGTCGGGCACCGTATAACCTTAGTTGAGGCGTCCGATGATGAAGAGGGAGATCTGTGTCACCTCTTAGCCTTCTTGGAAGAAGAAGAAAATCGTCTCGATCTACTTCTAGAACAAGACCTCTTTGAGTGATTATGCCGATCCGAGTCTTTAAACTCACTGGACTATCTATGCTTCTTCGAAGCTTCCCGCCCTACCGCCAATTTACCTTTTCGTTCACAAAGAGCTTTCTTCGTCATAGACTGACAGGAGCCACAGTCGTCGGTCTGATGGTTCGAACCTAAACACCAAAGGCAGACATGGTGAGGGTCTGTTATTGACATTTTAGAGCCTCAGTCGTAACACTTTTTGAACCCTGTCTTGAGAGTAGAAAGGGTCGAAGAAGATGACGTTTTTCTGAGGAAAACACGAAGCGCGCCGTTAACTCGATTGAAAAGCTATCGGAAAAAAGGAACTGAAGCCAACAGGCGCGGCACAAGCCACTTATACTGCTGGTGACGTCGATACGCTACGGAGACCGTCGAGGGACATCAGTGCCACAACCTTGAGCACAGAGCCCTCTGCCATGAATTTTATTATCCAAAGCAGCAAAGCTGGCGAGATACGAGTATCACAGATGAGGAATACGTGGGAGGGCAAAATCCATTCAAAAGTGACTTTTGCGTTGATTTATTAGCGTTAACCGCCTCAATGACCTGTTTGTATGGTGGCATACCAGTTTTCAGGGAGAACGTGTCAAAATTACACAATTTAACTATCTTTAAATTAACAGTTGTGGCTTCACAGCTCGGTTAGTCTTCTTTACCAAGAGAGCGGCTATAACAAAAACCTTACCTCTCTTTTGCTTGTTTTGTAATGTTGCTAATAAGTTTTGTTATTGCACAGGTCCGTCATCTAGCAATCGGTATTAGCAAACAAGGCTATAATGATAGAGTGAGGCGGCATGCACCACGCCTCGCTCCAGCTCCCTGCCAGACAGCACACCTAGCCAAACACACTTGCCCAAACGCACGCACGCAAATGCGCGTGTCCCAAATGTTTTAAGGAATCCTGGGAAAGCAGACGTTACAATCCATGTTAGCACTGAAAATCAGCACAATGAGGCAATAGTACTTTCAGAAATGTAGCAGAAAGGTAGCAGAAAGGTAGTCTTTTTCAAATGTTCGTCAGTGCATTCATACCGCAATCAGGTTGCAAAGTCAATTGCAGTGATTTCACAGGCGGTCTGCATGAGTCCTCCAGATTCATGAGCAGGGAAGTAGCGGCTACAGCCAGACAGCACACTTAGCCAAACACACTTGCCCAAACGCGCGTTTTCTCTCTTTTCACTTTCTAAACTATTTTCCCCTGCTTTCTCGCTCCAAGCCTCTGCTCTGTGACCCTGGCCCTCCCACTCCCAGCCTCATCCCTCGCCCATGATTGGGTGCTCCACCTATTTCACGGTGCCCCTGCAACCTCAACTGTATTTCCAGCAGCAGGCCTGTGTGAGCAGGTACTGTGCATTCCGTCCTGGCCTTTGGCAAGATGAGTGTCCTTCTATCCCTTCCTGCCCCCTCCTCCATCTTGTCTCTATCTCTGTCTTTGCTTTCTGACTTTCACTTTTTCTCACTTTATCCCCTACTTTCTCGCTCCGATCCTCTGCTCACTGACCCCCCCCTCCTCCACCTCGTCTTCATCTCTGTCTTGGTTTCCTCTCTTTTCACTCTGTACACTATTTTCCACTGCTTTCTCGCCCTGCTTGTTCTTCCCCTCGCCTCATGCTCCTCCCTGCTCCCACCTCCCTCCTCCCTGATTGGCCAGGGTTGCCTGCTTTCTGCCCTTATGAGGGCAGCGACACGTAGTGTGACCCCCACCATTCGGTTTGGTTAAATTACAACTCTGCCCTCCCCTGCTTGCAAAGCAGCCAGCTTGCTGGTTCTCCCTTTCTCTGCCTTCCTTCCCTTGCCACTTCTCCCTGATTGGCCAGGGAAATCCATGTTTGACCTCCACGGAGGGCAGCTTTGCTGGCCAGCCATTGGCTAAGGGCCCCAAGGCAAAGGGCAGCTCCTACAGAAGCAGCTCCAGATAGTGTCGGCTGGTGTCAGTAGGAGAAGCAGGCAGCCGTCAATCAGCAGTGACAAAGTAGGTGTGGTAGAGACAGGGGGCACAGCAATCACTGCACCACACTAAACTTAAATAGCCCACCTTTTCACATTTGATAGGCGAGTGAATATTAGCCTGTGTCACATTTAGATATAATTGTGAATATTAGCTTGCATCACATCTAGACAGGATTGTGAATATTAGCCAATGCCACATTTGGATAGAATTATGAATATTAGCTTGCGGTACATTTAGATAGAATTGTGAATATAAGCTCACGTCACATCTAGACAGGATTGTGAATATTAGCCAGTGGCACATTTAGATAGAATTGTAATATTAGCCTGCGTCACATTTAGATAGAATTGTGAATATTAGCTTGCGTCACATCTAGACAGGATTGTGAATATTAGCCAGTGCAACTTTTAAGATACATCTGTGAATATTAGCTTGCGTCACATCTAGACAGGATTTGTGAATATTAGCCAGTGCCACATTTAGATAGAAATAATGTGGAGCTACCCCCGCACCACATCTAGAAAGAATTTGGAAATTAGCATGCATCACATCTAGATGCCACTAACCAACCCAAAATAAATCTTACCCTTCTGCATACACAGCTCAACCTCAAACTCTAACCAAACACAACCACACCTCTAAAGCACACCAAACCGCACACACTTCACTACACTGCAACAACAAAACAAAGCACACTTAGCCCTGCACAACAGAACACAACGGCTGCCAACCGAAAACCACACCTAAGCTCAGCGAACAGTGTTAACCGAATTGAAGCTGCCAACAGCACATCACTGCTCTCCTGCACTTTTCCCGCTCAGTCCTACTAACTCACCCCACCCCCTTTCCTTTTCAGATCCGCCAGAGCGTCAGGTGACCACTGCGGTGGTGATTGAGCGGCAGTACAAATGTCCTTTAACATTCAAGTCATACTATAGTAGTGATGGTTAAATTACGAATGCATAATCTAAATCAAGCAATGTGTACACCCACTGAAGACTTGCGGGAGATAACAAATTACTTCTACAGTAAACATTAAATTGTTAAGACCAAGATCTACAATCAAAATACAGAGATCATCATCTGTGTTCTGTATTACAAACTGTTCCAAAATTAAATGAAATATATTTGGATAAAAAATCCAGGTCATGATTGTACCTGGTAACACTGTGACCAGCTCTGCATTCTATTGAGAATATATTTTTATATAGTGCACCATTCCGGCTACTACTACTTCTAAACATTGAAGCTATTACCCAACTTAACAGTATTCAGTTTATCCACCTAAAAAGGTGAATGCTGAGTCGGCACTGCTGGGATTTTAACTTGCAACATGCAGACTTGCTCCATGTCAGAAGGAAGCACTTAGTGTGTGATACCCAACCAGAGACTAAACAGAACTATAATTGTAGATGCAATGTTCAGAATAATATGTCCAAGTATCAAAGTTTTCCATGTGCAAATGTAATACATTAGGCAGACTGTGATCAATACATCACATTAGAATAGGGCACACATACACTTGGCTTGACTAGAACCCTCACTGTTTTATCTATGACTTGGTATAACTGGAGCACTCATATTTTTAGCTTCATACTTGCCATATACAGTGACATATTTCAGTTTTGCACTTATGGCCTTTTTCATGAATTTGACTCTATTAGAAGCAGGGGCGTAGGAGACACATAAAATCTGGGGGGGGACAGGGGACACCTTGAGGACTTTGCAACGGATACAAACCACAGAGTAAAATCTGCCCATTTATTTGTAGTGAGTGATGATCATGCACATTTGTTCAAAAAACCGAATAGTTTTTATGGCGTTCAGTATGCATGACACATTCTGTTACTAGTGTTTGTATGTCAACTAGATCCATTATATCTTTGTGTACATTGCACACACAAACATGACTGAGTCTTTTCTGAATCTGAAGATCTTTCTTACATTTCTGTACTTTCCCATCAATGGTTATAGATTTGAACTTGGTGATTTCCTCTTCCAATTCTTTGAATTTCTTCTTTGCATCTTGAATGGTGAGGCTTTCCAGGAAACGTTCTCCATTTCCATCCGCTCTTCTCCCTGTTTTTTGTACTCCTCATCTGCTGTGTCGATGACCAGGATGCGCAGTCACGGCTACATTTATTTCCCACACCGTGGAAAATAAATTGAATTTACGGTTGTCTGTGAACACTCGAGGAATGTTTTTGACTTGTAGTCCTTCCGGAATAACTCCAACTTTTAAATACTCAAGCATGAATTTTCCATCCATCTCAGTTCTTATTAGTTTCTTTTTTCTCTGGTTTAAAGTTTCCATTTCATCTCTTTAGAGACCTTGGGCCAAGACTCCTTGGTCTGTGTTCAATGTAGTGGAAGTGCCCAATACTTTTTATAATGTTCATCCGTATATGATACAATGTTGACCAGGGGCGTAGGAGACACAAAATCTGGGGGGGGGGGGGGTGCAGGGGACACCTTGAGGACTTTGCTACAGACACAAACCACAGAGAAAATCTGCCCATTTATTTGTAGTGAGTGATGATCATGCGCATTTGTTCAAAAAACCAAATAGTTTTTGTGGTTTTTGTATGCATGACACATTCTGTTACTATTGTTTGTATGTCAACTAGATCCATTATATCTTTGTCTATATTGTATATTGCACACACAAACATATACTCTTTTTTGCACTATGGCAATTTTTGCCCAGGTGCTTATATAATGCCAAATTGCACTTGTCATGGTGCAATAGTTTTCTAATATGTCCCTGTGTTTAAAAAATAGGGCAAACTTTGCCCTTGTGCTAATACCGTGCAATTTTTGCACTTGCACCGGTGTACAGTTTCTGTAATCTGGCCCCTGGCAAGCAGCGCAGCACTGGTACAGGGGAAGCCTTCCTAGTAGAAATGAAAACTAACCCCTGCCTTTTCCTCGCCTCGCTTGTCATTGTGGGGGGGGGGGGGGAATAAATGACATTATATCCTCCCCTACTTAAAATTGTGGGGGGGGATTTGTCCCCTCTGTCCCCCCCGTTTCCGACGCCATGATTAGAAGTGCTTAAACCACAAAGCTAAATCATCATTATCAAGGCTGATAGTGGGTACATCTCCACTCAATTAGAGGTTTGTGTTACCACTGATTTTAAAGACTCATTGGACGTCATTGGGGAGTGGCATTTCTGTGGGAGCGAGGGGTCATCAGGCCCCTCGCGTCCTCTACTTCTCAGTACAAAACTCAGACCAAGTGCCTCCAGTACTGGGTTCGCCCCTTGCCCTTATGCGATGTTAACCTTGGTTGACTTTTGCGTAGATGGGACCACTGAGCAGGACACAGGGCATCCATTTTTGTACCCTCTTTCGACTCCATCTTGGTGACTAGGCCTCACTGCGATAGTACAAAAATGCTTCTTTTCCCTTTTCTCACAGCAGCCCGGCCAGGCGCGCAGGGCACAGGGCCCCCACCCCCGTTCTCACTCTGAGTGGAAAACTTCGCGGGTCCATTCTCATGCTGAAGCCGGAGATGCTTGCAACACAATAATAAATGTAACACATCGCTCTTCCTCTGAGATCACTGTCCTGCATGTGAACCTGCATGAGCTATGCACATAGCTCGTCCATCTCCACAATCATGTTGTTGCCCCTCCCACACCCTTGCCAGTGGAAACTTACTGCCATTGTGACCCTGTGTCCCTGCAAGATATTCCTTTCATGTGCCAGACCACTGACCATGCCATGATGCCCACCCAGCAGATCCCCAACTAACATTAGACCCCTGCTGCAATATATCGTTGCCTACCACTAACAAATGCCACATACCAGAGAGTCTTATGTGTACGGACCTTAACTTCAACCAGTGTATTATAGCGGTCAAGACCCTTAACCTAAGACTTGTATAATCCTATGTTATTGATAGTATAGATATATGTGTGACTTTTATAGAGGCATGATAAACTACTGAAGGTCTTTTGAACAATCATTATTTAGTTCATGCATGTTTTGAGAATATATTATGTTAGCTTAGATAGTGGCCATCCTACCTCCCACCGACCTGACCTTCACCCATGCGGAGCACAGATGACTGACGTCAATCCTCCCGCCAACCAAGCGACCAACCCAGATGATGAGATGCCACCCCACCTGAGACATCGAGTGAACTGACCAATCCGGGACCAACGTAGTATCCTATGTTAGTTGCGTCATTTACCCTATAAAACGTAATGTAATGATAACTTGTGCGGTCCGCTCTCAGATATCTCTTGAATATTATTCATCAGATAAAACCTTTTCTTGAACTCTTGCAGCCTGCTCTCTTTGCCTTATTCTCCGTCAGGGGTGTGTTTGTTTTTAATTATTTTGCACGTCAAAGACGGGGAGGGCACAAACACATTATTACTGAATGTGGCAATACTACCAGCACCATTACTGCCATTTTTGTGGAGGTAATACAGCAGCTCAAAGACAATGGCCCTCATTACAAGTTAGCCGGTGCGGAATCCGGTGTTACTGTGATGGCGGTGACATTGGTTCTGTGACCGCATGTATGAGTAAGTAAGGCATAATTAGGGCTTGGCGGGCGCATGCCCCAGCACAGTGCGGAACCGATGCCACCGCCATCACGGTAACAACCACGGAGACGGATGCACCGAGCAAAATGGCAGAAGTACATCCGTATCCGCCACAACCATGCCGGTATCAGCGGATGCGGAAATACCGGTGCCGGTAATACTGTGATCACGAAAACCGGAAAGAGAGTGGTGGCCATTAAATAAATCACAATCCACTGCAATCCTCTGGAACCACAAGGCCTACAGCTCCTGTGACTGCTGAAAATCCTTCTTGGAGAGGACATCAAGAGTCCCAGCCATCTGGCAGCAGAACAATCGCTTCAGTGAGGCGGAACAATCTGTGCCTGTGGAGCACATTGTGGAGAATGCAGAGGTACTATTCAGTGCAGACCAGAGGCGCACCACGCAGAAGAGGAGAAAGAGGATATCATCTGAGGCTGCCCAGATGTGCACAGCTGTGGGTGTGACAGTGCGGACAGTGAGGGACTGCCACAAGAGGAGGGACGACCTGCGGCTGCGGGTCAGGAACCTGCTGACAGCACACAGACAGCAGAGTAGTGCCACAGGAGGGGGACCACAATCCCCACTGAAACTGCAACCATGGGAGGAGAGGTGCAGCAGCATCATGCACCTGGAAGGGATTGAGGGTGTAGGTGAAGCCGAGGTCGGAGCAAACACACCTGGCGAGGCTGGTAAGTACACAGAGTGCAAAGACATGAGTGTGAATGAAGGAAGGAAGACCAGCACGCCCCCCCCCCATCCTCCAGCCAGGGCCACAAAGGCACACAGCACATCCCCTGTCAATCCCACCACGCCCAGCACCCCTATGCCCCCCCCCAGCCAGGTCCACAGAGGCACATAGCACATCCCCCATCAACCCCCACCACATCCAGCAACCCCATGTGACAACACCACCCGGACAGCCAGATGGCGTGCAACTGAGTGCAACCCCTGATTCACACACCTGAGTGCAGCACCCATCAATGTATGTACTTGCAAGTAAATGAAGCATGAGGAGTGTGTTTCATGTGACTGCCACATACACATCCTGTCACACCACTAATGACATGCCTTACAATCCCCCACAGGAACATCATCCAACAGTGACAGGGCAGAACAGTCTACATCAAGGGGGACTGCACGTGGCCGTCGGCCGAGACAACGCCAGCAAGCCCCTGCCAGCACCTATGGCACCCATGCATCTACTATGCCGCTGGTGCACCACACTACAGACACCACCATCCCTGCTGCGCCTGCAGACCAGCATGTACCACCATTAAATCCCCCTGCAGCCACTACCAGTACACCTACAAGTACTGCTGCACCAACAAGTGACGAGTGTGAGAGCGTGGACAGTGCGCATGGACATCATGCTGCTGACGCACCAGGGACTGGTAATGAGGGGGGTAACACCACACCTGAGCAGCTGGCCACATTCAGCCCCCTTGGACTGCACAGTCCGATGAGCTCCCCCACAGTATCCCTCCAGGAACTCACCGCTCAGCTGCCACGCATCGAAGAGCGCCAGGACACTCTGACGTGACTCATGGAGAAACAGCTTCAGGGGGCAAGGCTCCAATGGGAGGAGGCCCGTCTGCAGCATGAGAGCAATGCCACCTCCACCCGCCGCCTTTCACGTGCAATAGGGCATTTGCAACCACCAACATGGTGTTGTCGCGAAGGGTCAGGGAGGGCAACAACATTCAATCGAACATTGCAGAGCCAATGTTGCTGGCCCTGCAGGCCATCATGGGCCGTCTGCCCCCACCAAACCCACCTTTGCCCTCCGCCAGCAGCACTCCTACAAGCCCTGTGCACAGCAGCCCCAGGAAAAGGTCAACATGGCTGGCTGGAGCAACTGGGGAGGACAACCATGGGCCCAAGCGTGGCAAAAAATAGGCCGTAGGTCGTGGCACAGGAGTCACTCAAGTCGTGATGGGGTCCTTACGTTGGGGAAGTCGGGGTGGTCCTTAGTGGGGTTTGGTAGTTGGGGCCTGGTTGGTGGGTGGGTACGTTGGGTAGGTGGGGGTGGTCCTTAGTGGGGTTCGTTAGATGGGGCCTGGTTGGTGGATGGGTACGTTGGGGAGGTGGGTGTTCACGTGTGGGCTTAATTCCAATTCTGAACATGTTTGTTCTGTTAATTTCACAATACACGTGTGTGCAAATGTAAATGACGAGTGGACAATCTTCTTTCGTGTGCGTTGAAATCATTTACTCTAGTGCTACAAAATGAAGTCTTGAATGTGCATATGAATTCTATCAGAACAAATTTTGTATGAGTGCTCCCCATGCATGTTGTACATCAATGGTAGCCCGCCTGGTTGCGCACCCACCTCATCATTATCATTATCATCATCTTCATCCTCATCTGCTGGCTCGATGTACGGGGGCAGTGGAATGTTCCTGCGTATTCAGATTGTGCAGCATAGCACATGCAAGCACTATTTTCCCTGCCTTCCCCGGGCTGTACTGCAATGCGCCACCTGATCTGCTCAGGCAGCAGAACATGGCCTTCAGCAGTCCAAAGGTCCGCTCTATCACGCCACGTGTCCGTATGTGTGCCCGGTTGTAGGTCTCCTCATGCCTGTTCCGTGGCCGTTGTATGTGTGTCATCAGCCATGGCATGAGTACATATCCGGCATCACCTGCATGTGAGTGATAGTAAGGGCACATGTTACTGTTTGCGGTATTACTGTCTGTAATAGATATAGTCCACAGATGCCCTTTCTGGTATTCTGATGTTTTACTCATCTATTGTGCACACTTGGTTCACACTACCCTACTGAGTTGTCTGATGCTTACATTCGTGGAGTGATGATAGGCAAGTACATGTCCCATTCATTGCAATGTACATGTGTTCAGATGTTGTGGGTGACTCATGTATTGTAAGGTGCTGGGCAGATCTGCACCAGACAGACACAGAACACAGCAATGATGTGACCACTGCGCACACTACGAGGTGCTCCCATCGTGTGCATGGGAGTAGCAAATGTACATCGCTGGGGAAGGTACTCACATCCACATGTTGCCATTGCATGTTGTGCCACTCCATGGCTAGGGTATACATTATGATAGGCAGGGCATGTTTTGGCGTTACATGGCATGGTGCAATTTGCCAGTTGCAGGGGTAAGCTGTGTGGAATCTAGGGCTTGTCTATTCCCCTCCCAAATACACAGGGGTCACGCATTGGCAGTTGTACTCACCCAACAGCCTGGGACACTGTGGGGCTTGTCTATTCCCCCCCACCCCAAATACACAGGGGTCATGCATTGGCAGTTGTGACCCAACAGCCATGTGCTTTGTCCCGCATGACTTTCCATGTACCGTGGCAATGTTGAGTTTCGCAATACCATCGAGTCATGTGTGGACCCCGAGAAACATGCAGAGCAATGTGTGATGAGTTGTTGGGCATCGCAGACTATCTGGACGCTGAGTGAGTGGAATTGCTTCCAATTGCGATACACCGCCTCAGTTGCATGTCTGACAGTCAACTCCACATGCGTGCAATCTAATGCGCCTATGCAATTGGGCATGCCGGCAATGGCATGGAAGGCCACTTTGGTGGCATTGACCAGGGCAGGGGTACGGGGTAGGGCAATGTGGTCTGATGCATAGTGCAGCAGCACATCCAGTACCTGGACCAGTATCCTGGAAAAACAGGGTTGCGACAGCCCGTGCAGCTCCCCAACAGTGTGCTGATAGGTTCCAGTGGCGAGAAAGTGCAGTACGGAGACTACCATCAGCAGGGGGGGGATTGCAGTCCGGATGCCGATGCAGCTGCTGATGTCTTCTTCAATTAGGGTGACGACTGATACACGATTGTAGCCCTGTCAAACCAGCATAATGTATATATATGACTTGGGGTCAGGTTCCAGGGTGAGGCCCTGATGCAGGGTATTGCCGGCTGCCTGCGGGGGGGTACCTGCTGCACATTGATGTTTGGGATGGCCTCCTGCGCCTACGCCGCCTCCTCCTCCTCTGCCTCAGTGCTGCTTCAATCTCCACTGCAGCTTGCAGGTTCCCTATCCCAATTGCTGCTAGGGCGACTGACAGCATGGTTGTGTTGGAAGGTGGCTTGGGTGTGGCCCTTTTGTAGGCTCCCAGTGGCCTATGATGTGCAGCTGGCCTGATTGTGCATACCTGGAGCTTGTTGTAGCTCACCTGCCACTGTTTAACGTCTAGCCAGTGGTGCCGAAGGTACGGCGCAGTCTTCACGGTATTACCGCCATGATCGTGGCAGTGTTTCCATGTCCGTGCTACTCGTAATGTACCCGGTATTGCACATTGCGGTTCAGAATGTGCCAGTCCGGTAAATGGTGCCGTACGGTTCTACCAGCACCGTTGATTCTGGACCCGCTAACTTGTAAAGAGGGCGAGTATGTTTTCTTTCCTATGGTTCTCCAAACCCATACTCAGGTGGAGCTGCAAAACAGGCTGTATTTTGAAAGGCTGCCTTTTTTACCACTGCACCATACTGTCCCGGGAGGATAGCTCAGCTGCAACGGGCGCGCCTTGGAAGCAAGACGACACGAAGCAACACAGGTTCGATCCCCGGGTCTGCGCTTAGAAACCTCTGGGTGTTTAAGCGCGTTATGAATACGCAACTAAGACAAAAACAATTACGCAACTATAAAAACAATTCCTGTAACAGTGCCTCGATGCCCTCGGACTGTGTGAGCACTTTAAAAATGTAAAATAAATAAATAATAAGGCCCTATATGTCAATAAAGATCTAGCTGGCCCATAAAGATGCAATGATTTGCTAATTGGTTCAGCTATAATATTTATCAGGGTGAACATGTCATTAATAAAGATATATTTGAGGTAATATCAGAGGGCAAGGCATGTCTATTATCTATTCCCAAACCGTCTGCCCGCTAGTTGCTGGCTTGCCAGGTACCTGTATCCTACACTTACTTCTGGCACCAAGTCCTCTGAGGAGATGGGTCACTGGTAGTACCTAATAGGGAGCATTAGGCAGGGGCCCCAAAGTCTATCCGAGCTTTCCCTTAGTTCCTTCCCCTTCATCTCTCTGACATGACCGTATATTCCCTGTCTGTCTTGTTCTTTCATCATCTAGTCCTACTCAGAGCCGATCTGGCCTGCTGGAACCTTCCACCTTTTGCCATCTAATGTCTTCTTCCCCCAATTATATTCTTCCACCTGCTAACTGCTTCCAACCCCTCCTGCCAACCCTTGTAGTAGTCTCCGGAATCAAATGGGTAATAATATTCTTCTTCTTGGGTCCACCTGCTCCAGCCTCTTTTCCTCTCTCTGCGTCTGGCCGGCAAACTTCCTTAAGGTGGGATTAAAAGGGACTTTGGTCTTTTCAACAAGGTCTTACCAAACCCCTGCCCGATCTGTGACACTATTTGTAGTCTCTGATGGCAATATTCCTCATATACTTAAGTATCATATAGTATTTAGTGGTGGTGGGCACCATTCCAACATGCCCACTTTGTTTTTTGGATTGGTTGCTATGGCAACAGCTGCATTGTAACTAATTTCAAGCGCAGTCAGTGTTGCCTTCGACTTCGACCACACACGGCCCATGCTTGATATAGTACGCCGGCGAAAATACTGGATCTCCAGGGATATTGGTGAGACTACGATCACAGCATTATCAAACGATTGATATGCAAACACGGCACACATCGCATGCACTATTCGTGTGGCCACAGCGTAATTCTGAGCAGCAGACACAGTGCAGCACCATGGCAGCCTACAGTGTGGACATGCCAGACTTTCTTGCAATTGATCCGGCACCCACATCACGGTACATAAAGAGAATTCTAGGCCTTATCAATGATACTAACAAATGTATCCAAGCAACCATATACAACCTGACACACTCTCCTCTGTTCATTTTTTGGCAGCGCGCGACAGGATTCTACCTACATTCAATGTTCCACCACCAATCTTTCCCGTTTGTCCCGATGAATGCCATCTAATTCCAAGCACTCTAGTACAGCTACCAGTGGCCGAAACACTCCTTGTCTTGACATCCATTTGTCCAGTGTTTAATGCCAACACTGGCACTATTTTTGTCTGTTTATTTTTCTCTGAAGCCGACTATATGATCCCACAACACTGATGGGGACCTCTTTTATTCTATGATTGGCTTGTACAAAATGTATTGACAACAATGTAGGTTGATTCTATGTATCACTTGTAAAGTTTCTACACCTTTTGTCCTGTTCAAAGTTGATTTGTCATTTTGTTGATGCAACTAACTACCTACCTAAAAAACTAACATTGATTTGCAAAACACTAGCAGAGTGGTATGTGTTTTATGATTCACTGAAATATACAGGTGGGGTTTGTTCGCTTGGTCGCCCTGATCAACTGTGTTTTTACTTCTTGATTTACCTGGATAGGTCAGGGAATTGCCAGGAGCCCTATTGACTACATTGCACTAGTACAGCCCGTGGCGGTGGGCTTTCCATATCATTTACAGGTTTTCCACAACTGTGTTGTACTCCTAAATAATCATCATTGAGAATGTCAACATCACGGGCGTAGGAAACAGAGTAGATAGAGGGGACAAATATCCCCCCCCCACAATTTTAAGTGGGGGTGTATATAATGTCATTTATCCTCCCCACAATGAGAAGCAAAGCAAGGGAAAGGCAGGGGTTAGTTTTCATTTCTACTAGGAAGGCTTCCCCTGTGCCAGTGCTGCGCTGCCTGCCAGGGGCCAGATTACAGAAACTGAACACCGGTGCAAGTGCAAACATTGCACGGTATTAGCACAAGGGCAAAGTTTGCCCTATTTTTTTTAAACACAGGGACATATTAGAAAACTATTGCACCGACAAGTGCAATTTGGCATGATATAAGCACTTGGCCAAAAAGTGCCATAGTGCAAAAAAGATGCATTTCCAATGCATTTTTTTTACCAGTGCAAAGTTTGCCCTAGTGCCAATACCATTCCGTATTAGCAATAGGGCAAACTTTGCCCAGTTGCAATAATGCAGTCAAAATGTATCTTTTTTGCCCAAGGGCAATTTTTGCCGTGGTGCTTATACCATGCCAAACTGCACTTGTTACGGTGCAATAGTTTTTAAATATAGCCCTTTGTTTTAAAGAATAGGGCAAACTTTGCCCTAGTGCTAATACCGTGCATCTTTGCACTTGCACCGGTGCAAAGTTTCTGTAATCTGGCTCCCAGGTATTTATTATCTGCATGCACATTTGAGAGGCACAACACTGGCTGAGCCGGGAAGTAAACCACAGGTGCCCGCTGCTCCTGAGTGACTGCTGCTCCCTCCCCCAGTGCTCGCATTACATGATGTGCAGTGCACTACAGACAGTGCAAGCGCAGCCCAGGGAAGGTGGGGAGGGGAAGGGCAGAGGCTACCAGTGCCGAGTCTTCTGCGTGTTGAGGAGGCGGCAAGTGGAGCAGGCAGGCAGCAACATATGCTCAGGCTGGCGCGCATTTCGGGCGCTGCCAAACTACCATTGATTTTGTGCTTGACAAGTTGACATTGATTTCAGGTGAGGACAGGACTGGTCCGTGCAGTGCTGTGCGAATGCCTGGGGCCAATCTGCATTTTCCTTTTTTTCTTGGAAAATCACATTTTCAAATAATGTTGTCATGCAACTTTTGTTGTTGTCCACTCCGTGTCTGTCAGGTCTGAGCAGGATCCATGTGTCCTGCGTGGCTGTCATCATGCAGAACTGAACAGACAAAAAGATGAGGGCAGGGAGTGGGACAGGCTGCATGGCCACCACATACACATCCCCACCCGCCCCTCCCAAAAAAGGACCTGCCTAAGACACAGCCCCTACCGAGGGCCTGGCCCCTCCCTCTTCACCTCGGTATTACACTGTGCAGGGCTGGAACGTGTTCCAAGAACAGGACCCGACCATTAGGACAGTGGCTACTAGTGCAGTATTTTGGTGGGATCACAAATTAATTGTTGAAGCTGCATTCAGTGGGTGCACCGTGTCCAACTCAGGCAAATGTGCCGTGCTGGGATTGCCTGTTAAATGCATCTACAAAGCACTTTATTGGTATGCTAAAAAAAGGCAAGTATTGACCAAATGAGTTCAAGGGGTGCAAACAGCACCATATTGGCTTCTTGTGCATTTGCATGTGTAAAGCAGATGTATTTCCCTGTCTCTCCATGGATAGGACTGTGGCAAAAAAGGACCAGGTACCAAAAATAGGGCACGTAAACACAAATTGTGATTTACTGCAACAAACTAGTGCTTAGATGTGGGTGTATTTTTTTCTGCAAAATGTGTGGTGAATGAAGATCTTTAAATATAAATACCATTGGGCCAGCATTATGATTAAAACTATCAGATGTGGACCACCAGGTGTACCAAGTCACAAAACTCACTTGCATTGGCTCACAAAACCGGTGCACACTAGTCTGTCAGGCCAGCACTTCCGGCAAGCCTGAGTTTGGTCTTCTTGTTTCAGTTTTCTTGCGACAGAAACATGTTCTGAATACTCACAAGGCATATTGGGTTCATCCCCCTCCCTCTTGCCCCTCTGCTCTTACATATTGTGTTGCAATTGTTGTAATGTACTTGCCACTCTCCCTCCCTGCCCTGTGGGTGCTTTGAAACAGTATATTCTTATTGTAGAAGTGCCTAACGAGCAAACAATAAATACATAGATGTTGATTCTATCTCCTGTTTACAGCATCTCCCAAAGCACGAGGAAGAGCTTTGCTTCTGTGCTGTTTTAGTTTTGAGTGGTGGGGTAGTACTGCCTGTCTGGGATAGTATAAGAGCACCTAGCATTTGGCAATACCGTGTGTGGTGTGAGCGCCTGGGTATCTGCTGACAATGGTTGGCATATGGGGCAAATACTTACCCTTTAATGGAAATGCCGAGCACACACTGATCATTTGATGATGATACCTGCTATATGATCTGAGAAGCTGGCATTCAATGGCACTACCTGGAATATGATTTGCTTACTTCAGCATATGAGTGCAATATCTAAGGCGGCTTACATTTCATTGGCATGCCTGCTAGATGATGTGAATTAGTGGAATACCTGGCTTCGGATGTGAGCACTTGGCAATTAATGTAGTTGCCTGGCATCAGCGTTCGTGGAATAATCTTCAGGGTGGGGTGTGCTGGCATCACCTGGCCAAACAAATAGAATTTGCTAGCAATCATGGTGCGAGTGTAGCTAATAAGTGAATGCTTTCGACTGCAGCATGTGTCTTAGGAAGTCTGCTTGAGTAAATGTTTGATAGACCACCACTCTTGTCGGTACCAGGAAACTATGAAATGTTTCTTTGTTCTGGCCGTAATGAGAAACAAATCACACCATTGGATAAGTTCTTATTCTTACAAGTATATGACGTCAGTCAACAAATATGTTAGAAGGCCTCAATATTTTCAGTAGCCATTGACTAGTGATAATGGACTCTTGGTGAGTAAGAAATGGAGTGCTTGGTGTATGTGAAGAATTGAGGGGGGCGAGTGACTTTTAATGCCTGGCTAATAGCTTGCAGCTTGAAATGTTTAGCCCTGATGGTAGTGCACTATAATTGGAGCTTCATTTGTGTCGTTGCCTTAAGTAGTGCTGCTAAGTGCTACACTGCGTGTGTTATAGAAATGGTATATCTGTGGGAGGCACAGGTTTAAAAGCCATACATCATTACTCCTCATGTTCCGTGCTAAAAAAGCATAGGCAGATCACACAAAAATGAAAATAAGCCCAGATTCTTTATCTAGCATAGTGGGCGAAACATATATCACTCATTCTTAATGCAACCCTGCAAGGCTAAAAACAGAAATACAGACTTGTGCTGCGTAATACTAAATAGTTCTGTAATTAGTCTATGTAATGAGGGTACTGTGTGGTGTGGCATGTAAAATTCAGAGTCTTTGCACTTCAATCACAAGCTCACTTCTGAGACACGAGGCAAGTGCTACAGCATTGAAAAAACAGCCACCCAGATGTGTTGTGAAGGTGCCATTGCAAAGTTTAGCAGCAAAGGCTCTGCACAATGTGGAGTGCCACACCGTCGTATTAAAATTACCAGTCGTGTTGAGAGAGTTGTCAATACTGTCCCATTTATAGTTTAGTTACCTTACTGGCAATTGATGCACAGTTTCATTAAACACACAGTATCCAATGCCATGCTGTCTAATACAATGAATAGCAGCCAGTCTGAAAGGTTTTCTTTAGAGCCATGAAAAGAGCATTCAAAAAATGTTCTTCTGTCTGATCAAATGCTTATCAGCTCTACTGAAAGGAGCAGTCATGTCAAGTATAAAGCTGTTTTTTCTGATTTTAATGTATTTAAGCTCTTCCAAGAAATGCCTGTACAGTGCCATGAAGTAGCTACGAGGTGGCACTGAACACTATGTATAAATAGCATTGGGCAGTATTCCTCTGAAAAATCTATCCAGTACATACAGGCCTGGCAACTCTATTATATTACATATTGTGGCTATAATTTAAGACCAGTCATAATAACATATACAATTCTAAAATAATGCATACGATAGATAATATGTGGGTCTGCAGTGTGGGCCTGAGGAGGCCTTTTTGACACTAAACAAACCGAGAGAAAGTGCTGGAGACCTTTGTTGGGATTACCCCAGAGCACCCCTTTGTAATTAATCTGGGGTGATTTTGGAACTGGCAGCTACCGAGTTTCTAATCCAGGGTCGTGCTCTGGGTCTGTATGTTAAACTAATGAAATCATGGGCGCATACTGATAATTCGCTGCTAAGCGAAGCATTGCTCAGAAACTCGGTTTGCTAGAAGGTGTGTTAACTTGCTGGTTAAGCATGGCATTAGTGCAGCGGTACGTGAAGGCCTTAGCCGCATAGTAGAAAAGGTACAAATCAAATTGAACACTCTTGATCGTTTTCCAAAACCTTTCTACTAAAGTCAATTGAGTGCTATATGTAAAATAATGTCCTGCAGTATTGCAGTAGGCATTACACCATCTCACGTGGCACAGCTACTTCTAACAGGCAAAAGTCCTGAAAATATTGTTAATTACCCCGAAATCGATTTCCTTCTCTCAGCACAATTAACAACATTATCAAGCATGCATAAATATTCTTCATCTCAGAATTGGTAGACATCAAAGGATGCCTCCCACAGAAAGAGCTTTATTTGCAAAGATGGAGAAGCTACTGCAGATCCTCCTAACTGTTCCAGTATCTTCATGTGAGGCTGAGAGGAGCTTTAGTGCTTTGCGATGACTGAAAACGTGGCTGCATACAACTATGACTCAGAAAAGACTCAGTCATGTTTGTGTGTGCAATATACAATATACACAAAGATATAAAGGATCTAGTTGACATACAAACAATAGTAACAGAATGTGTCACGCATACTGAACGCCCCAAAAACTATTTGATTTTTTGAACAAATGTGCATGATCATCACTCACTACAAATAAATGGGCAGATTTTACTATGTTTACACATTGGTTTGTGTCTGTAGCAAAATCCTCAAGGTGTCCCCTGTCCCCCCCCCAAATTTGATGCATCTCCTACGCCTCTGATCAACATTGTATCATATACGGATGAACATTATAAAAAGTATTGGGCACTTTCACTACACTGAACACACACCAAGGAGTCTTGGCCCAAAGTCTCTAAAGAGACGAACTGGAAACTTTAAACCAGAAAAAGAAGAAACTAATAAGAACTGAGATGCATGGAAAATTCATGCTTGAGCATTTAAAAGTTGGAATTATTCCGGAAGGACTGAAAGTCAAAAACATTCCACGAGTATTCACAGACAACCCTAAATTAAATATTTTTTCCACGGTGTAGGAAATAAATGCAGCTGTTACTGCGCACCCTGGTCATCGACACAGCGGATGAGGAGTGCAAAAAACAGGGAGAAGAGCGGATGGAAATGGAGAAACGTTTCCTGGAAAGCCTCACCATTCCAGATGCAAAGAAGAAATTCGAAAAATTGTAAGAGGAAATCACCAAGTTCAAATCTATAACCATTGATAGTGAAGTACAGAAATTTAAGAAAGATCTTCAGAACTATAATGAGGAAAGAACATCCCCCTACCTGTGAGAGAGTTTCTACACTGACCAACAGCAGGGGGGCTTTAATAGGCAGAATAGATTGGTCACCTTTTCGGGCACTTCAACATCCCCCAGTGACAGTGATCCAGGCTCTTCAGGCAACACCAGCAACAATTCCGGAGCACAACAGCACCCTTTTTTTCAAAGGGAAGGACAACGGGGACGTCCCTAACAGAGACCACAGCTACAACAATAGTATACGAACCAGTGAATGACGGTATTCCAATTTTCAATCTAGCAAAACATTCCCTCATGGAAATAGAACGCAAATTACTGGGGAAACGATCTTTTGAACCATCGACTAAGGCTGACCCTTTCGAGACTGAACTGGAACTCAAACGTTTTTTCAGAAATACCAGGTTAAAATATTTTTTTGAGGTATACCTTCCACAGCAGCGCACCGCGATTGGCTTAGAGGGGATCACAGCCACAGAGCCGTGCACCAACACGACAGGTCTCAAGACCAAATCAGTCTTTTACCCCCCGCCGCAAACCATACCTGCTGAATTTGATGCATTTGAGAACTTAGTCAGTAAGACTGTCTTGGGCAACTTGAAGCACAACAACTACTATCAAGATAACCTATTGAGAGAGAAAAGATTAGCTCTAACATCCTTGAACAGTACCAAAGCGATCACCATCAAACCAGCCGAAAAAGGTGGCAGAATTGTACTCCTGAACACTGTGGACTGTGAAAAGGAATGCTTGCGAATGCTCTTGGACACCGAGGCGCATTTGAAGCTCAATCACAATCCAACCGTATGACTTCAAGAGGAAATAAAGAGCTTGTCACACCACGCTAAGGAAGAAGGCTGGATTTGCGAGGAAGAGAGAGTCTTTCTAAATAAAATCCACATCAGAACCCCGGTCCTTCCTAAAATCCACAAACATCCTACGAATCCACCAGGACGACCTATAGTTTCAGCCTGCCATTCACTCCTTGAATCTCTTTCCCTATACACGGATTTCTTTCTGAAGCCATTTGTGGACAAAATGAAATCTTACATCAAAGACACCACTGATACCATGAACATTTTGAACAACATCAATTTACCCAAAGACTGTATCTTGGCAACTCTGGACATCGAGGCTTTTTATGGCAGGCTGAAACTAGTTTACGCCATGGTGGTAAAGGTACGACCCAGGCGGTAACTTACCGCCTGGGTCATAATGAGGCCCTCTGTCTTTAAGTTGTTAGAGTATACGGTGTCTGCTTGCCACTAATCCAGTCTATGTGCTTGGATCTCCCCCATACCATTGCCACCCATATCTTGGCCAAGAGCAAAAGCAACCCAATCAGTTTACTCAAACCTCTAGGGACGCTGTTTGGTGTATCCCAGTAGTGAAGTCATTGGGTTTAGGTCTAGTCTTTCACCCATAATTTCATTAAGTATCTCGAAGACCCCCTCCCTGAAAGATAGGATCTTGGGGTATCCCCATGGCAGATGCAAAAAAAAATCAGCTGTTGTACTACATCTCGCACAACTCTCTAAGGTGTCTGGAAAGGATCTATGTAATAAAGTTGGTGTATAATACAATTGACGTATATATTTAAAGTGAATCAGTTTGAATCTAGCGTTGAGTGCCCCCTTCCTTGTCTCTTCCGGGGCTCATCTGGTATTTTGCATCCAATGATGTTTCCCATTCCTCTCGGGGAGAGGTGCCCATTGTCACCATGGCTTTAAGGCACATTCTGTACATAATGGAGAGTTACGCTCACCTGATTCCCACGGGGGCGTCGATCTGGACTGGCCCGCTGTTGCTTCCACCAGAGTTACACGTAGAGCCGAGATGACAGACTGGACAGACCCACTTAGCTTCGTTTGTTGGGCTCGTACGAATATCTTTCTGCAATGGAGAAAGGGAATTAACCTCCCGTAATCTCTGAGCGGTAACCCGCCTTCCCACTCCCCTTGTCTGCCCACAGAACACTCCTGAAGTTCCCTCTTAATCTCACCTGAAGATTTGGAAAGATGAGCTCTCCATCCTGCGTCGAGCGCAGGGGCGCATAGACGACCAGTTACTTCACTAGCGTGGAGGAATTGGTGAGTTCCAGTATTGACTGCAAGTCCAATTGTTCGTAAGAGTTCAAAAGTCTGATCTTCACTCTGCCAGATTCCTTGCAGGTTGCGGATTTAAACCACCAGAAGAGTTCCAAGTGGCAATTGGTAAGATCCTGGTAAGTCTATTGTGGTTCTCCCCTTTGGGGCCGGGGTACAGCGATGATGCAGAATTAACTGCGCCGACCCGAAATGAGGTGAGTACCCCCCTGTGGTAAATCAGGTAAGTCTTTGGGGCTAGGTTGTATTGTCTTGTTTTTTCCCCTTAGGGGCCGGGGTGCGCCGGAGATGCAGAATTGACTGCGCCGACCCGAGATGAGGTGAGTACTCCACTGTGGTAATCAGGTAAGTCTTTGGGGATGATTTGTATTGTCCTTGTTTTCCCCTTAGGGGCCAGGGTGCGACGGTGATGCAGAATTGACTGCGCCGACCCGAGATGAGGTGAGTACCCCCCTGTGGTAATCAGGTAAGTCTTTGGGGGTCATTTGTATTGCCCTTGCTCACCTATTTGTTCTTGTCTCCCCCAGGTGTTGAAGAATGGCCTGGAGATGCTGGGTTCGCGATGGAGTAAAGGAATGCAGCCCCGGTTGGTGAGTTCAACGCGGCGCTGCGAGGTGCGGGGCAATGCACCTGAGACTTCCAGATTGACGATGTGCTGGATCAAGGATTCAGGTAAGGGTTTTGTTCTGACCCCTTCTCCTTCTCCTTTTCTTGTTCCAGGTGTTCCAGGGCTGAAGCGGGCGTGGCTGAAGACTGGAGCTGCTGAAGACACGGTGAGCGTTACGCTGCAGCAAGCAGAATAACGCGAAGCACGTGTGGCTGTCCGGGTGTGGCTTAAATAGCCTTGGAAGAAGTCCCAGGTAAGTATTCTTCCACAGCCCCACCCGAGAGGAAAGGAGTCCCTGAGGTAAAGTAGTCCCTCTAAGCCTCATTTGGCTTGTGGCTTCGTGCAGCATGGTCTGCATCAGGTAGGTATGCAGCATGGTCTGCAACAGGTAAGTTTTCTGTAATGAGCCAGGACTGACTTTATTCTTATGAGCCTGGCGCCATAGGCGCCAGGACTGTAGCCAAAGAGCCCCTAACTGGGGTTTTTGGGCATGCTTCAAGTGGCATGATGCCTGCTTCCGGGGTTGCTGGGCCTGGTCTGCCTTTCCGGGGGCAGGCATCGTGACAGCACTCCCCCTCAAGGCCCCTCCTAAAGCTGTTCTCCCTCTCGGCCTTGGTTTGGCTGGAAATTCTTGGTGGAACCTTTTCACTAATTGAGGTGCATGCACATGGTCACTAGGCTCCCGAGATCTTTCTTGTGGACCATAACCTTTCCAATCAATGAGATAGAAGAGTTTTGATCACACCCTTTTAGAGTCCAAAATATTCTTGACTTCGAATTCGGGTTCCCCGTCTATGAGGATAGGTTCAGGTGGGGTGGTTAGTCTAGTTCCTGGTTGCACAGGCTTCAAAAGAGACACGTGAAAGACAGGATGAACACGCATATGACCAGGCAGGTCCAACTTGACGGCCACTGGGTTAATTATAGCCTTAATAGAATAAGGTCCCAAGTACCTGGGGTTAAAAGTCTGTGTTCCCTTAAGTGGTAAGTACTTGGTGGCTAACCATACTTGGTCCCCTACTTGGTATTGCGGTGCTTCACTCCTGTGTTGATCAGCATCCTTCTTGTATTTATCCTTAGCCTTTTGTAAATGTGCAGTCGCCTCTTTAAAGGCTTGTGTGATAACAGCGTGGAGATGGTCCACCGCAGGCATCTCTAAATGCTGGGGAGAATCTAAGTCTGAGGTTCGAGGATGGTGATCATATATGGTAAAAAAAGGGCTTTGTTTGGTTCCTGAGTGTACAGAATTATTGTATGCATACTCGGCGATCCAAAGAATGTCTTTCCAATCCTCCTCAGATTGATGTAGCATACAACGTAGGTATTGCTCAAGAGTCTGGTTGGTTCTCTCTGTTTGACCGTCGGTCTGGGGATGGTGGCTGGTTGAAAGCCTAACATCAATTTGTGCCAGCTGGCAGCACTTCCTCCAAAAATGTGAAATAAATTGACTTCCCCGGTCCGAAATTAACACGGAAGGAAAGCCATGTAGGCGGACAACATTTTCAAGGAACTCCTTGGCCAGGATTGAAGCTGAAGGTATTCCTTTTAAAGGAATGAAATGGGCCATTTTAGAAAAAAGATCTACAATAACTAGAATGGTGTTATAACCATTGCACAGGGGTAAATCCGTGATAAAGTCTAATGACAAGGTATGCCAAGGAGTAGGTGGTATGTCTAACGGTTGTAATAATCCAGCGGGTTTTTTCTTTTCCCCTTTATTTTGAGCGCAAATGCCACAAGACATGACAAACAACTTGACATCTTTTCGCCAGGTGGGCCACCAAAACTGTTTCTTGATTTTGGCTTCAGTTTTTGCAATACCAGGATGTCCTTCCATCAAGGTGTCGTGGTAATGAGAAATGACAAGTTTTTGTAGTTCCTCTAGTGGCAGAAATAGCCGGCCTTGGTTATAAGGTAGATTGTTGGTGACAGAATACTCTGGGCCTTTCCTTGCCCAGCCCTGTAAGGCATCGGAATCAAAGAGTTGATGGACCTTTTCTTGAATGTCCTCCAGAGAGTGTATGGATGTCAGACCAAGGATCCTCTGTTCAGGAATTATGGGTACCGGTTCTAAAGCTCTTTCTGTTTCTCCCATTCCTATTCGGGACAGGGCATCAGCTTTTTTATTTTTACAACCTGGTCGATAGGTTATTACAAAAACAAACTAGGCGAAGAACAATGCCCAACGGAGTTGGCGTGAAGATTGGGCCTTGGCTACCTTTAGGTATTGTAAGTTGCGGTGATCAGTGATGACCATAATGGTATGCCTGGCGCCCAGCAGATAGTGCCGCCAAGCCTTGAAGGCGGACTTGATGGCCAACAGTTCCTTGTCGGTTATAGCATAATTTAATTCGGGAGCCGAAAACCTTCTTGACCAAAACACCACTGGGTGCAGCTGGTTAGTTTCGTGATCCTTTTGGGAGAGCACTGCTCCCATAGCTGAACTGGATGCATCTGTTTCCACTATGTAGGGAAGCTCTGGGCGCGGGTGTCGTAATACAGGAGTGGACGTGAATTTCTTTTTTAACTCTTGGAAGGCGTTCTCGGCTTCTTCTGTACATGTAAAGCGTTTATTCTTTCGCAATAGTGTTGTAATGGGATGTACAATGTGTGAGAAGTCCGGGATAAACCTGCGGTAGAAATTGGCAAAGCCGAGCATGCTTTGAACTCCTTTGACTGAGCTTGGCGAAGGCCAATTAAGAATTGCGTCCACCTTACGTGTATCCATCCGGATTCCTTTCGGGGTCAGAATAAATCCAAGAAACTCTACTTCCGTAGTGTGAAAGATGCACTTTTCCAGTTTAGCGTATAACTTATACTGGCGTAACTTTGCTAGGACTGCTCGGACGTGCTTTACATGATCGGATTCTGATAGGGAGTATACTAAGATATCGTCGATGTAAACGACTACACAAACATCGATGAGCTCTCGGAAGACATCGTTCATGAAGAACTGGAAGGCTGCTGGTGCGTTACACAGTCCGAAAGGCATCACCTGGTACTCAAATAATCCGCACTTGGTGCGAAAAGCAGTCTTCCATTCGTCACCCTCTTTGACGCGTACCAGATGATATGCCCCCCGAAGGTCTAGTTTTGTGTATATACAAGCGTTCTTTACCTGGTCTAGTAGTTCATGGATCAAAGGCAATGGGTACCGATTCTTGATAGTTATCTGATTCAGCGCGCGGTAGTCAATGCATGTTCTATGGTCGCCTTCCTTTTTTGGCACGAAGAACAAAGCAGAAGATGCAGGGGACTTGGACGGGCGGATGAAGCAAGATACTGGTCTAGGTACTGGCGCAAGTGGAGATTTTCAGGTTTTGTGAGGGCATAGATTCTGCTGCAAGGTGGTTCTGCTCCTGGTATGAGATCTATTTGACAATCATACGATCTGTGCGGTGGTAAGGTGTTTGCCTGCTCCTTTTGAAAGACATCCTGAAAGTCTTGGTATTCAGCAGGTAATTGTATGGCAGCTGGGATTATTGGGGCAGTACTGAATTTAGAGTTCTCTTTGGGTAACAGGTGTTAGCACATTCTGGGAAGGTTAGTCTCTTCTCTCGCCAATCAATGGAGGGATTGTGTTTTTCCAACCAAGGGATTCCCAGTATCAGTTGAAACTGTGGAGCCTTGATTAAATCAAACACCATAACCTCTCGGTGTCCATCCTGACCCAGCAAAGTCATCTCTGCAGTGGAATGAGTTACGGGCCCAGAGGCAATTTCAGTTCCATCAACAGTGGTGACGACATCGGCAGTGGTCTTTCGGGTGAGAGGTAGATTCATCCTGGAAGCCAATCCGTAGTCCAAATAGTTTCCTATGGCTCCACTTTCTACGTACGCCTTTACCGCGTGCATGCGTGATGGCTGCTCTGGATCTATAAGGACCATGGGTATGGTGAAATGCGAGGTCAGAGTGTCCCTCTTTAAGCTCGGCAAGCTGACCTCTACGCTTGCCGGGCGTGATTGTTTCCCGAGTCAGGTTGCAAGTGGTTTTCGTCTGCTGCTCCTATAGTTTTCTTGGGTGGTTTTACAGGGCAGTTCCGAATGAAATGACCAGTAGCTCCGCAATATAGACATAATTGCTGTTGCCGTCTTCTTTCCCTTTCCTTCTGGGTTAAGGGTCCTCTAACCCCCCGATTTGCATGTTCTGAGGCATCTACCCCCTTCGAGGGTACGTAGGTTTTAACCAAGACCTTGTTTTTAAACTTGGTTCGATCAGCCTTTCTGGTTTGAAGTCTGTGATCTAACTGGACCACAAAATCTATATATTCAGCACAGTCTAAAGGCGGGTTCACGACTTGGGCTAAAACATCCTTGAGTTCTCCCCGAAGCCCTCGATGGAATAATGTAATTCGCTTGGCTTCAGGCCATTTGGTTTCCACAACTAATCTATTGAAAGTTGCAATGTAAAATAAAAGATCCTGATTACCTTGCCGTAAGGATAAAAGTTCGTTATCCAAAGCCTGTCCTTGGGAATGTCGGGCGAACAGTCTTTCCATGCTAGTTCGAAAACCTTGGAAATCTCGTAGAATCGGGTCATCCTGATTTACTAGCAGAATGGACCAGTCCGCTGCACTGCCGCTGAGATATGACAGTACAAAAGCTACCTTGGGCTTGATCATTTGGGAAAGCTCCAGGTCTACATAAAAAGTGTAAGCGACATTGATTCATGAATATAGCAAACCTTTTAGGGTCTCCGGCAAAGCGTTCAGGCGGAGCCAAGGGAACGGCCCCAGGAAGGTTTATCTGCACCGGGTTACTCAGTGGCACCGGAGCTGGGCTGGCCCCGAGTCCAGGTAGAGGTGTGTGTCCAGCCTGGCTTTGTAATAGCTGTCTGGCCAAATCATCAGTTTGTTCTTTTGATACTATCAATTCCCTCATGAGGGCATTGGTTTCCTGGCGGGCGGAATGCACTTCGGCCCTTAGTTCCCCTAATAATTGGGCCAACTGATCGGTTTCCAAGGTCTCCATGACGCCCAGGTGGATATTTGTGGGTAGGCTTCGCGTTCTGTTACGCTCACCTGATTCCCACGGGGGCGTCGATCTGGACTGGCCCGCTGTTGCTTCCACCAGAGTTACAAGTAGAGCCGAGATGACAGACTGGACAGACCCACTTAGCTTCTTTTGTTGGGCTCGTACGAATATCTTTCTGCAATGGAGAAAGGGAATTAACCTCCCGTAATCTGAGCGTTAACCCGCCTTCCCACTCCCCTTGTCTGCCCACAGAACACTCCTGAAGTTCCCTCTTAATCTCACCTGAAGATTTGGAAAGATGAGCTCTCCATCCTGCGTCGAGCGCAGGGGCGCGTAGACGACCAGTTACTTCACTGGCGTGGAGGAATTGGTGAGTTCCAGTATTGACTCTAAGTCCAATTGTTCGTAAGAGTTCAATCTGCCAGATTCCTTGCAGGTTGCGGTTTTAAACCACCAGAAGAGTTCCAAGTGGCAATTGGTAAGATCCTGGTAAGTCTATTGTGGTTCTCCCCTTTGGGGCCGGGGTACAGCGATGATGCAGAATTAACTGCGCCGACCCGAAATGAGGTGAGTACCCCCCTGTGGTAAATCAGGTAAGTCTTTGGGGTTAGGTTGTATTGTCCTTGTTTTTTCCCCTTAGGGGCTGGGGTGCGGCGGAGATGCAGAATTGACTGCGCCGACCCGAGATGAGGTGAGTACCCCCCTGTGGTAATCAGGTAAGTCTTTTGGGGTGATTTGTATTGTCCTTGTTTTCCCCTTAGGGGCCGGGGTGTGACGGTGATGCAGAATTGACTGCGCCGACCCGAGATGAGGTGAGTACCCCCCTGTGGTAATCAGGTAAGTCTTTGGGGGTGATTTGTATTGCCCTTGCTCACCTATTTGTTCTTGTCTCCCCCAGGTGTTGAAGAATGGCCTGGAGATGCTGGGTTCGCGATGGAGTAAAGGAATGCAGCCCCGGTTGGTTAGTTCAGCACGGCGCTGCGAGGTGCGTGGCAATGCACCTGAGAAGGCTTCTCTCTTCCAGATCGACGATGTGCTGGATCAAGGATTCAGGTAAGGGTTTTGTTCTGACCTCTTCTCCTTCTCCTTTTCTTGTTCCAGGTGATCCAGGGCTGAAGCGGGCGTGGCTGAAGACTGGAGCTGCTGAAGACACGGTGAGCATTACGCTGCAGCAAGCAGAATAACGCGAAGCACGTGTGGCTGTCCGGGTGTGGCTTAAATAGCCTTGGAAGAAGTCCCAGGTAAGTATTCTTCCACAGCCCCACCCGAGAGGAAAGGAGTCCCTGAGGTAAAGTAGTCCCTCTAAGCCTCATTTGGCTTGTGGCTTTGTGCAGCATGGTCTGCATCAGGTAGGTATGCAGCATGGTCTGCAACAGGTACGCTTTCTGTAATGAGCCTGGCGCCCATGGCGCCAGGACTGACTTTATTCTTATGAGCCTGGCGCCATAGGCGCCAGGACTGTAGCCAAATAGCCCCTAACTGGGGTTTTTGGGCATGCTTCAAGTGGCATGATGCCTGCTTCCGGGGTTGCTGGGCCTGGTCTGGCTTTCCGGGGGCAGGCATCGTGACATGGAGACTATGTTGCCATTGTGGCTGCCTTTATGCATCTTGTCAAGTATCGGGCCACATCAGGTTCCCTGGGAAAGGTCAAAAGTATCTGCATTATGGAGTTTCTAAGTCGAAAATATAAAAACATATCCAGGGATTTGAGTTCCCCCCTGCCCCTCATTTCCTCTGAGGTTATAAATTGACAGTTCAGGAAGCGATCGTGGTAGCAAGACACCTTCAGTCGCTTCATGAAAACATAGCATTTTTAACTGGTTAATGGAATACCTGGTATATAAATGACCGGCAAGTCTGGGGAGTATATGACCTCGCCTCTAGTTTTATGCTCAATTCGGGTCCACGCTCTGCAGGTCAACTCCACCATTATTATTTATTCTGGAGGTCCTGTTGGGTGCTGTCAAAATAACCGATCTTAAGAGGAATGGTGCCACCAGTGCTCTTCCCACTTCTATGTGTCTCCTGTCCACTTGGTCCCCATACCAATGGAGAAGGAATCCAGCTTGAACAACTTCATAATCAGGTAAGGTCACCCCCCCCTTCATTTATTGGCGCAATTAGCTTTTCCCAGGAGATCCTAGCTTGCTTCCCTGCCCATATAAACTGCAGTATTATACATTTCAAGTCCCGAAAGTATTCTCTAGGTAGCACCAGCGGAACGTTGAGGAACACACATAGAAACCAGGGTAGCAGCACCATTTTAATGAAAGAGACTCTGCTGTAGAGGTTAAGGGGAAAGCCCTTCCACCTTCCAACCGCTGCTTTAGCTTGTTCCATTACCTTTTGGTAGATGTGTTCATATAAGACATTCCGGGCTCGGCCAATGTTTATCCCTAAGTACCGAGTATAGTTCCACATGCCACTGAAACTCCCACCCATCCACAAAGCGTTGAACACTATCTGTTAGTGGAAACAGAACCGATTTCATGGCATTCATTCTGAGCCCAGAGAAGTCCCCAAATGCCAACACGTCTCGCATAATTGGATCAATATTACATTTGGGGTTGGCGATAAAGAGCACCATATCATCTGCATAAAGTGAAAGTGATACCACTACAATGTTTACAGTGCCAGACCCCCTTGTGCAGATGGCGTTCCCCGATTATCTCTGCCAAGGGTTCTATTGCAAATGTGAATAGTAGCAGCGAGAGAGGGCACCCCTGTCGAGATGCTCCTTCCCAGCGCTATGCTTGTGGTAAACAGCCCATTCACCATAACCTTGGCATACGGCAATGTATATAGTAATGAAACCAACAAGACAAACTGCTCCCCCACTCCCATCCTACGCAATACTGTGAACAGAAACAGTCAAATGCTTTTGTAGTGTCCAAAAGTGCTGCCACAATTGAATGGTCTTGCTGCACTGCTGACATTAGCCCAAACATTCTGCACAGTCCATAAGAAGTTGAACCTCCCGGTATGAAGCCGGATTGATCTGTCTTAACCGATCTATGCCTCAGTGGTGCTAATCTTGGTGCCAATATCTTAGCTAAAAGCTTATTATCAAGAATTATAAGAGAGATAGGTCGGTACGAGGAACAGTCGTCTGCCTCCTTGCCAGGCTTCAACAATACCACCACCACAACCTCTCTCAAAGAGTCCAGTAGTCGGCCGTCTCTCAGACTTTGATGGTACATCTGCAATAAATGAGGAGCCAGTTTCCCAGTGTAATATATGTAAAACTCAGCAGTGTATTCGTCCGGCCCAGGAGATTTCTCTGATGGGAGCTGTTTAATAGCCAGCAGTACCTCTTCCAACGACATTGGCCGGCCCAACCAGTCTCTTTTCTCATCTGTACACCAGTATAAAGCTACTTGTCTAAATAGTTATTCACCTCTCATTGAGAAACCATTAGCTGGGAAGGGTATAGTTGTTCATAAAACGTACAGAATTCCTGAACTATCTCTATGTCTGCAAACCTCTCCACTCCCTGTGTATCCTTTATTGAAAGAACCCGATTTTGGGGCCTTTCCAAACTAGCTACCCTTGCTAGGAGCCCTTCCCATATTGTTGCACCGTAATTTCACTTCCATGTGTGTCAGTTCATTGAATAATTGCACTGTTTTTTATATCTCCACCTGTTCTGTCAGTGTAGGTGTGGCTGTCTCTTGTCTGCAATCTACGTACACAGGCTTCGGTATCAGTGAGTTTGCTATGAATTTGTTTCAACACCCCAGTTTCTCTCGAAATGCACTCCCCTCTGATCACACATTTAAAGCTCTCCCATAGTACCACGGATGACTCCACCAACCCAACATTAAATTCAAAGAAGGTATCAATAGACTTGGTTAACCCCTCTCTAAACACCGCGTCTGTCAGTCCCTCACTCTTGAATATCCAGGGAGTCCTCCCCCCCTCCCGACCAGACAGTTCGATGGTTATCAGCAGTGGGGCATGGTCTGATAGTGTGCGTGCTAAAATTGACACCTCGGACACCTTACCTACTTCTGTGTGGAAGACCAAGAAATAGTCTAACCTGGATGCCGAATTGTGAACAGAGGAGTAAAACGTGTATTCCCTTTCCCCTGAGTGCATGGTTCTCCAAGCATCGACCATCTTCCAGGCCCAACACATATCCTGCAATTTACATGTCATTTTGGGAATCGGGCGGTCAACCCCAGCGGTGCGATCCCAATCAGGTTCCATGACTGTATTGAAATCCCAGGTCCAAACTATTTTACTGGGAGGTAGCCCCTCTCGTTGACGGTCAATCCAACCTTAGTTCTCTATCAAGTCTTGATTAGGGCCATAGTAGTTAACCAATGTATACACTCGGGCTGTAGGGTTCCCTGTACCACCAGGCCCCTTCCTTCTTGACCCTTAACCATTTTAATCAGTCGGAACCTGACTTATTTGTGTATGAGGAAACACACTCCCCTTGAGTATGAAGAGAAGGAAGAAAAATAGTGATGGCATCCCCAGTTTCTGCCAAGTTTCGATTCCCCGCCTGGTGCTAAATGCGTCTCTTGTAGGAACGCCAACTCTACATGATGTCTCTGCATATACAACAATACTTTACAGCACTTGGATGGACAATTCAAACCACTCACATTCCAAGTAATGCTCCTAAGTAACTTTATCATGTGTTACCCATATCATGCAAATGCCTCGGTATTGTTCATCTCCCCTAAACTGAGACACTATGACACCCCTCTGCCCATTAACAGAACGATTCTCGATTCCTCTGTGCTTTTATAACAATAACCCCTTTAACTAAATCCCCCCACCTCCACCAGCAACCCCAATCCGGCGGTTCCCCTCGCCCCCCTCACCCAAACATCAACCATAAGCTCATGCATGGGGGCTCACCAGGGCCAGTCCTCTGGACAGTCTTCAAACTGGACAGCGCCCCGACTGCCAGTGCGTACCAAGCATTTACCATCTGCAAGAGTCAGTACCACATTCTTGGCATGCATGGCAAGTGACTCAAGCAGTGTTTCCTCTGCAGCGCGGTGCCCTGGGTAGGGTTTCGAGGAATGAGTTTGCCTCTTCTGGGGTGTAGAAAAAAAGAGTGTTTCCATCATGCTCCACCTTCGCCGGGAAGAGCATAGCATACTTTAGTTCTCTGTTCTCTCTCTCTCTCTCTCTCTCTCTCTCTCTCTCTCTCTCTCTCTCTCTCTCTCTCTCTCTAAGTCTTTTCTCAACATCTATGAACGTTTTCCTGGAGGTCTGCACCTTGTCCGGGAAGTCAGGAAAGAACCGAATCTGTGCATCATGATATATCAGGGAGCCCTTTTCTCTAGCCTTGCGCAGAGCCAAGTCTCTATCCTGATAATTCAGCAGCCTTGCAATCAGGGGTCGGGCAGGGGCTCCTCTTATGGGTTTTCTCCCGCTTGGGATCCGATGGGCCCTCTCCATTATGAACACTGCAGAGAATTCCACGTCACACAGAACTTCTTTCAGTAGACCTTCTACCATGGCTTCCATGTTACGCTGGTCTGCCGCCTCTGATACGCCCACGATTCACAGGTTGTTGCCTCAGGAATGGGATTTTAGGTCGTCCTGTTTATCCGTTAGTTCCTTCAGTGCTTTCTTGATAGTGACCAACACCCTCTTAGCTGTCATGGACTCGTCCTCTACCATGAATACCCGACCCTCCACCTCATCCAGGCGGTCTCTGTGTTTGCCGATTCGCATTTGCATATGGTCCACTTTGCAAGTAAGGGTGTCCATCTTGCCATCCAGCGATTGAATACTTGTTTGAACTTGGCCCAGCATTATTTTGATATCGCTAAGTGCTTCCCCCAACCCACCGGGTCTGACGTGGATGATGGCTGGGCTTCCGTCATGGAGCAATCCCCAGTTGGTAAGGATTTAGCCAGGGGTTTTGAAGTGTAGTTTGGATTGTTGTTTGCTTGATTTCTGCTGCTTAGACATTCTGCCGGGTGTGTTTCTTGATCTCCTTCAGACGCACTACAAGGCTCCCAACCCCCACAAGGACCTACCACAGTCCTGCAATAATGTTACCTCCTTGTATATCCTGCAATGCGACTTGTTGGTGTCTAGGAGCAAGCATGCTTATTGTGCCTCTCCGTGTCACTGCAGGGGAGAACCAAGCAAGGAAGGTGTCCTCACCGAATATCACTTCTTTTCTTGGGCTGTCAGATGGGGACTCCACCACCAACCAGTAACGCACATCCAGCACCTGAGAGTAATTATGTCCAACCTTATTGCCTAACACCACTGCTGCATGCTCCTTCCAGCTATGCGCCACCGTGTCTTGAAATACACAATGAATCCAAATTGGACGCAGGAGGCGCAGGATACACCTCCTCACATCCGGCTTCTTTAGCAGGGTCCGCGCTACACACACAATGCAGCGCAGACCAGGGACCTCCCCTGGCCCACGGGGAGCAATGCAGCAATAGTGTGCAGGGCCCGGCACCTCCTCTGTGTCTCCTCCGTGTGTCCACCACCTCCCATGGCTATGGGGCTGGGCTATTTATCTCTATCCCCTATGGCGGGCAATCACCGCAAGACTACTCTCCTCCCCACTGCTACCAGGAAGGTTGAGGAACTGCCGTCGTCTCACCCACCTGCCCGGCTCCGGTCTCCAGGTGTGATGTGTCGGAGCCTCACATGGATGCATCCCTTCTCCCCGGGCTGGCACCAAGCCCACCACTCTCCATGGGTCCCCCAGGGCACAGGGAGAGGCACCGCTCTCCAAGCTCCGCACCTCTCATAATCCATGTGCCATGACCAGGGGGTCCGACCGAAGATCCCCACCTCCAGGCTTGGCCGGCAGTGTTCACTCTGTTATTTCTGTCCCTCAAGCACTGTTTCCTTCCTGAGTCGCTTCAATGCCAGGCGGTCACCTTCCTGCAGTACCAAGAACGTGTATAGAAGCACTGACAGGTTAAACAGAGCAGGATAATGGCCGGATTCTACGAGATTGCCTAGGAGCTCAAGGCCTCACGCCCATCTTGACTGGGCGCTCTAGTGCCCCCCACCCAGATGAGCTCTTAACAATCAAATAGCTGCAGTTAATTCACCCCCTGAAGTCCACCCCCTCCATGGGGCCTGCTGCGTGGTTCTACTAGAGGTGCACTTCAGGCCACACCCCTCTAGGCGGGCACAAGGCCACTGTGCACTCTCAGGGAAGTTTGTAAGTGTAGGAGTCCCTCTGGGATTTCCCCCACCCCTGTTTATGCAACAGTGACTTCTCTTCGCTGCTGTAATCCGGCGACTCCCATACATATGTAGTGCGAGTACTCGATTATGGGGTCGCTCCTCCACATTCTCAGCCGATGCCTCCTTTAGCTGTTCATCTTCCCTGTGTAGCTGAAGAGTCCCATCATCTGCCACTGTCACCTTGCCCGACCTGCCTCGTCCACAGGAGGTGGTCTTTCCCACACCTTCGGGACTCGGTCATGCCCCAGACCGCTGTAGCGCTGACTGCCATACTTCCTGGAGGTGTTCCCTGACCAGCTGCCTTCTGACTCCCACCACTGCCAGGCCTCCTCCGGAGCATTGCAAAACCAATGACAGTCTCCCTTTAAAATGTTAAGCTTTGCTGGGTACAACAGCATGTAGAGGACCTAGTGTTCTCTCAGGACCCGCTTTATCTCCTCAAACCCCTGCCTTTGCTGCTGGACCCTTCTTTTATAGTCTGGAAACAACATAACCGTGGAGCTGGAGTATTTATCAGCCCCCTGCTTCTGGCTGCTTGCAGCAGGAGATCTCTGTCGCGGTAATTAAAGATTCTGGCCACGATCGGTCTGGGGCGGCCTCCCGGTATCGGTCTCTGCGCCCGCTCTACAGCGAATCGGGCAGCCACATCTCCAAAAACAACTCCATTGACTCTCCCTCTGCATTTCCCGGGAAGCCCACTATTCTCACGTTGTTGCTCCTTGTGCAGCGCTCCACGTCCTCCGCCCAAGCCTCCAGAACTCTCATGGTTTGCATTAGTGTGGCCACCTGCTTCTTAAGGGCCTTTACCCCCCACACCCATTGCCGCAACCTGCTCTTCTGTTGCCTTCTGCCTCTCTGCTGACTTGTGCATGTCTGCCCTAATGAAGTTCAGTTCTTCACCTAGCGTGCCAATCGGGAGCTCCAGCAACGTCCTGGAGTTCTGCACCACCAGTAGAACCTTTATTATTTTGTTTTCCAGGTTCAAGGCCTGGCTATCCTGCATCACCGGGGGGAGGGGAGGCACAAGAGGGCAAGGGCTGCACTAGCGGTGTCGTAAACGTGTCCATCTTGGGCTGTCGGCCCTTGCTCCAACCATCGGGCCTGGCCACTGCCTCTCTTTCGTGCAGGTGGTGAGATGGTGTGACCTGCCCCGCAGACACTGGTGGTGGCCCGCCTCAGGAACTCTCATTTCCGCGTTACATGGCTCTCTCACTGTCCGCACCCTCTCCTGTGGGTCTTAAGGTATAATTTATTCTGGGGCTTGCTGGGTCAGGTCACTGTCCAGGACCACCTTATGCTCACCCGGATGTCAGTGCCTTCTCAGCCTCCCCATTTGCGATGTCATGTTTGATGTCCTGGGTGTTAGTCTTAGCAGTGCACGGTGGTGGCGCGAGTTATGGTTGCTTAGCTTACCATAACTGGAGAATTTCAGGGGGTTTTCGGTTTTACTTGGAACCATAACGTCCCTTTAACAAAACATTTTCACTGAATTTCATAGGTTTTTAGTAGCGCAACTTAACCATAACTTCCCCTTAACAAAGTTTTTTCACTGAATTTCATAGGTATTTAGTAGTGCAACTTAACCACAATGTCTGCGAACATCTGACTTCATTGCAGACCTTTCGGAGAGTGCCACATGACCATATGCTGGCGCGCACCATGATGACATGTCCGAGAACCCGTATGCACTTCACAATAAGATCTGTGTTTCACGGACAGTTTGGAACTGCATTTTCTATTGATCTAGGAACTTTCAACTTCAAAATTTCCCTTGCACAGATCCAACACCTATTCCTACTCATCCATTATCAATCTAGTACACAGTACTTACTTTTAGCAAAACTGCTATTTATCTTAAAATGGCATCAGCTAAGGCCATCCCTCCTCCCCAAGAGACACCACCACTGCTGTAATCAAGAAGCATGAGAAACACTTCCCCCTACCTCAGAAATAAAACACGCGCAACATTTTCCCCTGTCCACCTGCCCCTCCATATTGGTGTTTGGTGCCTCTTCCCTCATTTCCCTCCCCACCTTTCGTTCTAAGCTCTGCTGCCAAAAAAAATCCATCCAAAAACAAAATAAATGTTCCTTTATGAACCACCTTTCAAAGTAAAAAAATAGAACTAAAAAAAAAACGCGTAGACTCCATCTACTTTATATTTCTCAGTAAAGTACATAGACTCAATAAGATTTTCCAACATTTACATTTGCATTTTGTGTTATACTAATGGGAATATTGGGGCGTTCATCCTCCATTCCAGGGACTGGAACGGTGGATACCGGCCCAGCAGCCCAAGTTATCAGCCCAAGTCTGGACCATTACCAGAAGGCAAAAAGAAAACCCTATGACCATATTACCATGAGCACATTTTTCTTCCCTTTCAAATCTATCCTAATTTCGAATAACTTTACCAAAAAGCCAGTCCCAGGTGGACATGGCCACTTTAATCCTATGTTTTGTCCCTTCTGGTCATGGCAAGTAGCCAGGTTGTCCGGATCATGACCTTATTCCATGATCCGGACATTCTGGCCACTGCCCATGGCCACAGGCTACCCCTCAGTCACTAAAGCTATACCGCTATTTTTTAAACTACATTATGACACTTGTCAAATAAAAAAACACTGCCACATTTGTAAAACCATGCTTGTAGATCCTTACCAATGCGCCTTGAGCAAGTTTGCTGGAAATCCACCGACGTTTTATTTTTCCAAAAGTGTCAAATGAATGCACATACAATCGTCATATAAGCTACCCCCACTTCACAAAATCCATTCAGACTTTACGAAAACATTTATATCTAGATATATAATCTTTTTGCAAACCTTTGTGTACATTTCTCAAATTGCACCACATTTATAAGCCTTTACATTATTTTGGGACCCCCCCCCCTCTAATTTTGCTCCCTCTTGACAAAATCCCACCAAACTTCGCAAAAACATTTATATGTAGATCTATTATCAATTTGCCAAAAGAAGTGTAGATTCATCAAATGACACCTCATTTACAAGCCTTTACATTATTTTAGCGCCCCCCTCTAATTTTGCCCCCTCTGCATAAAATCCCACCAAACTTTGTAAACTCATTCGAAATCAGGTCAGAAATATCCCATCCCATCCTCATAACCCTTCACCTCCCCAGAGATTATTTGATAAGTTTGACAAGTGTAATGCTAAGAAAATAGTATTGTCCCGAGGGTTCGGGCATGTATTTTTATACATACGTTGATCTATCGCACAAACATTTCCAATGCACCTTACCTGACTTTTCCTCTTTTATAAACATGCGAAATATGGCAGCAGGGCACGGCCATCTTGTGCTAATCTTATCCATTGCTTCATCGGCCTAAGGTAAACTGCCCTGACGTCACTAAATCATATGCCCCGCCCCTGAGCCTCACATCACGGAACCAAATTCTCCACCTTTCTCAGTGACGTTCCTCATCAGCGTAGCCAAACGCACCCATAATCACCTACGTGACCTGACTCAGAACCCAAAAATCAACACACATCGACTCACAACACAGCACGTCACAATTCGGAATATTAAACCGTACATTAAAAGAAAACAACAACCCTGTACAATTTGTAAAGTACTTTTATTTCAAAATAAACGCTCCGAGAACATTCGATTATTGCCATATTCAATCAAATTGCAAATTTGTTTCTTCGCTCGCGATCCAAAATGTTTATCATGAGGCACGCGTTGTTCTTTTTGCGTACACAAGGTGTTCGTTTTCGGTAAAAGAAGCGCTTGGGTCGCACAGTGAATTCCAGTGCTTCGGCATCAACTTGGGGCTAGACCACCGTAAAGGATGTTATGTTGCTCCTAATCGCTAGTACAGCGTAAGGGCATATGTGCCCTTGGCAATCGTCCCAAAAAAGAGTCACTGTGATCCAGGTGTTCACAACTATGTTCAGCTGCCAGTTAAAAAAAACGTCAGTTGGCATCTGGAATCTATGACAATCGCAGAATGGCAGAATGTACCTGTTTCGAAAACATAATAGAAATGTGTCTCACTAGCCGATCTTTATTACAATTTATCTATTGACTTATTAATTCGGCATAGAGTTTAAACTAACGATTAGCACAGACATGAAACAATCTCAACAGAGAGAAAACAACGTGGAAAGTGGTACACAATTCTAGATGGTCATACATGACATTTTAATGAAATATTAGCATTGAACCTGGGGGAACCGAGTGGTGGTCTACATGCACCTCGATGCTGAACTCCCCATAAGCACGTTAGAAAGACCACTACACACAAAGGTTGTACTTGCGTTTCATTGCAATATTCCACACAGAACAAAGGAATAGAATGTAACCCAGAAATAATGTTCAGATAATAATAAGTTAATGCTCGTTCGGTTATACAATCGTCGAAAATCAAACTTACATCATATTCACCATTTCCATTCTCTTGGTGTAACTCAGACCATAATGCACACTGCATTCGCACCAACAATTCTTCATGAACTGAATTTACATGTTCCTTAGCCTAGTTTTGGAATGCATAACCTTATCGTATCTTCATTATTACAAAACTGCTTTCATTCAATTCCTTTCGGAATGGTCCCTTTCTCTCAAGGTCAAAAAACAATTGAACCGTAAACTGTGTGTCCGATGTGTGGGCTTCCTTAGCGCGCAAGCAAAAATTCGAAGCTGGTGACCTTTACTCAGAATCAAAATACATTCTTACTTTGCAACAACTTGCCTCACCGCATCCATGAGAACTGTTATTCTGATCCACGTACATCAGGCACTGCAGGTGGCTGCCTGAGGTGCCAGGCTGTAGGGGGGCGCCAGTCTGACTCCATTATTATTTTAATTACATTTTAACAGAGATGAATAGCCCTTTATTTGCCGCGCTCTGGGTGTAGCACAAGCACATCAATTTATAAACATCAAGCATTTTAATTAACAGTGTAAAATAACCTGAAATTGCTTCTATTTCATATTAATAAACATTGGGCAATCAATATGAACAATATAGAGGAACGGGCATTCGGAATGTAGTATTACTCTGTAATACCGGTTCCATGTAATAATGACGCCACAAAAATATCGCCATACAAAATATCGCCGAAAAATGGTCGTTTTTTGCCCCGCAACCCCCATTTTTTTTTTTGCCCCTATCGCCACATATATGGTCACCCAAATAATATTGCCACGACATTTTCCCGGCGTTATTATTTACGGCGACCATATATGTGGCGATATTAATACCTGATACTGTAATACCACAAGGTAAGGTTGGGGTTGCAGACTGCAGAAGCAACAATCTATGTTTACAAGTCCACAATTTCATAATTATACATCTCCATCCCTTGAATGCCAAAATGCAATCTCTTTCGCCTGTACTTTAGGCACATATTGCGGAACACCTCCACATGTACTGTGTAACTTTCGCGACAAAAAAACAAGCGTTCTTTGCAGCCATATCACATCCTCATCAACCCTCACCTCCCAAGAGACTATTTGATAAGTTTGACAAGTGCAATGTTGTGTTTTTAATTTGTTTTTACCGCGATTTTCGCAGACACCAAACACAGATCCAAGATGGCGGGCGCATCGAAACAATCCGACGCACCTCACGCTTCATCCCAACCAATCAGCAAACACGTCGTATGTCCGCGGACATGACGGAAGCCGATCTCCCAATCGGTGTCCTTTCCGCGGAGCGAACAGGTTAGTGTGTCCGTGGAGCGGACATAGATATCACACATTTTTTGTGACCTACTTTTTGGTCATTTTTTTAAAAACTACTGAACGGATTTTCACCAAATTTACAAAAGCACGCTTTCGGGACCAAGCCGCTGCTCGTGCCGCAAATTTGGTGAAAATCCGTCCAGCGGTTTGGGCTGTAGGCGTGAGCAAAGTTTTTTCCCCATTCAGTCTATGGGAAAAAAAGAGGTTTTGGGACCCCACCCATAACTTTGCCCCCCCCTGGACCAAACCTCACCAAACTTTGCAAAGAGTGGGCCATATACTTTTCTTGCAAATTTGGTGAGGATTCGTCCAGGGGGCACGAAGTTATAAACCACCCAAAAAGTGCTCTTCCTATGGGATTAGCAATTTAACCATAACTACACAGCCACTAACGTGGCTGTGCAATATATCTTTTTCAGCCTTCACAGCAAATGTTGTATATAAGGATGATTGTTTGAGCCTACTATGTTAATGTTGTATATTAATTCATGTCTTTGCACTTTTTGTTGTTTACTTGTTTATTGTTAGAATTGTTTTCTTGCATTTGGACTAATACAAAAAAGTGTGTGTTTAACCAAATGTGCAATAAAAACCGTTATATGGTGTCAAATTAAAAATGTTGCGTTATAATCGAACATGATGGTGACATTCTGTGCTAATGAACTCCTGTCAGATAGGCATCAATTTAAGAGTAGGCCGCAAGTTATCACACCAGTGAAATAGTTGTAATTTAGTTGCAGACATATGTAAGTTTCCTTCCGGGACAACCCCTTTCTGTTATAATTTACTATACCTCCTCATTCCCGATCAGTGTATGGGATGGTCCTCAAGTATATGATATGATATGGCATTTATAACACACCTATACACAAGTGTTTCAAGGCGCGATGAGGCAAGGGATGGGGAACAGAGGGAAGACAGAGACAACAATCCTACTAGGCCTGGTGTCATTCAGATCGCGCAAGTGCATGGGAAGGGGGAAGGGGAAAAGTGTGGGGGGGGGGGGGGAGATCTAATTGGACCCCAGCCACCAGCCTTGCCCCAGTGTATGTCAGGGCCCCTTGCAGCCTTCCTGACCTGTGGCTCACTCGTGGGGGGCGTCAACGTTAAAGCTGCTGCTTCACTCGTCGTGGGACCGCTGCCTCCTGCCCTACTTTGTCCAGGCCTCAGCCCGTCTCACAGATCAGTCGCTGGTGTGGGTTCCTTTCAGGTTCCTTGGAATCCAGTGCTCACTGCCTCTTGGTTGCCAGGCGTGATGGAACGTGTGCCTGCCCTCGCCGCCTCCTTGCTGGTCACCTCCTCCTGGGTCACTGCAGGTGTTCCTGCCCGCGGATCAGCTGTGGCAGTCATTTTCACCATGCAGCCAGCTCCTCTGTGCCCGCTCTACATCGGCAAATTGCCGGATGAATGCGGCACACACCGTCAGTTCGGGGGACGGACAGGCGGTCCCCACCGTCCCCCACTCGGATCACTGTTTCAATCCGGACTTCGTCTCGGTGGCCAGGATAATTTCAGGATTATGCCAGGCAGGGGCAGCAGGAGCTCCGCACATCTTAGCTCACATCGGTCGCCTGCCAGCCACGCCCCCCATATATTTGCCTTTTTAATAAATAATTATGTAGACAAGAAAAACACTTTATAAATTAAAAGCACACTTTCAAATATGTATATCCATTCTTTATTACATTTCCCTTCTTTGTTGCCTTCAGAAAATGTTTGTATAAACCATAAAAAGGAATGCATTATCAGAAATAAACAGTTCAATAACATTGTTTGTATTTTTGTGCATTTATAGGTGTTGCTTGTTGAGCAGCACCTGAGTAACTAAGACTAGCATGTATGCATGTATGCAATCACTGTGAGGGGAGACTGTGATGTGTCTGCTCATACTTTCAAAGGTTCCTTTTGGGCCTGCCCATCTTTAGCCTTCGGGCTCCAGAAAGGCACTGAAATACAAAAGGAGTGATTGTGCTACTGAATATAAACCTTTAGGATGCTAAAACCATGCTTTCTACCTGTGGTACAGAGAGGAGATGAGACATTTGAAAATGTCTTTTCATTAATAGATTTCTTTTGTTTTTTGGATGTGGTATGTTTGTGGTGTGTTGTTTTGGGTGGGGTATGTTTGCGGTGTTTTGGGGCATGGTAAAATTCACCAGTGAAAAATATAAAGGGAATGACGAGTCCCCCGTGGTTCTCGGCTGGTCCCATAGGGAAGGGCAGTTTATTTTACTTATTTGCTTCACTTGTATGCCCATTTGTTCCAATGATTCATTTTTTAAAAATATTTTTTAACTATTTAAATTTTTCAAACAGTAACAACTTATCAACACAGAGATCATCAGTGAAAACAAATATCAAAATATCAATAAATTAGCACAGTCAAAAACAGAAACAATTAAAAAATTATCAACATGCAATCAACAATAACCTAACCATTTAACTGGGAAATGACGCAAAATCAACATAAGCAAAACATTATATACAAATACACAAAACACAAAACAAGACAAACAATGAATCCCTCCCTTAAATTATCCACTCCAATACCGATTTAAAGCAAAAGAAAACCTGTTATGAGAAAATTCATGTATAAAACACATTAAATACACCCCATTGTTCTTCATAAAGTTATTTCCTATTTAAAGCATCAAATTTGACCTTTTTAAAACATGAAAGCAACTTCACCTGTACTATCTATTCCTCAACACATGGTTTTTTCCTTGTCTTTCAAAGGCGCAGAATTTGCTGTGGCACCACTAAAAGGGCTTTATTAACCCAACATAGTGTCACAAAACAGAGATGGCGTGTACCAATCGAAGATTTCAATAGTACAGCCAATGGCGTTCTTGGGAAAACTATATTCCAAACCAAGTTAACCCTATCCAAAACATCACTCCATAAACTCTTAACCCTTACACAATCCCGCAACATATGAAGCATAGTTCCTTTCTCCTTAGAGCCACTCCAACATAAATCATCGGTATTTAACCCCAATCTGTACATCTTATTTGGGGTCCAAAAGAGTTGACCCAAGATCTGCTGTTGAATATAACGCAGATTCAAATCAATTTTCATCCTAACCGGAACCTTCCATAAACTTACCCAATCTTTTATCATAATCTCCACACCTATTTCTTCAGAACACGCCATCTGTAAACCATCCCATGAAGATTTAAAATTTTCTTTTATCGGGAAGAGTTTTAAATAACTTGACACCACACGAGGAGCAGCTGAAAGGAAATTAAACCACTCCGGTCTTCCCGACCAATCATCAATAACTGCTCTTCAAACAAATTCTTTAACAAATTATATCTCCTCAGCTCACGGTTATTCAGTGCATATTTCCTTTTTAAAAACTCAAAAGATAACATTCCCTCCTCACACCAGTCATCTCGCATTAGCAATATGCCTTTATTGATCCAACTTCTCCAACATAACATATTATCTATCCGCAATCCTGGATTGCGCCAGATGGAAGCCTCCTCATACATGCAAATTCCCTGTCCACACCCCACTACCAGTGAAGAGATTGCATCCTTGGTGGCAAGCAGTGTTTTCAATTTAGATACTGATCTAGGTAGTTTACCCAATGAGATTAGGTATTCAATTCTAAAAGGTCTCATTTTATAGTCTTCTATCTGGGCCCATATTGGAGACCTTTGATCATTCACAAAAGAATAAATAACTGATTTTTTAATCAAAAACGCTCTTATAGTAGTTTTCAAGAATAGATCTGAATCGGGACTGCCTAAGGGAGGACCAGGAATCTTTTCCAGAATACCCCCTCTAGGCTGGCCCAATGTTTTTTTCGAAGCCCTAACAAAGTGTCTGCACCGTATATCACAGTTAGGACTACTTTGGCTCTGTAAAAGTCTAATAACGGTTATAGTGAAAACCGACAAAACCTTTGTTTCAAAATTAATGCTTGGTTGGCCAAGGCTGCTGTTTTCGTTTTAAAAGATCAAAAGTTGTGCGTCTCCACACTACTTTTACAGATCTGAACACCAAGATACTTAAAAGAGCCAACAGTTTCAATCTCCATTGGGCCCAAGCACCAAGTAAACCTCTTCTTCTGTTTTCCTGGACCTTTTTTGAAGAATTAGGATCTTTGTTTTTTCTGTGTTAATCTGCAGGTCGTTTTGCAAAGTGTATTCCTCCAATCGCTTCAATTTTCTATTGAGACATATAGGTGTAGTGTCTAACAGAACCAGGTCATTGCACAGAGAAAGGTGACCCACTTTTACACCTAATTTATGGCGGGAAACACCCGATATCCTCCATGACGTTGGCCAGGTCAGAGATGTAGAGGGTAAAGAGGTCTGGGGCTAAAGGGCAACGTTGTTTGACTCCCCGGCCAGTCGGGATGATTTCACTTAATAAACCTTTGGCGTTTATCGTACTGTGATGAACGTGTCTGAATGCAGAGCCTTTAGTTGGTCAATCATGTCAGCAGGACAGTCCCAAGAGGACAGTTTGCTAAATAGTATCTGTCTGTTTATACTATCAAAAGCTTTAGATAGGTCTACGAAGGCCGATTTTTATAATTTGTTCTTAGGACTTTATCCTCCAGAAGAAAAAGCAGAAAAATCAGGGGAGTTGTCTCCAACCCCTTGACAAACCCAGACTGGAAGATGTCTTGATGCCCTACTCGCAGACAACACGCTACCACATTATTTAGCAGAATTGTTGCATATACTTTGCCCAACACATCCAAGAGGGCCATAGGGCGTTAGTTACTCAAGTCGTCCCCATCTCCACTCTACAAAATCGGGATTACTTTTGCAGATTTCCACAATGAAGGTGAATTTTGGGCTGTCAAGACGTTCTCCAAGACCATACCCAGGAATTTAGCCCATTGGTCAGGATTTTGTTTAAGTACCACATTAGATAGGCGGTCCGGCACAGGAGCTCGGGAAGCCTTCAAGTTCTTTATCAGGTTTACAAGGTCTTCATGATCGTAAGACACACTGAAAGTTAGTGGTTTAAACCCTTTTTCCTCCATTGGGAGTGGTTCAGCATACAGTACACTAAGGAATTGTACCCAGGCTTGCTCTGCCACTCCATTAATTTGTGGTAGTTTTCCACCATTTCCTGTAGATTTGATAAAGGACCATATTTCTGACGTGTTCTTTTTGTCAATGGCTTTTAACATTTTCTCTGCATCCTTCTGGACCATTTCTCTCTTATGGCCGATGAGCCAGTTCTAGTTTTTTGTTAGACCAATGGCCTTCCTCAAGGCCTGCCTTTTCACAGCAACCTGGTTGTCATAAACATGTTGGTGTCTCAATGTAGGTCTTTTGACATTGGAGATTTGTACCAGAAACGAAGTCAGCAGCGGAACATAGTTGACCATGTGCTCCGAAGATTGTAAATTCATTGCCTGGGCACTTGAAGAGTACATCGCTCCCAAATGGTCCACATCATGCTCAGACATTTTAAGCCTACAGCCATTATTTGCGGCTTCCATGGGTATAAGCATTTTATAAGGCTGTCTATCGCAGGCCACTATCCATGACATTTTTAGCAAGTTATGGACATTTGCTTTAGTTGGTACTATTTCCAAACCGTCGATACCCTCTTTCAAATCTCTCGATACAAATACAAAGTCAGTAACAGAGGAATGACAACCATGCCTCCAGGTAGGATGACAGCACTTATCCTTTTCAAAATGGCTGTTCAAAATGTGAAGGTCTCGTGATTCCATTAGTTTGTTCCAAACTAGACCTCTCTGCTTCTGAGGGTTCCACACACTAGAGCTAGAACTAAGCAATTCTCTGTTGACCCTCATACAGGTCGAGTTTAGAGCTCCACATATAATTATCAATGGGTCCTCCCAATTACAGGCCTCGTCAATCACCTGTCTATCATCACCTTTGTCTCAGTTCTTCAAAGGTTTCAGTACACGTTGATGATTGTCAGGTGTTTAGTGGAATGCTTCTGCAAATTATTTAGATGAACTCTCATTAACGGGTATCGTTTACTGGATCTATGCCCCTCGATTGATAGATCCGGCTACTTCAAATCCATTTCCACTCTTTATTAGGGTCCACAGGCCTGCAGTAGGGCGACCTCCGCCGCCCAGCCCAGCCGGGTTCAGGAATGTCATAAAGCCACCCATTACAGTTTTTATACTTAACCAAACGTCTTGCAAACATATGAGGTCTATATCGTTCCAACATCCCTCCCCCTCTGATAGCAAGTGGGAGAATCCTTGATGTGTTTCAGGAAGCTAAGGTCATATTATTCTTGATTCATCGTCCGGGAGCTCTAAGGGTTTTTTTAGTTTTGAATTCAATCTTTCTCTCCTGCTCCTTTCCAGTTTGTTGGGTTATTGTCAGCTTTAGGTTCAACCTTAATTGAGGGTGGAGAGCTCCTTCACTTACCAACCCTCAAGACCCTCCCAGTGGCAGTTTAGAACCCCCATCTCCTGAGACCCTTGTTTCCCTTAAAGCTCTTGCAGATGTATACTTTGCCAACTCCCTATCCACAGATTATCCGTGAGGGATTGTTTGAGGCAAGGACATCCCGTCCCGTTCTTCCACCACCCCATCGCTCATATCCATCAATTCGAAACCCAGCAGGAGAAAGCTCGTAAATGAGGATAGCATCAGTTTCTTTACCACAATTGGGCGCAAGTGAAGGTATACACCAAGTCCATATGTTCTTCTTGCGTAAACGCAATTATGGAGAAGTCATCTGTGTTAATTTGTTGAAGACGAGGTACACAATGACAGAGCTTTAGGACATTGTATCTATTTAGGATGCAATCATCCCCTCTGTCCACCACTCCTTCTAGCCTAAGACTTCGGGCATAGTCTCTGACTGTGGTCTTCCGGTCGAAATTAATTATGATTTTCTCATGTCTTGCGGCTGAGGCCAGGAAGATGTAATTTTTATTATCAAGGAGGTTTCCCAAACCTTTCAGTTGAGGCCTAGTTTTAAGAGTTTTTAGTGGTAGATCCAGTATTTAGTGGTCTAAGAGGAGCTTTATCGAATCCACTGTCGTTTCCCTCTCCCTCTTTAAAAAGAAGACTCCTCTGTGGCTTGTCCGTTGTACTTAAAAGGTCAGTTTGCATTTGCCATCTAACAGCTTGTGTGTAATTATCCTCACTATCCAAATGTACTTGTTCTCTATGTTTGGCTTCCGCTACTCCTCTTGTTTCCGCTAGTGTCAAAAACGGTTTTACAGATGTCAAGCCAATAGATGACTCTGGTCGAGGTGATTGAGTAAGGATTATGCCTGGGGCATTGATGCTAATTTGCTCTTCATTACAGACATCGGCCCTCATTACGACCCTGGCGGAAAGTGACTGACCGGAGCGCCACAGCGTAAATAGCGTTTCCGCCATTGCACGAAGGAGCAAAGTGCGGCCCATTCCGACCCATCGGGCACGAGCACCACGCCACGGCGGAAGTGCAAAGTCCGCGATGGCGGAAATGACCCAAAAACGGCCCACACCGCCGCCGTACGGCGCCCTAGGTGCAATACCGCCACCCCTCTTAGCGGTCACCGCAGTGTGCGCCTACCGGAAAGTACGGTGACCGGAAATATACGGAAACGGAAGTTAAAACATGGGCCCGGAACGGGAAACATCCCGGCGTACACCTATAAAAACACTAAAACCACACAACCACTAAAATCACTACCCTGAAACACACCCCAACCCGTCACCCACCCTAGCGAAACCAAGAAAAATGGGAAAAGTAGCGAAGAAAGCGTGCGACCGCAAGCGGCAGGTCCACTTCTCCCGTGAGGAACTCACCGTGCTAACAGAGACCCTCCAGGAGAATGCTGCCGTCGTCTTCTCCACGCAAATGACCAGAACGGCACTTGCAAACAAGAAGACCATATGGGCTCTGGTGGCACAGCGGGTAAGTGCGGTGGGGACCGCACCCCGCACCCCACAGCAATGCCGCAAGCGATGGGACGACCTGCGGATACGCGTCCGCAGCATACTCTCTGCCAACCGCAACATTGCCACAGCCACCGGGGGAGGTCCTGAATCACCCATCAAGTTGACCCCCTGGGAAGAAATCTGTGCCTCCACCATCGGAATGGAGAGCATAGAGGGAGTCGGAGGGATGGAGAAAGGAGTGCAGACATCCGAAGATTCAGGTAGGTGGGCCAGATAAAACAATGCCAAATCCACACAGTCCATCCATGTGAAGTACCATGCGTCCACATAGTGCAACAGAAACACAAGTCCAGGAGAACGTCCACACACATCGGCCTGATAGCGCACGTTAAAACCCACAATAAATACATAAATAATTAAAAACCCCTAATACACGCACTACACGTGCAGCAGGCACACCCTAACTGCAGGCTGCCAAACAACTGCACCCTCACTCCACACACAAATTAAAGCACCTCCAAGGCCCCGACCCAAATCACCCTCAGGTACCACCCCAAAGCATGTGATACAATGCCATTCCAATTCCCACAGACCCATCAATAACCCTCGCCCTCCTTTACTCCACCACAGGGTCCGATCCAAACGACGAGCTACAGGACACCCCTACCAGCACACCTGCAAAGAGGGCCAAGACCAACGGCCAGAGACCCTCCACCTCAGCTGCACGCATCAAGACACGGCAGCAGCACAAATCAGGTGGCAGCAGAGAGGAGGGAACATCAACAGGCACCCCAGCAGCCAGCATGCCCACAACACCACCACCACAGGTCCCCCCAATGGATGCCACAGAAGGCACTGCCTCTGGTGGCAGCAGCACCATAGGTGACACCCCATTGATGGCAGCATGCTCGGACACAGAAAACGGGGATGCCGAAGTCAGATCCATCCATGACCTGTCCCAATCCCCCTGTCTGTCCCATCCCGTACAACATGAGGATACCACGCAGGGGCACCCACAAGACGACGACTGGCCATCCCCCACAAGCCCTGTGGCAAGGCAACATGAGGACAACAGCCCCTCTGTGACACCCCCGCAAATGGCCATGGCCCAGCAGAGGCAACAGTCCCTCGACCAGATAATCGAACAGCAGCAGCAACTGGCCACACTCCTCAAGGACCATGCCGATGAATGTGGGGGCACTAAGGCAGACATAGAAACATCAACTGAGACACTTAGGGCAGAAATGGAGAGAGGTACAGAGACGCTAAGGGCACAAATGGAGAGTAGCACCGAGAGCCTGAGGGGGGAACTGCATGCGACGTCCAAAGACGTATGTGCCGAACTTGCCGCAGTGCGCCGTGTGCTCACTGAGCTCTCGCAAACCCTTAGGGACATGCATGGACGTGAGCAGGCAGACACATCATCCGTTGCAAGTTCCGTCCAGGGCAGCCCCCAACGTAGATCTGGAAGGAACCTGCGCTCCACAGGCAGGGGTGCCCCTGATACCCGCAGAGGGGGCTTGCAATAGCGACAGCCCACTGACAATGAGCATCTTTGGACACTGGTGTTCGGGGGGGAGGTAGGAGGGTGGAGGGGGTGTGTTGGGCTCACTTGGGTGGCGGGTCGATAGGGTGTTCAACATGACATCACATATGCCATAAAAAGTGCACGATCAACCAATGAGATGTGTGGACATTGATCTTTGTGTACTAGGCCATCATAGGCGTACAGTCCATATTGTGCATGTCCCAGACACACGCAGTGCCACGAGTCCCGTGTCCATGTATCAGCCACCAGGCGTGAGTGCTAGAAGCATACATCAATGAGATGCTGACGAATGTCACGGGCCTCCGGTGCCTCGCAGACTCCATGAGGTGCTGCCACATCCCCACCCTCATCATGACCATCATCAGGTGCTTGCAGTTCTGCGTCAGGGGGCATGGGCACATTTCTACGTACGCACATGTTGTGGAGCATGACACATGCCATGACCATCTTTGCAACCTTCTCATGGCGGTACAGGAGTGCCCCGCCAGACCTGCTGAGGCAGCGGAAACGACCCTTCAGTAGGCCGAATGCCTGTTCTATGACTACACGGGTACGTGAGTGGGCATGGTTGTAGTCCTCCTCATGCTGGTCCCGTGGGTTCCGGACTGGTGTGAGGAGCCATCTCTTCAGTGGATATCCAGCATCACCTGTATGTGGACGAGAAACGTATGATGTGGAATGCCATTGATACGTACGCACACCCCCCCCCCTTCCTGCCAGGTCATTGCCAATTCACATACCCCAGTTCATCATGCATGTAATGAGACTCACCGAGTAGCCAGGATCTGTTCCCTGCGTGTCGCTCCATGTAGCGTGGTATTGTAGAGTTCCTCAAGACCATAGAATCATGGGTTGATCCAGGGAATCGGGCACAACAATGTGTAATGATCCTGTTGGAGTCACACACCATTTGTACATTCAGGGAATGAAATTGTTTTCGGTTGCGGTACTGGGCCTCCATGGCATGTGGGACGACCAATTCAACATGGGTGCAGTCGATGGCACCAATGCAACCCGGTATGCCGGCAAGTGCATGGAATCCCACTTTTGTGTTGGTAATTTCCTGCTCCGAGCGTGGTAGGGAGATGTAGTCGTCTGCGTGCTGCAGGAGGGCATCGAGCACTTGCAATAGTGTCCGTGAGAACAGTGGCTGAGAAATGCCATGCAACTGTCCGACTGTGTGCTGGTAGGTGCCTGTGGCCAGGAAGTGTAGTACAGACACCACCTTCAGTAGGGGTGGGATGGCGGTTGGGCTATCTATCATGCTGACAAGGTCAGCCTGTGTCATGTCCACAATGGCGGCTATGGTGTCCCGGTCCAGACGGTAGAGGGTGTGGATCTGCTCATCAGTGAGGTTGAACGGATGTGCTCGGAGGCGTGGGATTGCGGGCTGCCTGCGTGGTGGTAGTGGCTGTGCTGGTGGGCCTTGCTGGCCCTGCCTTGGCCTCCTCCTCCTCCTTCGTCTCCTCCGTGCGGCTGGTTGTAGTTGGTGTTCGTCTTCTTCTTGGAGTTGGAGCACTTGCAGTGCTATCAGGTCCCCCAGGGCCAACATCGCGAGTCCTGCCGGTAGCATTTCGGTGTGGTTGTGGGAGGAGACTGGCTGTGCAATTTATGTGTTTTCAGGCTGTATGGCCTCCACCTGTGGTGATTAATTCCACCTGTGCAAACTGCTCTCCCCTTTGGCCGAGCACGTCCCGCGCACAACGCTGCAATTCGGGGAATGGTATCTTGCTATTGCAATCATGTATTTGTACCCGATGGCCGTGTAAGATTGGTTGATATGTTCATTCTGCTGTGGTCCCATTGTTTCACATACTATCTGTGCAGTCGCGAACAGACTTGTGAAGGGTCAGTGGAACGTAGTACTCGAGTAACGGTGGGCCCTCATGCATCACTGTACCGAGTTGCAACGACGGGCGGGGCGTCCCATTTGTGGGTGAAGGCAGTTGCCATTTTCACACACAGCCGCACTCGATGGAATAATTAGTGATTTCAAACGGCCACAGATGCCTTTTCGACGTGATGTTGCAAATGAGGAATTCGAAGGGCGGCGCTTTCGGTTTCCAGCTAGCGGCGAGGAGATGCCCACAGGTCTGACTGCAAATATAACGTTCTATTGTTCAATGTCCTTGAGACAGGGCCCATGGCGAGGAAGCAATGATTGATATGAATAGTTTGGGATGCGCAATAGCTACGTGGGCGATGAGGCCGGCCGTTCCCAAATACATGTTACTTCACAACACTGGAATTACGGGCTGGGGCACTGTGGATTTTGCAGGCTGCATAACGCACAGACTCAATGGATGTTTCTAATGTTATGTGAGTAATTATTCAGGCGTTTTGATCCCGGGATGAGGGAATGATGAATGGATGCATGGGCAGGTGATTTGATACAGAGTTTGCCATGTACAGGGCTTCTTGGGATCTATCCGCCTCCCCTACGCTATGTGATGCAGGGCTGCCATAGTGGGACCATCGTCTATCTGGCCTTGTTGAGCCCTCCCTGTCTCGACGCGCCCTCAGACACTTGTGTCCATGCACGTTAACATTCCCATCTGATGGATTCTGTTTTCACAGACGCATGCACAGGTACACTCGTTTGTGATGGTGTTTGCACCTCGATATAGATGGTTATGAGTCGCAAGTGGTTTTGGGGTGGTGATGATCCTTTGGAGTGGGCTAGCATGCATATGGCTGTGGATTTCGTGTGATCATTGAAGTGAGTTGTTCGAATGTAGTTCTGATGGCCATTCTGTTCTTTTTCTTTTCTTTTGGTTGACAGGTATCTCCTCCCCTTTTGCCACTGCCATCTGTATGCCACTCCTGCAGATGGATTTTACTCCCGACACCTGCTGCTTCGTGTTAATCAGTGGAGCAGCATTACGATCTTATGGGACGATCGCCAATGGCCCACATGCCCTTACGCAGTACTGGTGGCTCGGACCAACATTTCGGCCTTTCAGCTGGACTAGTGCCTCCCCATTGGGACGGCCCTGCGGTTCTGTGCGCTTCCATGTTGCCTTTTCGTACGTGAATGTGGCTCTGTGTACCATGGGGGAACAGGGCGACACACAAGTAGTGGCTGGTCATTTCTTGCGGATGCAGCCCACAATGGTGATTAGTGTTTTGGAGTTCATGGCCTGATGGCTGTATGGGCTTGGTGACTTTGATGTGCATAAAATTTCTATTCTGATTTGGCCCGTGTAGCGTTTTTCTTTGCAAGTGATGTGGCATATGCCTATTTGGGGGGCGATGTATTGTGAGGAGATCTGCATTGGGTTCCAGCTTCGGGGTTTAGTTGCGTGGTACTGTACTGGGCGCGTTTGCCTACTAAGCCCGTGAGGTCAGGGATGGGGGCTGCCTATATGACAGTTTGAATGTTGTCATGCTCAGGGGCGGGGGATTGGGTTTTGTGTAACAGATGCCGGTCAGCCAGGTGGACTGGTGGAATGATGTGATTCTCGGAATATTGCTGGTCACAGGTGCCTGTGTTTGCGTGCGTTTCTTGGTGGGGGACTGTGGTCATGTCCATTGGGATGGCTTCTGTATTCGTGCCATCTGTGCCCTGCAGCTCCCATTGGCCCCTCTTGTGTTTCTTTTGTTCGTTGCCATGCATGGGTGACTTGTACATTTCAATGGTTGCATTGTGACTTCATTGCACCTACGGGGAGTTGTACTTTGTGGGCAGGGAGCGGTGTACAGGCACTCAGTGGGGCCGTTTACGGTTGATTCGCGATGCCGTACTTCTCACCATGGCGGAATGGTACATTACGCCATGCCTGATGGCGTTAGGTACATGTCCGCTAGGGTCGGAATTGGCGTACCCTTGCGCCATGGTGGTGTTTGCGGTTTGGCATGGCGCGCGCGCGCGTGCTTGGTGCAGTTAGCGTTGGCGTTCACTACGGTGTCGCTAATGGCTTCGTACTTTGCGGTGACGGGTCATAGTCGCACCGAGCGCTATTCGATGGCGGTATTGCATTTCCGCCATCGTTTTCCGATTTCCGCAAGGGTCGTAATGAGGGCCATCCTCTTCCTCCTCCATTAAGTAGGTGGAGATATTTAGTAAGGAGTCTTGTGTCTTTGTCAGGAAAAGGTTGAGTGGGTTTCTGCACAGGCTTAATACACGGTTTTAGGTTATTCTTTTGCACCAGTGAACTACCAGAGTGTCATCTTTATTAAAAAAGCTCCTGGAGTCCTTTGCCTTCACCATCAAGTTTAATTTCTGTTGCTTGTTTGGGACATTTGTTGATGTTCTTAACTTATTTCCCGAAAACCAGGAAAGTCTTTAAGGATGTAATTTTTGTAGTCGGTTTGGGAACCATCACCTTCTTTCGGGGCTACGTCTTCCAGCTCCTCTTCAATGGCGGTGCATCATCCGAAACTGCCACTACAGGGGTAGCGTTTACCTCTTCCTGGCTCGCTTTCGTCAGCTGAGTTGTTAAACCTAGGTCAACAGACTTGGGTATGAAATTTTGAGGGTTCTAAACTCATTGTTCTTACTAGTTAAGTACCTGACTACCTGGGACAGGCATACCGCCACCTCCTCCCAACAAGTTCCCTGCTGCGATAAAACCCTCAATGTAGATCATCTTCACATGCAACATAGCCCACAGGGTCATTAGGTCTTTTAGGGTGTCGTTCATGGCTTCATATAGCTTCATAAACTGAGCCATCGGAATAGTTACTACTGACATCTTGCTAAAATGATCATTGCCTTGAATTCTTACACTCCTTTTTTTTATTTCTTGGGGTTCTTGCGGATCCTTGTTCCCGGTTCAATGTACTCGTGTTTGCTGCCGATGGACTGGCAGGCCCTCTACATGGAGTTCCAGCCGGAGGGCCACCGACTACCCTTTGGGGGTTCCATCCCTGTTGACAATAATACATTTAGACCCCGATCCATCCTCGTAGGGGACATACACCCAGGGCGGACGTTGCTCACCACCTCATAGGTTACTGGATGGTTAAACCCGTCGATAACCAAATTGATGGACATGGGAGACTTGGTACATTTTCTTTGTAAACCACTCGAACCAAGACAGTCTATTCTTCCTCTCAAATGATCAATGTCATGCTGTAGAGAGCTACCCATCGAAGCACTGACCGACAAATGTAATGCTTCATTCTGCTGGTTGATGGGCAGGCAGTCATCAGCAGTTGAATTGACTACAATGATTTTATGGGGAGGCTCAGTCACAAAGTTCCGATACCCTTTTTTTTTTAAAAAGTATTTTATTGGCATTTTTAATTAAACATACTATATTTATACGCATAAAACATTTTTATTGAACATTTGAACAAACATTACAAACCAAACTTGCAGTGTATACAATAACGTTTCAATTATGCATCATTCAACCATGTTCACTCCTTCCCTTTTCCCACCCCCCGTTCCGAGCCTACTTCTGCTAATGTTCTGTTCCTGCATCTTGTGATGGGGCTTCCCTTTCCATGGGATCCAAAGGGTCTTGCATTGACCCAAATAATTCTGCTATTAGCAGTCTCCAGGCCACCAGGGTCTCAGTTTCCTCCTCCCCCCAGTGCTGCTAGCTTCTTGCCATACCACGGTTTCCTCCTCCGCCCATTTCTGCATATCTTTCCACCATATCTCTAATCGTGGTTTGTGGCATGTCTTCCACCCCATAGCAATTCTCCGCCTCCGCTTTGCAAGCGCATAAGCCAGATCTTTCAGTTTGCTTACGTGCCTACGTTTTCGTGGCCTAGGGAACCCCCCTAACAGGCAGGCCCACACAGTATCCACCACGATCTTAATACTCTTTGCTGCTAGCTTGTGTGCGACCTCGCCCCAAAAGCACTCAATAACCGGGCATGACCAAAACATATGCACCATGCCCACGCTCTCCTCATCGCACTTAGGGCATGCCTGCCGTCCTGCATTTTTGAACTTGGATATCTTTTGGGGTGTCAGATACGCCCTATGTGTAATATACAATTGCATCTGTTTAAGTCTTGCGTTTCCCGAAACTTTCTTGTGATACCCCTGGACTCGTTCCCACACCCCATCCTCCATCGGGATACCTACTTCTTCCTCCCATTCCAGTCTCAGTTGCACCAGCTCTTTTCCCACTTTGGACATCATCATCTCGTATATTCTAGATATCTCGTGTCCCCCTTCTGCTATATCATATATTATGTCTATAGTAGCATCTGGTTCTTCCTCAAGCACCAATTCGGACCACTTTCTCTTGAGCTTCCGCGCCAGTCTATGGTACGTGATATACTGGCCAGTGTGCAACCCAGTTTCCGCCCCCAGCACCCCAAAATCTGTTATGGTCCCTTCCTGACAAATATCCCCCAATGTCACTATTCCACCCGGCTCCCAGTGAATTCTAATTATCATCCTTAGCTGCTCTTCTCCACCCGCCAGTGCAACCAGTGGTACCTGAGGGGAGCACGGGCATGGGTTCCCCATCAGTTGGCACGCCCTTCGCCACATCTTCCATCCTAGCACCAACATCTTGGGGCGCCCATCCATTACAGCCTGGGGCAACCACATTATCTCTTTTAGGTGAAATGGGACACAGCCCCGTCGGAACAACCTGGTTTCGGTGGTTGCATCCTCTGAGAGCCATTTAACCACATATTGCAGCTGACTCGCAACATAGCAGACTTCATAATTAGGCAATTTTATACCGCCCTTCTTGTAAGAATTCTGTAGCTTCCACAGGGTCACTCTGTTTCGTGTACCATGCCACAGGAAGTCCCTACACATACTGGCCAAAGTTCTGATACTCTTAAAACCATTTTCCAATAGCGCATTTGCTCTGCTTTTACTCAAAAAAAGGACAGCAGCATTTGTTTAATGATCCTTCTTTTAAAGGACTAACACATGTCTGAATGACGTGAGGACTATGCTATGCCCAAAGTGCATCGATATAATAAGGTGACACTGGTGCATGTTATACAGTGACAGGGCCATTTCAAGCCAGGGCAGTTTTGCCTATGCACGCTGAATGAGACGAAGCAGAAGAAGATAGAATTAACGCTGACACCTGTGAGATTAGATAGGAAGCGATAGCTCTACGAGACAACAGCTTCTCATTGAAGAGACTTTTCCCTGTTTTGCAACTTAAAAGATTGGTCTGAATGAAGGTCTGTGGTTAGAAGATCGAGGATTATTATAACCACAAAAGATTTGTTGTCCTGACGAAGGCCTGTGTGAAATTGACGGGGGAAGCCGACCCGGGATGGGGTTTACCCTTTGATGTTTAGGCGGAAACGCGGTGCGTCAACACAACAACCGTTGTTTTCAATCCTTTGGCAAACAAGGAATGGAATAATGGACAATAATATATCCCACAGAGATTAAAAGAATTAAGGCAAAAACAGAAGCGCAAGATAGTGTAAGGCATAGCAGACTCGGACCTTTCAAAGCAAAAGTTCACATAGGTCTCCCTCGATCGGGCTCAGACCTTTCAAACACAGCACTTGTAGGGGATCCCTTCCCCAAGCTTAATTCACAGTTGTTAGGGGTTCCCTTCCCCTAGCTTACCACACGTCCATTCTCCCTCAGTTGGGGGCCGACCTTTTCCTGCTATCGAAGACTTTCCAATATGCAAGGCTTTTGCTATAGACCTGCACAGGACCACTTTGACTTTCCCTTTAAATAAACCTCTTATGTTGTTTGCCCCAGTGTCTCTTGGTGTGGGTAGTTCAGTATCACAAGCAGAAAAGTTCAATCTTCACCTTCTCACTTCCCTTTTCGTCAGGATTATTCATAATCATTGGGCATTTCAGAGATCATTCACCTTATTGCTTTGTAACAAGCAATTCACCTTTCTCAGAGACTTTCGAGTGGGCTACTTCCTTTCACTGGACCACTACATTGCTTTGTATCGCTGGCTTCACAGTTAACAGTAATTAAAAGTTCCTCACAGGTCTGCCTTTCTTCGCGTCTCACCCACACGTTTGTAGCCTTCAATTAGAGATATGTTGTTGCACTTTCAATCTTTCTTAAACACACCGACCTTTCATGTCGCTCGCCAACTCACTGGCTGAGTGCATGCCTTTCTTGTCTTTTCTGTTTCAATTCACGAGTCAAGGTTAATACCACAGGCTTGGCCTCGCCTCCCCAACTCTGTCGTTCACCCGGGAGGGTCACTGGCGCCTTTGAAACACAATGCAGTGTTCTTGTCTTGTACGGCCTTCTCCACATATCTCTTACGATTCCTTGGAGGCAATGACCTCCGGCAGGGCACTCATGTGTTCCTTTACCCTCGGTTCTCGTTCCTCGATCCGTTGCTCTGTTCCGGTAGGTTTGCCTTCGCCCCAGCAGTTCTGCTGCTTCTCGTGTTCCACCTTGCTCAGAGTGTGTCTCTATGTTGCACCTTTTATCCGTGTAGGGAGAGCTAATGGGTGTCAGATGTATGTAGTTAAAGTTAAGTACCTGACTTTGCCTGACCCGATTAGCAGGACAAGTCCAATGTAATGTGTAAGGGTAAGTCTTGTTCCTCTCAGTCGCCCTCTTCCTCAGCCCAGTGTCCGTGTAGAAAGGGAGGGAGGGGGGAGTTGGCACATCAGAGAATCCTATGAAATAGGAGGGGTCATGGGTACGGGAAAGGGGGAATACTGTGTCCCACAATCGGCTGCCTCACCCCCACTTACCGAAGACCCCTCACCTAGGTGATCCTCCAGCACTGCCCCACCCCCAGGGTCTAGATCCAAAAGTGATGGCAATGCCCTGGCCACCTGAGAGAGAGATCCACGGGGACTAGTAGGTGAGACACCCTTTGTTTTCTCACATACACTTCCCCTATGCGATGTAACTGCATCTGTTCCACAGGGAAACCGGGAAATGAAATCAACGTTCCCATGTTCCTTGCCTTTTCGGTGTTCCACAGGTTAGACTCCTTTCATTGACTTATCCATACCAAAACAAAGGTGAGTGATGAGTATGAATTTTCTCCCTAAAAGGTAGTACCGACGAGGGATTATCAGCAGATAATGCTGAGGGTTGTACACAATTCACCTGTCAGAGTGTTCAAGAAAAAAGTTCTGTGAATACAAAACCAATATGCTTTATTTGTGACATGCCTGCCCCAACTGGAAGATCATTGTCTACAGCAGCTACATTCGGCCTTGATACCTCTGTTCATCACTGTGCCCTTAAACTAGAAGACAAACCCCTGCTTGCTAAACTGAGTACAGGCGATCTTATTGCACAAGATGCCATGTACCATATTCATTGCCTCTTATTATTATATAATAGGAGACAAAAAAACAACACAAGAAACTGAGATGGACCAGATTAACCATGGTATTGCATTTGTAGAACTTCTATCATACATCAATTGAAGCTCGAACGGACAATTAAATTGCTCCCATATTTAAACTTGTTGACATATGCAAATTGTACATACATGAGGATAAAAGAACTTGGCAGTGATCTTTCAGGATGCATATATTTCACAAAATTAAAAAACGGGATACTTGCTTACTTTCCTGACATGGCAGCAAATAAGCAAGGCTGTCATGAGATGCTTATATTTAATAATGATATTGGATCTGCACTGAGAATACGGTGAAGATAGTGACGCTGTTCATCTTGCTAAAGCAGCAAATATAGCGAGAAGATATATCTTTAAAATGAAAAATCACGTCAATTGATCTTTTGGAAACAAGTGTCAGGATGACTGTGCCAGCATCTCTGTTAGCACTGGTTGCTATGGTTACGATCGGCCGAAACATTAAATCACGGTCAAGTTCTTCAACAATGCCACAACCAACATTCACTGTTGCACAGTTACTAATGTACAACAGTTTGGTGAGACATCGGGAGTATGAGTTTGAAAGAGCCTCCAGGCACAACTGAGAACAGGAAACTCCTTAGCCTATCTACTTAGGTATTTTAATCCTTGTGAAGAAGTGTGAACTTTTTCTCGGGTTAAGCATATCACACAGAAAATGCTGTCATTCCGCTTCAGTTAAAAGAAGGGCTCTTCACGACTAGTGCGGCTGACAATATAGATCACAATCTAAGCTCTACCACAGCTCATGACTCTTTCCATGGTACAGGAATTTCAATATTTCAACATCGAGATTACAATTTTACTGTGACTGAGTGGACTATGACTAAATATTCTTGTGCAGAGAAAGTGACTAAACATATTCCTGAGTGCTACACCAGCGTGCCTCCTGTTCCTCCCATGAGAAATGATTGTCCTTTGCCAACAGTAGAAGAGAACTTAGTTGACTACCAAGTTACGCCGCAAGCTATGGTGAAACAATACACCGGGATGAAGCATTTAACACAGTTTCTGGCTAGAGACAACCTACAAGGTGGTGAAATAATCACCTGGACTGCATACTACGCAAGTAAACAAGAAGAAATCCAAAAGATTTTGAATTAACACTTTCATCCCTGCTTCCTCCATCTCCAGACCATGCTATACCAGTGGCCATGATTTGCTGCTCAATGGATATTGTGAAGACAGCATTTAAAGGCCTTAGTCCTGGACAGATTCCAATCATTATGTTTGACCAGCAACTCTACGGATTGGCAAAATAAATCCAGTGGAACTGGCCAACAACTCATGGTGAAGATCAATTAATTGTAATATTTGGTGGGCTGCATAATGAGATGGCAGGTCTCAAAGTTCTTGGAAATCTCTTGGATGAAAGTGGGTGGACTGGAGCATTTGTTTGAGCTGATATGACCACAGCTCAAAAAGTGGATTTGTTTTTACATGGTTCCCATGTGACTCTTACCCGTAGGGCTCATCAAATCACAGCCAGTTGTCTCTGTTTACTTCTGCAGCAGGCTTACAATGACTACAGCCAAGACATAGAGGATAGCAGTCAAGTTAAGTCACTTGAAAACTGGTGTAAAGAAAGAAGTGAAGTATGTACCCAATTTAGATTCCGGTACATCATTCCAAAACTAGAACTCCTTTTGATGACATTTGTAAGAGTGATACGAGAAGGAGATTTCCAGCTCTATTTAGAGGCGCAATCCAAGATTGTTCCCTGGTTCTCTTTTTCATTGGACCATACTCACTGCACAATGGATTCCTGTCCTCTTGTATGATATGGTTTAATTTAAAAAGCATCATCCTAACACCTATGCAGAATTCGTGAAAGGAAGGTTTGTCACATAAAAGTCAAAGCTTGCGTTCTCTGCTGTGAGGTAGCAGAGGAAAAGGTGGCCTGCCAGAGGCTGTGTATGGGGTGGGATCACCTACTAGGGCCATCCTCTGGCTCTGGTTACCGTGGGTGGTGCCAAGTGTAGGACAGGGAACTGTTCCGTCAGTCTCACCCTATGGGTCTCTCTGTGAGCCTTCTAAGGAAGGGTGGTCTAACAGGGTAGATCCCTTTAGAAAGAATTCACACCAGAGAAATGTAGAAGTGGATTAGGAATTCGAAGAGCAGAAATGTCGAGTAAGAATAGTTTGTGTTTAAAAATAAATAGGGGTCCCCATTGGGATCCCTAAAAAATCTACCTTGGTTTCTGTGACACATGGAAGATTAAGATAAGGACTCAGGGCCACATCCTGTTAGCAGAAATTTTATTTTGCAGGTGCAATGCACTCCCTATACAGTTGGTTTTGGGAGTGGAGGTGGGTGGTCCCATGGGGACTGTCATTGGCCTGGGGTGTGGGAGGTGTACACTCTTACCCCTGGCTGGGCCAGATAACAGGGGCTATACTTGATTTCGGAATCACTTTAAGACTTTTCTTTTTTATCTTTACTAGCTATGTAGAGGAGAGGAGTGTAAGAGGAATGTAAGAAGCGGCGAGGAGGGTGAAAACAGGAAGGGAGAAATCAACAACAGATACAGAGAAAGCAAAGATGGTAGTGTGGAAAGGGGTGAACCCAGAGTGCACAATGTAGAGTTTGGGAAGGGTGGAAGAACACGCAACTGGTGAAGTGCCAAAGAGGTGCAGGTAAATCATGAGGACAGAGGAGAGGAGAAAAAGGGTATAAGGGAAGATCCAATGGGTACGAGCATATGGCAAGATGTCAAGGAGTTAGAGACCGGCTGGTAGGTTGTAGAGCCAGGACCCTGAGAAAGATAGGTGGTGAGAGACGTACAATAGGTGGTGAGAGACGTACAAAAGCAGTGGAAGTGCTAGGTCGGCCTCATGCCTGCCTACAGCTAAGGGCCTTTGTGAGAGACTGGCTCAAATTCAATATTTAGCTCAGACCCAAGAGGCACTAACCATTCTGGACATAAGACCTGAGAGAAGGTCTCCCCACCGTATGAGCGCCACCCAAATACACTTACAAGAATGCAGAAGGTCCAAGAGCGATAATTCGCACAGAGACAGAGTGAAAGGGAGAGACGATGCAAATTCAAAAGTTAATATGCTCTGTCGTGTCAAGCTTCTGGGTGAGAACAGGACCCACGCTTGATGATATCTAAAGGATTTTATCTTTTGACTTTCACCCACAGACACTGGTGTGCTGGGCCATAGTTCACCCTGGGGAAACTTCAATTCAACCTGGGAAATTGAGCACACGTTAGTGGACCACTGTGCATTAGGATTGCGTTTCTGTATGTATGTTTGCCTACATGGGGTTATCCCTGTGAAAAAAATCTTAATAAAAAGGTATTGGGAAAAATCTTTCATGTCTGGTCTATGTTTGATGCATATTTGCCTTGCGACGCACCCATATTGTTATGTTAATGGGTCTTGTACTGTGCACTGTTGCCACTTGCGTGGTCTCTTGGCGCTCTGGCGGATCTGCAATGGAAGGGGGTTGGGGATTTGCTAGTGGGGTTGTGAGGGGGAAAGAGCAGAGAGCTTTGATGTGCTGTTGGCAGCATCAGTTCAGAGAAACCAGTCACTGAACATTGGTACGTTTTCGGTCAGTAGCTGTCGTGTGGTGTTGAGTCTGGTTGTGTATGGTTTGGTTTCATGTTGGGTGAATTGCGTGCGGTTTGTGGTGCGGTAGAGGTATGGCTGTCTTTAGTTCTGGATTTAAGGGTGAGTATGCAGAATGGTGAGTTTTTAGTATGCTTAGTTAGTAGCAATACATTTCCTACACCCAACCATCCATCTAGGTGTGGTACATTTCCTACCCCCAACAATCCATCTAGGTGTGGTACATTTCCTACCCCCAACAATCCATCTAGGTGTGGTACATTTCCTACCCCCAACAATCCATTTAAGTGTGGTACATTTCCTACCCCCAACAATCCATCTAAGTGTGGTACCTCCGGGCCCCTGCACTTTGGCTGGCATTACTGCATTTGCTCCATGAGAGGGGCAACCACTCTGCACTTAACCCTGGCCCCTGCTGGACTGGGCGCACTCGTCCCCCTCCCCCTCCCTTGCACTTCCTGTCACTGCGCACTTCCACGACCTTGAATGTACTAGGACTAGCAAGTTTGTCCAGTCCTCCCTCTGTCTCCCCTCCCTAACCAGACCTAGTACTGTAGTTTATTGGCGATAACGCTAAATGCGCTCGATGAAAACAGTGCCGGAAAGCAGGCTACCTCCCACAAACCCAGCACTAATAGCGCCACCGTCTTGGGCGCTATTAGCGCCGGTGGGTAACACATTGCCGCCAGAACGGGAAGCACATTTTGAAAATCACAATCCATCCAAAATCAGAGCCCCTGCCAGCCATCCACACCTCCAGAGCATCTAAAATGTCTCAACCGAGGACAAGGGGCAAGGCAGCCCAATATCGCTTGCGCAAAGTTCACGGAGGGAGAGCTCATTGTCTTGGTGGATGAGGTTGTGGCCCACCATGCAGAGCTTTATGGTGCCAGACAGAGGAAGACATCCGCCCAGCGCTGCACCCAGATCTGGCAGACGGTGAGCCAGAAGGTGTCGGCAGTCAGCCACGTACCCCGGGATGGGGAAGACTGCTGCAAAAGGTGGAATGACCTGCATGTGCAGGTCTGTGGAATCCTGGCCCAGCACAGACTGGACAGCCTGGCCACCGGAGGAGGCTCACCTCTGCAACTTGACCCGATGCCCTGGGAGGAGAAATGTAGTACTGTCATTGACATGGAGGGTATCGAGGGAGTCGGAGGAGCCGAGGCGGGTGCTGGAAGTCAGGAGGCAGAAGGTGAGTCAACCCACCACCCATTTGCATGCAACTACAACAGCCCAGCACAACATCCCCCCAGTGGAAATACCCATGAGCCGGGAACTGTGACTGGGGGCAGTGCTTGGGAGACACTACAGCACCTACGGCAGCACCCATGTGCCAGTGCACCAAGGCCGCCCCTGTCAGCCATCGGGACCTGACAGTGACAAGTACTAGAGCCCCCCACCCCAATCATCATGTAACAGTCTAGTTGGTAATGGGGATCAGATGCATGCAAGTAAAGCAACGGCTAGGTCACCAATGTACTCCTGCCATGCCACCAAAGCCAATTGCAATCCACCAAGTGGCCCCTCCCCAGTAGGTGTCCCAATCGTTGCCAATCCACTACCAAACGCAAGCAGGCCAGGCCTGTGCATAAGTGCTGTAATGCCAAAACACGTGAGGGATTGTGTCCTAATGCCATCCCCTATGCCCCCTACAGGCACACAAGCTTCACTAAGGAGTCAGGGGATGAGGACGCAGCAGGGTCATCTTCACACGCGCACTCCTGCACCACCACCACCCACCACCCACAAAGAGAACACCAACACCTAAGCGCAAGACACACCCCCACCTCACCCCACCGCAGCAGGGGCATGCCCACACCACAAGCGCAGCCCACCAGATGCACACCTGTTGCCAGTGAGGACCCCACCATGGCAGTCCAGGCTGCCAGGGAGGACACAGCCCCGACAACCATCACCTAGGAAGAACAAGGGGTGAGCAGTGGCGGCCACCATACGGCAGAGCCCCAACATCAACCCGCAGTTGCTGCCCTCCACCACCCAACACACCCGAGAGTCCAGTCCGGGAAATGGAACGCAGCCCAAACTCACAGTGCCCAGCACGCCGGCGTCGGGCACACCCCCTGGAAGCAGACACTGACAACCTATTAACTTAGGCTTCAATGACCAAATGGATAAAAATGCAACAGCTATAGCCAACATAATCAACGCACTAGGTCTTTCCCAAAAAGTTAACAAACCTACCCACCTAAAAGGGAGACAACTGGATTGGACAGTGGACCTCAACTGCTTAGCTACCATCTCTTCCATCCTGCCATTATCGTGGACAGACCACTCTTTGGTCTCCTTCCACTTATCTACTATAAGACCCACTCCATTGGCTCAGCCACTAGCACCACCATGCTCAACTAGAAGTAAAAAAAGTATCACAGTAGAGAAAGTCATCCCTGCTATCTTGCCCACCTTGAATGCACTGCCAGAAAATCTTGATCCTAGTATCCTAGTTCAGGAATTTAATAATATTATGCTCACCACTCTAGACAAAATTGCCCCTGTAAAACTCAGACCTAGCAAACCAATAGCCCATTTAAATAAATGGTTCACACCACAACTTAAAGACCTTTGTATCTTAAAGAAAAAAGTGAAACGAATTGGAGACTTTGCCCCTCCAGCGATTACAAAGCTAAATTAACCTCACTTTCCTCACAGTACAAGAAGGAAATCTGCCAAGCAAAACACAATTCCTACGATGAGCGCATTGCTAATTCCAATTCTAGTATGAAAGAACTCTTCTCCATACTCAATGAACTAGAATCCACAATAGCTATATCCGATGCTTGCACCAAGGACAAATCCTGGTGCACAGACATCCAACACGCTCTAACTAACAAAATGAACACGCTCCAAAATAAAATTCTGCAAAAAAAAAAAGAAGTACTGAACCTACAGCACACGCCTAATATCCTCCTGAGCCACAGGCACACAATACCACCTTCCACTTTTCTAAAATGTCCACCTTGGAAGTAGAAAAAATGATCTTGTCACTGAAGCCCTCGAATTGCAAAGGTGACATTTGCCCAGCACAATTAATAAAAGATGCTGCCAGAGAACTATCCCATTTCATCACCAAACTGATAAATGCCTCCTTTGCCTCAGGCACCATCCCTGCTAATCTTAAACAATCATGGGTGCTCCCTCTTCTCAAGAAACAGACGCTAGATCCTCTCATCTCTACTAATTACCGGCCCATTGCTACTGTCCCATTTCTACTCAAAATATTGGATAAAGCGGCCTATATCCAAATTCAAAAACATCTTGAATTGCACAAACTCCTACGTAATATACAATCGGGCTTCCGTCCACTACATGGAAGAGAGACAGCTTTAATTGACCTAAAGTCCCAAATAGACGAGAAGAGAGACAAAGGTAAAACAGTACTCCTTCTCCTACTTGATCTCTCTGCCGCATTTGATCTGGTCAATCACAAGGTCCTTTACCACCACCTCGACTCTGCGGCCCACTTCGCCACGGGAGCCATCAAATGGATTGAGTCCTTCCTGAGTGAGAGAACTATGAGAGTCTTCTCCCCCTCAGCAGCCGCAGACCCAACACCCATCCTATGTGGTGTTCCTCAAGTTTCTTGCGTCTTGCCAACCCTCTACAATATCTTCACTAAGCCCTTGTTCGACGATCTGGACCATCTGGGTATCACCTACACCAACTACGCATATGATACTCATATTCTCCTCCCGCTTTCTGGGGATCACAGTCTGGACATGGGATTGGTGAACAAAGTATATCTTATCATCCAAGCATGGATGGCCACTCATGGCCTGTGCTTGAACGATGATAAGACTGAATTAATAATTCTGGGCTCACAGGCCAATATTAAAAAACTTGGCCAATAATTCTCATCATTTAATATTGACGGGAACACCATCGAAGTCTCTAAGGAGGTAAAAACCCTTGGATTCTACTTGGACTCCACACTGTCTTTTGATAAACAGGTGAAATCCCTGACCTCCTCTACGGCTTACACCTGCAAGTTACTCGGAGCTGGTAAGCCATTCCTCTCTGATGACAGTTGCCTTATCTTGGCCAAAGCCCTAATACTTTCTAGAATTGACTACTGTAATGCCCTATACTGTGGTGCCAATAAATCTACCATCCAAAAGCTCCAAACATTACAGAACAATGCCTTAAGAACAGCCCTAGGCATAAATAAAAGAACCCATATCTCCTCCCTGAGATGCCAGCACAAATGGTTATCCATGTCCAATAAAATACAATAAAAAACGCTTTCCTTGACTCACAAAGCCCTTAATAATGCAGCCCCCAGCTACCTTATAAATAAACTCCAGAGAAGACCCTCGATCAGACCCTCCAGAATTATGAATGACAACTGTCTGACCATACCGAAATACAAGCTCACAACTATCTGTGGTAATAGCTTCACTGTAAAGCCAGCTACATCTTGGAACTCACTGCCTCAAGATTTGAGAGCCGACCAACCCTACCTAAACTTCAGAAAAAATGTAATAAAACACATCATCGCCACTGTGCCCCTAGCCTCCCAGCACCCATTCTAGACCGTTCTTGGCCCACACCTGCAGAGACATATTCACCATGCATTAATATTGTATTACTGTGTAACATTTAAAGACCATGTAGAATCCAGCGCTTATGTGAGTTTAAGGGATATATGAAGGGTATCACTCCTGCAACATTTCTTCTGTACATTGTCTACGATTTTATCTCTGTAATTACATAGACCATTCTTAGCTTTTGCTCCTATTTTGCACATTGTGTATATTCTGTATATTTTGTAAACATGTAAGTACTGTATCTGGTGTATATTTCGTAACTTAGTAAGTTTTGCATCTTCATACTGCTGCTCCCGTTTACTTACGAGTCTGGTGCGCATAACAAATAAATAAACAAACAATTTAGAAACGAACTATGGCTCCCCAGTTCTCAGCCCCACCAGGCGACATCCCCCCTCTCCATCCCAGCCGACGGCCGCACTGGGCGCTGTCATGGAGCAGATAAATGCAATGGAGGAACGGCATTGCCAAATGGAGAACATTGCCACTGAACACAGCCAACACATGCAGGCTATTAGTGACGCCATCCAAGCGGCCACGCTTGGATTGTGTCTTTTCAGCTTCCCTGAGTGTGCAAGATTAAGTTTCCATCTACTAACAAAGTATGCCATAGTAATTATTTCAACATAATTGGGTGATCCATATTATGCAATACGATTACTACAAAAGATAAAGTCATATGAAAAGGACCACCTCAAGACACCTGCTTTGCTTTCTTAATAGCATGCTCCCTCATTTTAACTTTTTAAAATGATGAATTATAAAATAGGCTAACCTCTTGTTGAAGTCTTTTAACTTCTGTCTCCATATGTTCAAGCTCCTGTTTACAGTCCAAACATTGCTCTGTTTTTTCTTCCCTAGAAGATACAAAACACATACCTTCCTATTACATTAGTAGACAATGAATTCAGGTTAATACAGGTTAAGACTATATACAAATAGCTATATCACTTCACCAAATTGCAAATGATGGTGATACATGTACCTAAACCTTTTTGCAAGTAATGATGATACATTTTTTTTTTGCTTTATTTAATGTGAGGTGGCTAAAATAAGGCCTCCTCGGCCAGTCTCAGTTTGCAGCAAATAAAGAGATCAGACAGACGGGTGGTAAATCAGGCTTCATGTATTTTATCGCAAATACACAGCACACTGGGTTATCAGCAGGGACAGCAGCATGCAAGTGTTCGGGCAGTCGGCACAAGGAGCTCTCTCGCAAGCCCCCCACACAAGAGTGCCGTTTAATATGTTTCTGTACTTTCACAATGTGGGTGTTACTTGCCACGACATTACAGACATTTGGCAAGAACTGTCGACATCTTACTTGTGACGCAGGGACATTGTGTGGTATTATGAAAAAGCAGCATTCGCAGAAACCCCTTCTGTTATCTCCCATATACGGGCTAATGCTTGTACAGAAAAAGCAGAAGGGAAGGTCTGACGTATTCTCTGCTTTAGGAGGTGTTTGGGCCTGTCCGGGGTGCTGCGTGTAGAGCAGGCACAGGGAGACACAGGGAAATGACATGGATGGTCTGAGGCCTTACTGTATTGGAGAGTCTAATAGCAATGTTTTGCATTGCATAACATAACATAGTACAGCATAACATAGCATAGCAATCCTGCATATCATAGTATAGCATATCAATCCTGCATAACATAGCATATCAATCCTGCATATGATAGTACAGTAAAGCAATCCTGCATAACATAGCATAGCAATCCAGCATAGCATAGCAATCCTGCCACATCAACACACCGTTTGGTCGTCCGTGAACAGGGTGTACACCACAGGGAGCAGGATTGGGGTATAATCTTAACGAAAGATACCAAGATATATGGGTTGCATAAGGATAGCCAGCAACCAACAGACACCAACAAAAACCGTGAGTGTGGCATGGGTGGGGAGTAGAGCAATCACTCTACTCCAGAAAGCTCCTGCCACTCTAACTTACCTATCAATGGCCTAGACTGCTACAGACCTGCACCATGCATTATTAGAGAGATATGTGACCACCAGCCCAAACCTATTCATGGCGGGACAGCAAACACTGCCTGCAGTATAATGCTAACCATACCACGAGTGAACCACAAAGACTAGCCTGCGCCAAATCTAGACAGAAATGTGACTGTTAGCATATGCCACACTTAGATGGATTCTCAAGTTTAGCCTATGCCAAATCTAGACAGAAATATGATTGTTAGCATATGCCACACTTAGATGGATTCTCAAGTTTTATGAATGTCAGCATGTCCACACGTAGATAGACTTATGAATGTTAGCATGTCCACTCTTAGATGGAATTGTGAATGTTGGCATGTCCACACCTAGATAGAATTGTGAATGTTAGCATGTCCACTCTCAGATGGAATTGTGAATACTGGCATGTCCACACCTAGATAGAATTGTGAATGTTAGCATTTCCACTCTCAGATGGAATTGTGAATACTGGCATGTCCACACCTAGATAGAATTGTGAATGTTAGCATGTCCACTCTCAGATGGAATTGTGAATACTGGCATCTCCCCTCTCAGATGGAATTGTGAATGTTAGCACTTAGATGGAATTGTGATTCTTAGCATGCCCACACTTAGATAGAATTATGAATGTTAGCATGCCCACACCTAGATAAAATTGTGAATGTTGGCATGTCCACTCTCAGATGGAATTGTGAATACTGGCATGTCCACACCTAGATACAATTGTGAATGTTAGCATGACCACTCTCAGATGGAATTGTGAATACTGGCATGTCCACTCTCAGATGGAATTGTGAATGTTAGCACTTAGATGGAATTGTGATTCTTAGTATGCCCACACTTAGATAGAATTATGAATGTTAGCATGTTCACTCTTAGTTAGAATTATGAATCTTAGCTGTCCACACTTAGATAGAACTGTGAATGTTAGCATGTCCACTCGTAGATGGAATTGTGAATGTTATCATGTCCACACTTAGATAGAATTATGAATGTTGGCATGTCCACTCTTGGATGGAGTTGTGAATGTCAGCATGTCCACTCTTAGATAGAAATGTGAATGTTGGCATGTCCACTCTTGGATGGAGTTGTGAATGTTAGCATGCCCACACTTGGATAGAATTGTGAATGTTAGCATGTCCACTCTTAGATAAAATTGTGAATGTTAGCATGTACACTCTGAGATGGAATTGTGAATGTTATCATGCCCACACTTAGATAGAATTGTGAATGTTGGCATGTCCACTCTTGGATGGAGTTGTGAATGTTAGCATGTCCACACTTGGATAGAATTGTGAATGTTAGCATGTCCACACTTAGATGGAGTTGTGAATATTGGCCTGAGTCGGATCTAGATGGAATTGTGAATGTTAACATGTGAAAGATGCATTAAGAAAGCGTGCCCTATAGCCTCTCCATGAATTTAGAAATGTGCCCAATAGCCTCTCTGGTAAACTGAATTTAGAAGTGTACCCAAGATCCTCTGTGACAGTTGCATTTAGAAGTGTGCCCAATAGACACTCTGGAAAGTTGCATCTAGAAGTGTGCCCAATAACCTTGCTGTGAATTTAGTAGGGTTCCCAATAGACACTCTGTGAAAGTTGCATTTAGAAGTATGTCCAATATCCCCTCAGTGAAATTTAGAAGTGTCCCCATAGCCTCTCTGAGAGTTGCATTTAGAAGTGTGCCCAATAGTCTCTCTAGTAAATTGAATTTAGAAGTGTTCCCAACAGCCTCTCTGGAAAAAGCCTCTCTGAAAAATTGACTTAATAGTGCGCCCAGTAGCCTCTCCGTAGAAAATGGAATTTAGAAATGCGCCCAATAGCATCGCTGTGAAGGTTGCATTTAGAAGTGTAACCAATACCCTCTGTGAAAGTTGATTATAGACGTGTATCCAATAGACGCTCTGTAAAGTTGAATTTAGAAGTGTTCCCAATAGACGCTCTGTAAAGTTGAATTTAGAAGTGTTCCCAATAGCATCTGTGAAAGTTGACTATAGAAATGTATCCTATAGACACTCTGGAAAGTTGCATTTAGAAGTGTGCCCAATAGCCTCTAGTAAACTGAATCTAGAAGTGTGCCCAATAGCCTCTCTGTGGAAAACGTATTTAAAAGTGCGCCCAGTACCCTCTCTGGGAAAGTTGCATTTAGAAGGGTGCTCACTGAAAGAACATATAACCGATCATACCACACCACCATGCTTACTCTCTCCTTACATCACCACTCAACTAGAACACAGAGATACTATGACACATTCGGTATAACTGTTCTCATACCAACATTCCGCCGCTTACTCCACATCATTCTATGTAATCACTGCTGGTTCCACACCCCCAGCCAGGCGTTTTCCTCAGGCCTAACGCAGCCACATCCGTTCCGGATAAATCCTTGCAGAACGAACACATTCTTCTGATCTCTCAACCACCACACCTACCGCTAAGAAGCAGCTATTACACGAGTACCGCACGAGCTGCACACATACCCGGTGCTCACACGCACCTTTTGACTCTCCCTAGTCTCTCTATTGATCTGAACTTCAGTTCCCAAGGGCGTTCAACCTACAAGCGCCTTCAGACCATACCAATGGTATATAAGGCGCTATATAAGTGCAAAATAACATAACATAACATAGGGTGGAGAAGTACATGTGCGTTAAGAGCACCAGGTACCATGGGTTGCCGCACCCTCCATCTTTGTTATCGGTGCACTAGCAGCCAGTTGGTGGAAACTTGTAAAAAGGCCCGTGCTCGTGGTGCCTATTGTGTGTATCCAGAGAGAATTGTTATAGTTTCCACTCATTCGGGGTGTGTGCAATTTCTTATACTGGGATTTACCCCATTGTCTTTTGCTGCGTTTGAAAAATGCAGTTCCACAAGATTTGTGATTTTCCTTTTTTCCAATCTTTTATTGTCTCGAATTCATCAATTAATAATATAACAGGTGGTGCCGACACGTGTTTCGACCTAACAGGTCTTTTTCTAGGCTGGTAGGTAAAATAGAGGGATTGTCCTGGTTCCTGCTTATTGCAGGTAGGTCAGTTAGTTACTGGGTAGTGGTAATAGCAAGGGCTCAGTCCGCCCAGTGCCTGGTTTAGCAGAGGTCAAAACCCTGATCCCTGCTGATCACTCAGTATTCTGTGTATTTGCGATAAAATACATTAAGCCTGATTTACCACGGATCTGTCTGATCTCTTTATTTGCTGCAAACTGAGGCTGGCCAAGGGGGCCGTATCTTGGCCACCACAGTTGTCAAAAGCAACCCTTCACAAAAAACAGGTGCAAAAAACCTACAATAGAATCCATACTCAATTCATATAAAATTACAAGAATTTCCAACAAAATGAATTAAACTCTTACCCTATTTAAGATGAATACGTAAAACCATTAATCACACTTAGAACCTATCAATGTATACCACTCCGACTTTAAATTCACCAAGTTAAAATATGCTAAAAATATTGGCTGATACATTGAGTATTCAGCCAAAATCTAAACAACAATCCCAAGAAAGTCATCACCAGTGTTTTTGGGACCAATTACCATATACTGGTTCCAGCGTTCTGCAAGGCAGTACATTTGTCATTACCGCTTCTCACACTCCCCAACTGCTTCCCGAACTTTTGGCGCCCATGCTCACTCCCTTTCTGGAAAGGTTTGTTTTAGTGTTTATGTATTCCATCTTTGTTGCTCCTTATTTATATATTTATTCCAGCCTTTGTTCTATTTACTTTGATTTGCACTCTAATGAATATCCCAGCCACTTGTGCTCCCCTGCTCCCCTCCATTGCCCTGCCCTTTGCTTGAACCAGTCCTCAAACCGCCCTCCCCTGCCCTCTTCCCTCCCCACTCCCACTCACCCATCCTCTGATTGGCTGCCTGAACCAGGAAACTCTACCTTTTTTTGGGGAGGCCCAGAGCAGCCTTGCCCTGGCAACCAGCCGGTAAAGGTCCAGAGGGCAGCTCCCATTCCCTGTTTGGCCAGGGACGCCTGACGGGACATCCAAGGTAAGGTTGCATGGGTGGTAAACACAGCCATTACTGTGCTTGAATAAAACCCTTCCACTTCTATATATCTTTAATTCATAAGGTACTTCTGCAAACACTCTTCACGCTGTGCCTGCTACCCCTGCTACCTAGGCAAACCTCCCTTTCGTGGAGTACTGTCCATCTGTTGTATCCAGACAGTTTCTATGTGCTGGTCATGTGTTGTATCTAGACAGTTTCTAGACGCTGTTCATGTATTGTATCTGGACAGTTTCTAGAAGCTGTTCATGTGTTGTTTCCAGACAGGTTTCTAGGCACTAGTCGTGTATTGTCTTTAGACAGCTTTCTAGGCGCTGTTCATGTGTTGAATTTATACAACTTTTCAGCCACTGTTCATGCTTTGAATCTAGGCATTTTGTTGCACTGCTATTGCTTTGAATCTAGGCATTCGCTCACTCTGCTTATGATTTCAATCTGGACATTTTGCCACACTGTTAGTGTTTTGAATCTAAGCATTTTCTCACACTGTTATTGCTTTTAATCTAGGCATTTCTTCACACTGCTATTATTTGAATTTAGGCATTTAATTGCACTGCTATTGTTTGAATCTAGGCATTCTCTCACACTACTATTGCTTTGAATCTAGGCATTTAGTCACACCACTATTATTTTGAATTTAGGCATTTTGTCGCATTGCTATCATACCAGCGCATCTAGTCGCACATCTACTATGTTGAATCTAGGCACTTCCTCACCTTGCTCACATTGCTAATGTTTTGAATCTGGATGCATTTGATGTATTGAATCTATCCATCTCAGGCACAGTTAATACTGATACTAGTTTCATCCCTCAGACTTCTGAGCTTCTCAGACAGTGAGCACCGCCCTGACCAGATCCCACAGCAGTGCCATATTCTCCCTAACTCTACCCAATTCTATCCAACTATCAAATGTTCTGGACACACCCTTCCTGACCACCACGCCTCACTCTGCCCAGATTAGAGATTCACACGGGCTCGCCAAAAACCTAGCCAATGATACTCCCTGCCACCGACTCCCCCTTTCCACAAACCACCCACCCTTTCCATCTTCTCTTTCACTCACTTCCCTCTCCCTAACCAATCAAACTCCCCTTCATACCCCTCCTCCTTCCCCCAGCCCCCTCACATCACCTCCTCACACACCCACTTCCCCTGTGTCCCCCACACTTCCAGGAATAGGGCAGCACGCTGGCACTCTATTGTTCACAATATCAGCAATGTCTACCACTGTGAGAAACTCGAGGATATTCTCATGGATAGGCCCTGGGGACCCTTTTTTCAGGTGGCCAGGGAAGGGCCATCGTGCTTGGATCCCAACACTCAGGGTGGACAAGGGAGGGAGGATCACCTGAACAGGGGGTCAATGGGACTGCAGAAGGAATGCCCTTGGGAGCGATGCGGTATTCCCTTTCTTTTGACACACCCATACCAGATATCCCCTCTGTCTGTATGGGATATTGTCACCAAAGTCCCGTTCTACCCCAACCTTTTCCCATACCGAAAAAAAGGCGAAACCATCAGGGAAAACAAAGACCACCCCTCAATTCCAACATGTGTTTTACCCCTCTTTACTGAAAACCCACTTTTCAACAACCCTACATTCAAACCCCCTTTCCTGAGAAAAATCTACAACATCTTTATTCCTTTTTTGTAGAATATCACAAGTCCCATAATCCCATTCCCCTATTGAAATACTTTGGGACCGGGACGAGTATGAGGATTACTCAAGGAAAACCCTTTGAGAGACAGAAGACAGACTATCCCATCTTGACAGTAAGTTGTCCCACTAATGGAGTCAGGCAGGGTCAGGTAGACCCAACCCTGACAAAACACCTGCAACCAATTAACACCACACAGGTGTACAAAAGGAGGCTGCACAGGGAGAGAAGGCAGTTGCTGCTCCTGGGAAGCCAGGAGGGAGGCTGCAAGGCGGAATCCAGCAGATGATCCCTACATGAATCTCAAGCATTCAAAGAGCGAGGCTGGGGCCAGGCAGATAAGCTTCTGCACATGGGAAGGTGGAACGTGGAAGGAGCACGGTTCTTACAAGCTGCAGGAAAGTTACAAGAAGAATGAGTGAAAGAACCAAATTTCCAGACAACTGCATATTAAAGCTGAACAAAGAGTGCCCTTTTTTAAAGTACTTGATGCACGGCTTGCTTCCCCTCGCACCAGCAGGTGCGTTTGGGGTGGTTTGGTAAGCTACAAAGCCACAAAGTGAAAGAATCCTGAAAACAGAAGAAAGGCAACAACTGGTGAGTGATTCAACAAAGTAGAACAAAGGCCCGGTTGATTTGTCGTATGAACAGTATCCAAACATATCGCGGCAACCGTGTATTGAAAGAATGAAGGGTGCTTAACGTGAAATGAAGATTGCTTAAACTGAACAAAGGATAATTTGTAACAGAGTGGGCATGCCGCAATAAAGACAGCACAGTCAAAAGTCTCTGAGCAGGTGATAGAAGTCATAACGAGTGATACTGTGTAGAAATATAGAGCTTGCGCCAGATCGTGGGGGGCTCTCCAGAAAGAAAGCATTGTGTGAAAAATGGACATAAGAGCTTGTGTCCGATTGAGGGGAGCCCTAATCGACCGAACTACACCTACCAGAAAGCACTGCTAAACCATAGGAAACGAGTTACTGTCGCAGTGGTCAATCATAGTGGTAAAGTCAAAGCTTTGCTGCCTCGAAAGCCTGCGACACGAAGAAAGGTTGGGGAAGGAAACCTCAAGTAAGTTGAAAGAAACACTGAATATTAGTTATTGTTGCTAAATAGAAACCTTGCAACTTAAGGGAATCCTGACTAAATTGAGAAAGAAGGAACGCTGTACATTTATTTGAAGCGAAAAAGCTACTTTCAGAGGAAACCTTTGCAGCACTTTATTTTGAACCTTGAGAGAAACTTGTTTGCAAAGAGACATTGGCAGTACTTTATTTTTGCACATTGGGAGAAGCCTAACCTTGATACCGCCAGAAGCTGGATAAGCTGTTGTACTGCCCCAACAAACCAGAGTGTGCCTTACTGAAGGAAACGGTACTGCCTATCCCTACCATATACTATCCCAAGGTGAAATTACGGGGGAAGAGAGTCACCCTTCTGTGAACACTGTGCCATCCTGATTCTTTTGTTGAACACACTTTTCTTATTATTTAAGTACATTACCCTCACATCTTTTTGTATGGGCTTAGGGCAGGTAATAAGTTTATTAGTGTAATTATTATTGTTTTGGACTAGACTGACTAGGACTGTTTTTCTTTAATTTAATGGTCAAGATTACTCCCACTCTAGCATTGGGGCAAGCTAGGGAGTTGCATCCCTTTTGAAGCTGTTTAATAAACACCCTTGAACGTGCTCTTTTATGTTGTGGTCTTGCTTGGGATACCATGGGTTCCTCACACCACCCCCAGTCCATACTCTCACTAACCCACTCCTCCCATACACACCCAGACAATCCAACTAGCCTCTTCATCCCTTCTCAACCCACCACCCTTCCACCATACGAACTCCCAGTATCCCTAACTCACACTTCCCCTCCCTAAGCGCAGCAAAAGCTCCCTGGTGGGCATACCACGCTCAATATACCCTCCAACACTCACTCAAACCCCTATGCCCCCCAAAACAAACTGAAAACGCATAGGCCTCATGCACCATAGGACTTCACACCCTCAGTCCTCTCCTCAACTCTGCCCAGGATAACACCCTACATCCCTTTGTATTCCTCCCAGCCCTCTCATCTCACTCGCAACCCTATACTGGCTTCTGACACTTCCCTGCTAAAACCCCACCCCCTACCAGCAACCCACATACCCCCCCACCCAGGAGACACCTCCATGCCTCCTGCTGCTTACCCCCTCATCATCTCACCCCCAAATACCCACCCCACTTCCAGCACTACAACTGCTCACCCCTCCGACCTCCCCAGACAAGCCAACCTCCCCATTACTCCTCTCTGCCAGCCCCACACCAACCACTCCTCCGATCCCCAATCCCACCCTAAACCAGAAACCACACCAGCTATCATGCATTCTCATCAACCTTATATCCAAAGAAAACCCTGACATCCTATTCATCACAGAAACCTGGTTCACTGACATCTAAGAACCCATCGCACACAAGGCTTTCCCCCCTGAATACTCGCTGATTGTACAAAATAGGTCCAGCAGAGCAGGAGGACTAGCCCTCCTGCAAAAAACAACATCTCTCAGTCTTATCCACTGAGAATCTACCCTGTATCACTGAATGCAAATCATTACTAGCAGAGATCCGCCTCCACCCGTCCTTCACCCACAGCTTCCTACTCTTATATTGGTCTCTCGGCTGTAACAGGATCTTCGCCGACTCCCTCAGTGACTCCTTATCAGCCACCCTAATTCAACATCAATCCCTCACTATATTAGGAGACTTCAACATCTGGTTTGACGTTCCCACCAACCTGATGACCCATTCTCTCACTGACAATTTGGAAGCTCTCAGCTTGACACAGCTGATATGCCTCCCAACTCACACTGCAGGGCACACCCTTGACACCTTATTCAGCACATCAGACCTAATCTCCATCATCCCTCTACGTCCTCTAATCTGGACAGATTACTAAACTATATTCTTTTCCCATGTGCATCCTTCCCTTGCCCCCCACACAAATTCCTCCTTAACTCCTGCCCTGCCATCCCTCTCTGGAAGAAAGTAATCATAAACCCTGATCTGGCCAATTCCATTCTACACACACTTCCTGATCTCCCACTCCAGGAAGGACAGCCCTCCATGGCCCTTTTCGATCTCTGGCTCGCCAACGCCCTGATTCCACTCACTCTGACAAGACACACCTCTCAGAGATCAGGCTCCAACACTAAGTGGTACACACCCTCCCTCAAATCCCTTCAAACCCTCAAGGATCGCCTAGAGCGAACTTGCAGAACAAACCCCACACCACAAAATAAACTGTGTTTGCAAGATTGAATAGGGCCTAACTGACCAAAATCAGAAAAGCCAAAAAAAAACATTATATGAAAACCAAATCTCTAACTCCCAATAATCCGAAAAGGGAATGCCACAAAATCATCACTGAATTCAAGACTGCGAGCTGCTTAACTCCTTCACCACACTCCCTTTCTTTCGGCAACACACTGACCATTTTCACAACATCGCTATTGATAGACACTGCTCCATCCTCTCCAAACTAGCTTTGATCACCTACCCTTCCTCACAACCTTTACCCTGTCCTTTCCCTCCCCTACCCACTCAGCCAATCCACTCCTATTTCTCACACCAAATTCTTCATACTCCTAGAACTATGCCAACTCTCTGCCTCCCCCAGAGATCCCTGTCCCGCTGCAATTGTTAAACACATCCTAACTACGTGAGCTGGCAATGTTGCTTGGTCCATTATTAGCAATTCTCTCTCGTCTGGTATCTTCCCGGAGGCCTTCTAAGGGCCGACAACACGGTTTGGGTGGAGCGGTAAAAATGCAGTGGTAATGCTATTAATGCTGCATTACCGCTCTGCCAAATCCTGATTTTGGGAGGAAAGTTGGGATATTAACCTCCAGCTTTGAGGTGGAGGTAAATCTGCTGACTTTCCATCCATTTTTGGCACATTTATCGTAGCCAAAATGCCCCATAGATTCATATGGACTCTGAATAAAAAGGGGATTCACAGCCTTGCTGCAACTCAGGATCCGGCGCTAATAGCGCCGGACTGAGTTGCGGCAACGCTACTTGCATTGTGCGGTATCCTGGTGGTATACCGCCCAACTTGTGATGACCCCCGAAACCTCTTATGTCAAGGACCTTCTAAAAAAAAAACTCTCTCAATCCCCTCCTTCCTTCAAACTACCACCCCATCTCTAACACCAGCTTCATTGCCAAACTCCTAGACCGCACTGCTTACAAGCAACTCTGCCTATTCACAGAAGCCAACATGCTCCTCGACACCGCCAATCGGGCTTCAGACACCTTTGAGAAACCAAATCCTGGTTTGTGTCCATCTTGGATGATCTAACAAAGCTTAGCACAACACTGATGAGCCCGGTCATCTCCATCCCCCTAGCGAAAATCCACCCAGGTACATGATCTAATCACACAACTCACATCAGTCATTCGCAGACTACGGACATGTCTACAAGCCATTTGGACCTGATAAGACCTAATGCAATGCCCCAATCAGGAATGTGGTCATGCTCCACTGGCCGGAAGCTGGCCATAATCGCGGCAGCCCCACCTAGGGACACCCGCATCTCTCTAAATACTCAGTGCACATCAACCATCTACAGTCTATAATCTACTGATATGTTCACATGTGAATAGACGTATAAACAAACCCACTCCTATCACACAAACTACTGGCTTCCTCAGCACCCTTCCACATGTCTGACCTCTTAGGAGGCTCATTGTAGCACAACCAGCCTGACTAACTGCCCATCTTGGCCTAAGCTCACATGCATCCTAAGCCTTAAGACATCCTTCCCTTACCTTGAACCCAATATTAGGATAGGCTGTCCTCTGCACTTACTTCTGTCACTACACTTAGCAGACCCTTGATTTTAGCCCATTTACTGTGCTTATATGTACAAGGATTCCCCGCAAATTGCAATTAAAGATAACCGAGTAGCTTGATATCACACCTAGATCACCTTGAGACAACCAGTCTATCAAGCTTATAAGGTGCATTATGATAGCTTGATCATGACACTTAGAAGACCTATTACGGCAACCCGGCTAGTGGGCCTAGAGGACTCTCTCACATGGACAACCTGATTAAACAGTGGCGCCAATAACAAACCACCCTCCGAGCCTCAAGGTACGTATAAACGTACCACTTTGGTGTATTTCTCCCGCAGGCATGGCTACTCACATGCATGCACTATAATAGAGTGACAACCTAAGACAAATTCGTTCTAGCTGGGCACATGACAGTTTTGCCTCCTTACACCAAATTAAGCCCCAACACCCCCGCCCACAAAATACAGCGAAAACCTAATGCAAATTCGGTTCAGCTGGGCACATAAAGAGTCTCTTGCACTCACACACTCTCCTGACCTCCCTCAGCACCCGTCCACATGCCTGATCAGTTGGGTTGCTTACTGGAGCCGGGCCAGCCCACCTAATTCCTTATCTCGGCCAAATGCACACACGCATTCGAAGCCGTTATGAGAATTTCCCATACTCTGCACTGGGGCCCTCAAGGGCGTTCCCACCACAACCGTGTTGAGACCATAGTAATGGGAAAAGGCGCTATATAAATGACTACCACAACACAGTACAATATACTGCCTTGAACATCATTTTAGTTGTGTGTGATATAAAGCTGTAAAATGTAAATATTCCTGAAGGTATTCATCTACAACTCCAGGTTTGTTGTTTATTTCTGAAGCAGTCTTTTCCCAGAGAACCAGGACTCTCTGCATCAATAGGTGATGTAACAATGTACCTGCAGTCTTCCGTAGAATAAAACAGAAAATGAAAATCTTTCCCCATACACAAACCCAGAATTTCAGATTTCCAGTGCTTGGTGTGTCAATGTTCTCAAAGTAGAATAAACATAAATATGTCGTAACTATTCATATAACAGATGGAGGTGGTACTGTCCTCCAAGATTACCCATTTGAGTGGCGTTGGATATTTTTATACATTCTAATAATGTGGTCTTAAATTGCAATTAGGTATATAAATATGCTCTAAATTGGAGGGAGTGGGGGAGATCTGTGCATCCCCATGTCCTAGGTACCCATTGTGTATATTCCTTTTTAGCACTGGTTGGTGGCCCCGGGGCCAAAACCCTCAAAGGGTTAACTTCTATTTTCTATTGACATTGCACATAAAAGCATAAAGAGTTAGGTACAATGCACTTCGCACTAACATTTTATTGTGAACTCTGGCCTCTTTTTGAGATCAGTCTTGTTAAGGTCTACAAATGTACTCACCCTAAAACAGGGAAAGTCTGCCTCTATGACAACCTGATGAAAAGGCCTGAAAAAGAAACAATGGGATGTAAAAGGGTGACCTCCTTCTTAAAATAGAGTGGTTCTCGAAGTCTTTTATCTTCATTATCTGAGGGATGGAATACCACTCCTCCTTGCCGGAAAGCTCTCCGTCAGTTCACCCTGCCCATTCAACCATATGGAGAAAAGTATGCTTGTGTAAGCAGATCAAAATAGATAATAAAGAACCAGGTATTTGCCAGTTCCTTAACTTGCACCGCAAAAGATTTCTGTTAATGCAGTCAAAGGTCTGGGTATAGTCAATTGCAGCCATATAAAGCAGCAGATTGCCTGGCCTTACAGATTCATCCTTTAGCCCCTCCCACAATGAGACCATTCAGTACTGTACCCAGCCATTTTGGAAGCTGGTCTGATATTTTTGCAGGCGGCCAGACTGAGTAGCCCAGCCAACCAATCACTCAACACCAAAGCCGCAAATATCTTGCTCTCACTATCAAGAAGGGAGATAGGCCGATAATTACCAGGGCAAGTACTATGTCCCTTATTGTAAATGGGCATGATAACAGCACTACACCATGAGTTCGGAATTTCTCATGACACCAGTACCGCACGTAACACAATAAACAAAAATCTTGGACCACATCACTGGGTTCGTTTTTAGAATAGCGTCTGTCAAGCCATTTGGACCGGCAGCCCTAGAATTAGAAGATCTCCTAATTAAAGACAAATGACAGTCAATTTCCATTGGATATCTTCCAGCAGCACAAAAACAATATCTTGACATGGATTCCTGTATACGTCCAAACATGTTTCACCCACTCTCCATCTGCTATAGGATTACTCTGCTGGCTTCCCTGCGTTCTATTCAAGCAGTAAAATACCAAAGGTTTCTGGAATCGTGCCAAGAATCTCAAGCATAGTTGACCATTCAATCCGACACTGCAATGTCCCTTTTTCTTTTTTTTCCGTTTTGTTTTCGGTCCCCTGCATCCCATGTTGAGGAAGTGGGGGACACCCCAGGAACCCCCAAGGCCACAAATACCGAACAAGGGAAGCGGGGGTCACCCCCCCAACCCCTGCTCCACATGTTCGTTATGTTTTATAGTCGATCGAATGGTACTGGCAGAATTCAGTCAAACGTACCATTCGATTGATTATAAACAATCAAATAGGCTAATACCATATAAACTTGATCCAAGAAGCTACTGTAATCCAACTTCTTTTCCCTTTCCCAAGGAATGGGCCAGAGAAGTTCTCATTATACTAAAACAGTACCTGCTGGATTGGCTCAAGGGCAATCTCAATGCTCTTCGATGTATCCAGAGAACCACTACGTCAGGGACCCATAACCTGACCACCTGAGCACACTACTAGTTGAGATGCTGTTGGAAGTCATGACATTTGGAAGAAAGGGAAGCTCTTTGAAGGGCACAGGGCCTGTCCTTCATCCAATAATTCTTGTTGAGATCTGTATTCTATCACCGCCTTACTTGAAGTGGTCACTGATATTTGGTCATTGCACAAGTATACCTCTCAGGGAACTGAGAATGTGAGAGCAGCCTTGAGCATGGTCTTGCATAAACTTTTTCCGAGCAGCACAGGCCACTTCCTCTATCAAGTGTAGATTTCTCATAAACCTCTACGAGTTGGTTCGACTGGCCATTTTACCTTTTTTTCCTCCTCTTTTCGCAAGGTATTGTGAAGGGCTGTTTGCCAGTTCTACAGCAATGGAAGCCACCGGACCATCATGCTCCAGTTACAGAGGCGGTACGAAAGCATTTGGCATTTTCCCCAACAACCCCACTACTCCAGACAAGTCAGACAATGTGTGATGTATCATCTCCAGATTTATTTTCACATCACTTAGCTGCAATGTGTGGGTATTCAGTTCCAAACGGATATGATGAGAGCGAACTCCACACTATGTTTAGTGCTGTGATTTCAGGTGCAGTCAGTCAGACTTGATTATCCAGATCTTGTAATGTATGATGCAGTGTTTGCTGTGGCATTAACAGGCTTAGCCTTGGACCCTCCAAATCAGATTTCATGCCACTATTTAGATGTTCTGCTAGAAAGGTGAATTGGTCTTTGACCACAATCAGTGTCGGTGGATTCACTGCGATTATCGCTTCCCAAGCTGATCTTGTACCAAGTCGGCTTGGGGGGCCAGTGCTAGTAAACTCTGATGCTGATAAAAAGGGAGTAGGTTGTTTTTGAATCTCCCCCCATTCTAGCGATTGACGGAAGCCTACAGTCTGTGCTGTGACAAGACCCAGCTTCCTGAAGTATTCAGAAATGAGTTTCATGTTGCAAATTTTGTGCAAGGGGATTTCTTTCTTAGAGTCAAATTTTGTGCACACTCATCAAGGACCCCCACCCCGCTACCATGTTCAGAGGTTGTAGTCTGCACTAGACTGACGGATGATGCAGGTAACAGATTCTCAATGATGTTGACCTTGTCATATTCTGGACCAGAGCTGCATTCTCTGCAGGCATACCCCCTGTGCCGTCAACCACGAGCCCTTCCTTTGACACAGGTTTCTAAATACAGGAAATTGTCCCGTTCATATGATCCGTTGCACTTATCAACTTTTCCCTCCCCTCCTCCATTGACATTGGTTGGGGCAAAATGGTGTTAATAGTCTCCTCAATTACAATATAGAGGAGACCAAAGGAAGTACCTCTCGCCCACTATCTTCAAGATCCAGAGGCCCCACGCTGCCTGGTGAGCAGGGAAAATTTCCAATGTCAATGGAGAAAAAATCACAACAATGGTTTGTTACTTGTTTCATTGCCAGTACTTGAGATCATTAACAGTTTACTTGTTTCACAAAATTTCACAGGGGATGAGACTGGAAGGGTGTGTGGAAACAGAGAGGTTACTGGGAACATTGTTAAATAATCCCTCGAATCGCCAATGTGACTCAAGACCAAGGCCTCAGTAGGAGTTATCAGGTTCACTGAGGCAGTCGCAGAAATGTCCCGAAATGTCCTCTTTTCCTCAAGCAAAGTTACATTTTGTGAGCACAGTGATATCATTTCTTCGCTGACAAGCAGTAGGGGAGACATCGGCCGGGGTCTGGCCTCCTGCATAAGGACAATTGCACTAATATTTCCTGCAGATAGACCCCCCAATGACAGGGATTCATTTATTTTTTAGAACACTGCTTGAACTCCCACGCAATCATCATCCCCCGTCGGGTGGCTTCTCAAGTTATATGCGCGCATGCCAAATCAAGCTGGGGCAAGTCAATCAGCTATAGGGAGCTATATGCATACAACAGGTCGAGGAGCAGAAGAACAAGTTACTCTCTTACCTGGTAACGTTCTTTCGATGGGATGGTCGGACGACGTGTTCCATATCTATGACAGTAATCACCACAGCTGTGCTGCTTCGGGAAATCTTTCTGCGTCCTGCGACGATGACGTTGATACGCCGTCTTCGAGGACCTCCTCCGACGGCCGATGTCACCGGATGTTATAAGTAGGATGCACGACGCCCGTACCCTCAGTTGTAGTTTTTTCCCAGAACGTGTGGCACCAAACTACTGCCAGTATGACCACAGAAAGCCTTGCGGAAACGTAAGCTGCAATCGCATAAGAAATTCTGCAGCGGGGAAGGCAGGGAGGGAGCGATATGGAATACGTTGTCGGACCATCCCATCGAAAGAACGTTACCAGGTAAGAGAGTAACTTGTTCTTCGAGGGGATTGGGTCCTCCGACATAATCCATATCTATGACAGACTCCCAAAGCAGTACCAACGTAAGGAGGTGGGAAAAGAATTTAAAATATAGAAATTTAGAATGCCCAATCAAATTGCAGAGTAAAGGACCGCCTTGCCAAAGGCCAGATCCTGCCCACAGATAGAATCGACAGAATAGTGATGTACAAAAGTATGGACCGAAGCCCAGGTGGCTGCATCACAGATGTTACAAATAGGAACACCCCTAAGCAGGGCAGTAGAGGCAGCCATACCCCTGGTAGAATGGGCCTGCAAGCCTACCGGAGGGTCCTTACCCGCCAAGCGGTAACATTCAGAAATTGCCAAGATAATCCATCGAGACAAAGTCTGCTTAGTAACAGCTTGTCCCAAACGCCTTCCAGCGTAACCAATAAAGAGTTGATCGTCCACTCTGACTCGGGACATGCGTGAAATATAAAAGCTTAAAGCTCTCCTAGGATCCAGACTATGGAGCCTCTCCTCTTCCTTACCAGGATGCGGAGGAGGATACAATGCCGGAAGAATAAACTTCTGGCCTAAATGAAATTCCGACACCACCTCCGGAAGAAAGGAAGGACGAACTCTAAGGACAACCCTGTCCTTATGAAACACAGTGAAGGGTGGCTTAACTGAAAGTGCCTGTAACTCACTCACTCTGCGAGAGGAAGTGACCGCAACTAAAAATACAGTTTTAAGGGTTAACAGTCTCAAAGGACAAGAATGCAAAGGCTCAAAGGGAGCACCCATTAGAAACTTGAGAACAAGGTTCAGATCCCAACCAGGCACCTGGAACGGTGACGGAGGGAATACATTAGTGAGCCCTTTCAGAAACTGAGAAATTAGAGGGATTTTAAAATAAGAGCACTCCTCAGACAAGTGCTTAAATATAGACAGCGCCGCCAGGTAACCTTTAACGGTACCCACTTGCAGGCCCTTGTGGGCCAAAGAAAGCAAAAAAGACAGAACCACAGGAATGTCACATGAAAAAGGATCCACATTCTTAACCCTGCACCAGTCCCAGAACTTTCTCCAACGGCAACGGTACAGGGACTTTGTTGCCGGCCATCTGGCCGAAAGCAACACCTCCATCACGTCTTCAGGGAGGTCCCAATCCTTATACCTCAACCTTTCAGAAGCCAAGTGTGAAGGTTGAGGGATCTGACCTCTGGATGGAGAACCTGACCCCCCTCCCGTGAGAGCAGATCGTCTCAGTAGGGAAGACGACATGGAGGGCAGATGGACAAGTCGAGAAGGTTTGGGTACCACGTCCTCCTGGCCCATGCTGGAGCAATGAGGATCATCCGGGAATCGAACCTTCGTGACCTCTGCAGCACTTGCGGGGACTGGAGGAAACGCGTACAGCAGTGGGAGTGACCACTCCACCACGAACGCATCTCCTAAGGCTCCTCTTGGAGGAAATTCCCGCAAGCAGAACCTTTCGCACTTCCGGTTGACACTGAAGGCGAAGCGATCCACTTGAGGGGTCCCCCAAAGGGTGAAGATCTCCAGGAGAATCTCCTGAGCCAACTCTCACTCGTGAGAGATAGTGTTCTGCCTGCTCAGAGCGTCCGCTGTCTCGTTTTCGTCTCTGGCCAGATGAACTGCCGAGACCGAAATCCCCTGCTGGATTGCCCAGAACCAGAGCTGCATCGCCTCCCTGCACAGAGGAAGTGACCATGCCCCCCCCCCTTTTGTTGAGGTAGTGCATGGCCACTGTGTTGTCCGTCAGGATCAGGACATTCTTTCCTCGCACAGTTGTCAAAAAAGCCTACAGGGCAAGCCTGACGGCCCTCAGCTCCCACAGATTGATATGGAGTCTGGACTCCGACGGAGACCAAAGACTGCTGACTGTTAACTCGTTAGCATGAGCTCCCCATTCCGTGAGGGATGCGTCCGTCACGATCGTCACCTCTGGCCAGAGTAGCCAAAATGGAGCCCCCTTCATCAGATTGCCTTCAACGGCCCACCACAGAAGGTCCCAGGCGACCGAGGGTGGCACCTGAACGGGGTCCGACATCCTGCCGGAGGACTGTGACCACTGGAGTTTGAGAGCCCATTGCAAAGATCTCATCCGCAACCTGGCCTCTGGCATCAGAAGAATGCAGGATGCCATGAGGCCGAGCAACCTCAAGAACTCGAACGCTGGGAGACTGGGCATGTTGAAACTTGTGCTCCATCTGCTGAATGTGATGAGCCCTCACCTGGGGAGGAAAACACTGCCCCAGGGACGTGTCGAGCACTGCTCCGATGTACTGGAGCCGCTGTGTTGGCGTCAAATGGGACTTCTTGAAATTGAGGGAGAAGCCCAGCCTGTGAAGGGAGTGGCAGGTGACTGACAGATGATCCAGGACTTGCTCGGGAGAGCGTGCCCTGATCAACCAATCATCCAGGTAGGTGTAGACGTGAATCCCCCCCTTTCCTGAGATACTCTGCCACCACCACCATGAGCTTGGTGAAGACCCTCGGGGCGGAGGTCAATCCGAACGGCAGGACCCGAAACTGAAAGTGCGAGTCGCCAACCGCAAACCTCAGGAACCTCTTGTGCTTAGGATGGATTGGCACATGAAAATAAGCGTCCTTGAGGTCTAGAGACACCAACCAATCCGAAGTTGAAGGGCCTGGAGGACTTGAGAAAGAGTAACCATCTTGAACTCTCCGAAGGAGCTTGTTCAAACCGTTCAAGTCCATGATGGGTCTCAATCCCCCCGTCTTTCTTTGAAATAAAAAAATAAGGGGAATACGATTCCCTTGTTCCTCTCCGCTACAGGCACCAGTTCTATGGCGCCTTTCTCCAGCAGGGATTGAATTTCCTGCGCAAGGAGCGGATCCGGACTCTTCAAAGAGATGTTCCCTGGTGGATGGTGTGAGGCCTCTGCCGGAAAGGAAGACAGTAGCCGTGGGCTATGATCTCCAGAACCCACACATCTGAAGTAATGGCCCGCCATTCTACCAGATGCTGCGCCAGCCGTCCCCCCACCGGTGAAGCATGGGCCTCATGACTGAGCAGAAGCGGCTGCGGCGTTGCCTGAGGGCAAAGAGGCAACTGCCCGAGCGGCCTTGGGACCTCGAGTACCTTGTTTTCCACCTCTGGCACTCCTACGGTGGCCCTTTGACTATCAGCTCCTCTCACTTTACTAAAGGATGAGTAATAACGAAAGGAACCTCCCCTCCATTGCTGTCCCCTAGGACGAAAAGGCAGAGGTTGGCGAGCTGCAGCTTTTGAGGTCTGCAACCTCTCAAGGCTCTCGTCAGCCTTGCTGCCAAAAAGATGTACACCATCAAAGGGCATGTTGAGCCGGGCATGCACATCAGGAGCAAACCCCGACTTCCGCAACCACGCAAACCTGCGTATTCCGGTGCTCGCCGCCATGGCCCGGCTGATGCAATCTGCCATGTCCAGACCCGACTGAACGGCCTCACACATGGCATCCTTGCCATCCTGAATCATAGCAAGAAAACCATCCCGTTCGTCCCCTTCGCGAATATGTTCAGCCGCTAAGGAAACACAGTTCCACAGAGTGTGCGTGAAACATGACAAGGCACATACGGAGTTGGCTGCCTGAAGAGCCATACCCCCTGAAGAAAACACTTTCTTCACCTAACCATCAAAACGCTTGTCGTCCCTATCAGGAGGGATGGTAGGATACGACGCCTGCTTTGCTGGGGCCGTAGCCGCCTGCACCACCAAACTCGGAGTGGGGTGTGTGGTCAAGTAGCAGGGGTCGCTACTGGCTGGGCAGTATTTTCGCGGTAAAGACTTGCCCACTGCCGGGAGACTGGCCCGAGCAGTCCAAGCCGCCGCCACCCTCCTTTGTAGAGCCATATGGAACGGCAGTACCGGGTCAGTTGGTGGACCTTGGTCGAGGATATCCGTCAGGTCATCCTGCAGAAAATCCCCTGGTGAAGCAGACCACCCCAAGTACTCGGTGACCCTCGACATAAGGCGCCGGTACGAGGACTCGGCATGGGTGCCAGGCTCAGGCCTACAGAACTCCACCTCCGGAGAGGTGTCCAGACCACTGGCGTCGCACAGCGACGGACGCAGGTCTTCAATCTGGCTATGTCTAGAGATAATCTCGTCTGGTACCGTATCAGGAACCATCCCATCTTCAGAACCCTCATCCACCTCAGAAATATAATCCAGATGGTGGAAAGTGGGCACAGAATGGGTGACAAAGACATGTTTGGCCTTGGCCAGAGCCTTTCTAGGGGGTTCCACCGTGCCACGGGGTACCTCCGACAAGACAGCCTCGAAAGGCGTTGAGTGAATCGACGTCGAGCGCGGCGCCGACAGCATCGACACAGGCCTCGAGGGCGGAGCCCCGAGCATGTCCTTCGACAGCGTGGGCGCCGATGGCGTCGACGACTTCCTCGGAGGTGGAGCCTCGAGAGAGTCCCTCGACGACCTCGGCGCCACAGGCGTCGACGTCTTCTTTGAAGACTTCACAGGTGCACCCGGTCGCGAGCGTATCGAGACCGGGACCTGGAACGGGCATGACTAGAACGATTCCTCTTGTCCGAGCGGGACCTTTCCCGTGAATCGTGCCGACCATCCGAGCCCGAAGGCGTACGAGCAGTGTCTCTAGTACGGTCACGCCTGACCCCACTCTGAGGCGCGGGCAGACCGGTGCCCTGTGATTCAAGAATCGCCAACATTTTCTTACCGAAGGAAGCCCATTCCTCTGGAGTAGCATGCTTGGTGGGATAAGCAACCCACCGATGGGCGGAGTCCTCGGACGAGGACGGGGAAGGCGACCGATTATGGCGCTTCCGTAAGTGGCGGGACCCACTCCGGGACCGAGACCCCCTAGACTTACGACGACAATTGGGAGAGTCGCCCCTCAAATTGTCCGTCGAAAGCCCAGTGGACCTCGACTTCCCAGGCTTGGACACCTTACCGACTGACAGCTTCTTCTTACGCTCCTGCAAGGCCTTGGACGTAAGCGACTGGCAGTCAAACCAATCATCCGTGTCGTGGGTCTCCCCGAGGCACCAGATGCAGATGTCGTGCGAGTCCGTCACCGACATCTTGGACCCGGAGTCCCCACACTTCTTGAAGAACGGACGCGGGGTGGAAGAAGAGTAAGACATCCCGATAAACTTCACAAACAGGTTTGAAGAACCGAAAGAACAGAAACTCCAAAGAGTCGAGGGGCGCCGAGATCTCCGAAGCGAACACGTTCGCAGAAAAAAACAGAACTGAGGCTACGGGCGTCGTGCGTCCTACTTATAACATCCGGTGACGTCGGCGGAGGTCCTCGAAGACGGCGTATCGACATCATCGACGCAGGACGCAGACGCCGAAAGATTTTCCGAAGCAGCACAGATGTGGTGATTACTGTCATAGATATGGAATACGTCGGAGGACCCAATCCCCTCGAACTATAGGTACAGCAGTCAAAATAAAGTCTGTCTGGAGCGTTACGGTTTCTCGAGGCAGCAAACCTCCACCTCCCACTCCATACTCTACACAGGCACTGACACCACTTTACTTCCACTTTGTGCGTGCTTTGCGCTCAGGAAGTATATTTAAAGCCCCACAGCTCACGGGACCGGTTCTGCAGGCAGGATCAGCCAAAGGTGCAGGCAGGCAGAAATCTGTTATTTTCATGGCCCGTACCGTGTTTTTGAACTGCTTAATATTAGTGCCTGTGTGTTTTATTAGATGTGGTTTTAAATAAATAATGATATCTCTTTTACACCAAGCTCTGGTCAGTGTTTGCTTGTTCTACTGTGTTCTTTTGACCTATTGTGAATACTCTGTATACTGCCTAACTCTTCTTGAGGGAAGTCGGACTGCTCAGCCACAGCTACCAAGTGAATCTGTGTGGTATAGACTGCTACCAAGTGGGTTTACTGCCAAACACCTGTAGTCTTAAATCTTTTGCAGTGGTCCCAGAGGGAACTGCACAGGTTTCTCCCAACACCTACCCGTAGACCAGGGTACATCAGTGTTTATTTTTTATGTATGTCCATGTGGGCAGCATTAGAGAACTGTTTCACCAAGTGACAAATTCCCTCCACCTACGAAAAAGCGAATCAGTACTTCTAGGTGAAAGATGACAGGGAGAGTACAAATTAATTTTTGATGTAATGTACACACTCTAATGCATCACATTACAATTGGATGGCTCCAATGGCACCGCTAGAAGACAGACACAAAAAAATACAAGGGAAGAGTCTCATGAGGAAAAGCCCTCTTAATTTTACCTTCCCCCCTCGTCCCTTTCTGCGGCCTCTTCAAACTAATGAATATACGAAGCAGAAGCAGCTGGATATTCTTGATTAAAGCCCAACTTCTCTATCGTAAAGAAAGCAATGCATTTCTTTGAAAAAGTAACCTTGGTATCTGCCGGAGTGCTCCACAGTCACTATGCTTAGGTGGGGATGAGACACTGAGCTCGTATGGCTCCACAGTCATTTTCCGCCAACAAAATAAAAAAAGCAGTCTATTGCAGTGTTACTCTAGCTAGTTGCCATATATTTCCTTTGAATCCCTTTTGTTTATTTCAGGGGAAAATGTGTTTCAACAGCACATGAGCTCATTCCTTAGCGGCCACCTTCATCTGCCAGACCACGCCACTGCATAACCCCTTTGTGAAACGAATTTGACTAAGCCAGAATGTAAATTAGCATTTAAAAAAGCACGGTGCAGGATTAAGATGGCCGCCTAAAGGGAGAGCTCTGTGCCCAATATTAATCCCCAGCATTATTGGTCGTCACCGACTGTAACGCTACACTTTTGAAGAGCCTGAGACATATGGGAACCAATAATACATCAACTGTTCGAGTTTGGTGAGAAACCGTAAACCACAGCGATCCACGCGCGCCCCTGAAGAGGTGCTGGGTACGGTCGATGCAGCATTGGTGATGTGCACACCGCCACACACCCGGCACAAACAACTTCACTGTGACCCTGCACGGCCCGGCTGGGGTGAGACGTGCGCCCGCAGCCCCAGTATAAGACCCCGGACACTCACTGAGGCCAGTGCAGATAACTACGGCAACCCAACCCCAACTGGTCAATAAAACGCTGCCACGTAAATCCACAACGAGGAAATATAAGACATAATTTACCACGCCTGGGACCCTAACGATTAACCAGAAGGGATACGAACACTGCAATAAATACTAGTGGTGACCAGGACCCAGCCATAGGACGCAGTGAGTCGGAGGCCTTCACTTTACTGTCCGTCCCGACAACGCAAACATTGCAGGGAGCAGCGTGGCGCACTATCAGATCGGACCCCGACTGCAGATCATACGCCTCAGCTGAGGATACATCACACAACTGCAACGTATTGCAAAACTAAAGCTAAGGGGGAGTGTGCATCGATACAAGCGCCACAAAGACTCAAGCTCCAGGGAATTGACACAGACCCAATCATCGAGGGCTCGAACTGTACCTCTGCAACATACGCTACGCATGAACCGTATCATACAGAGCAATCCATCTGGAGGCATTGACGTACAGGCACAACTACTGAAAGGGCACCACCACGGGGATCCACTGAGTGGGCACTGCGCCACAGCCTAGCCCCAGCTTCTCACCATTGACGCAGAAAAGCAAGACAGAAGGCTACAATTAATAGGGGTCCGGAAATCAGGCCATACCCGTACCCTCAGCAGTAGCTGATCCACATCCTGCACGTGTGGCACAGCAAGGGACTCAACAACAGTGGCCAGTGGATCACCCAAGCACTCTCTGGGTTTGCATCGGAGGCCCACCAAGGCATTCACCAAACAGGTCCGGAATGAAACTACTCTGAACGGTTCAACCCACGCATAATCGAGCTGAGTAAACAGAAGGCCTTGATACGAAAAGGTAGATTAACATCGCGGTCCAAAGATAGGCACAGAAATACCAACTGAGCAGGAATGCGCATGCAGCCCAACACAAACTAACATGAACATCCTAAGGTAAACCACATAACCTCATTCGGATCAGCGTTATTCAATGGATGCAGACAATCCCAACCCTCCATACAATATCAGCGATACCCCCAGGGATTGATGTACTACACCCATCTGCCCTGAAACAAACTGCTCCCACTACACACGAAGCACGAGAGCCTACAACTCAGCCAAAACCAGAATTGCTCAGGAGTGGGTCATACCGAACGTGACTGCTACTAAGGCCTCAAGATCACTCGTCAATGTATAACTTGCGTTTTTGACAGAGGAGGCTGTGACAGGGCCATAAGTATTCCTCGCCCCCACTCGGACCACGCAGAGGCCCCCTGGTAATCCATCACCAATGTTCGTCTGGAAATTTTAACTCGACCAGAGGGGCCCCTTGCTCATGGTCATACGTTCGACGGAGACGCCGCTAGCTATCCCCCTCACCACAGCACTCAACCAGCACTAAACAGACAATAAAGGAGACACGCCTACCCCTGTCCTCGAAACACACTTAACACGATGACGAAAGGCACAAACAACAAAAAAAAGCGGTCCCTATACCAGCAGCTTCATCCACTCCTCCTCCCTCAGAAGGCTCCATGATGGAGAGTAACAGTGACTGTCCCAGAGACGACCAACTCTACAAACCATGCAGAATGGCTTTCTAGCCATTAACGTTAAGCTGGACGACATAGTAGGAACAATAGGGTCACTGATATTGAAAAAGAGAGTGGACGCATCAACAAGGCTGAAACACGAATAGGGGCAAATGAGGACATCATACAACGCCATGTTCCAACACTGAACACTATCCAAACTAAACTAAAGAGAGTGATGAACACATGTGAGGATGAATCACGATCAAGGCGCAACAATATCCACGTGGTGGGGTTTCCAGGAGCAGAATGCAAATGCCCCATGGAGATGTTCATAGAGAAACTCCTCAAAGATATATTTGGGATTTCAAAATGGCCGCCGGCACCGCGTAGACGTGCCGACAGCTCTCCCACGGCTGTGAACTGGAATGGGCGTCCCACCACCCCTCCAGAGCCCCTAACTTGCCCTGTCAGCTGCTGAAAGATCTGTGCGACGGTGGAGGTGCTTACGGGATGCCGTGTGCTTTTCGTTGGCGGGGACGTTTGTGGCTTTGAGAGCGGCCCGTCGCGGAAGCAGTCGAGCAGGAAGGAGGAGTGACGGCGAGCTGAGGAAGGCTGCAGATGTAAGGTCTGCAGGAGCGGAAAAGAGGCATCTGCTTGACACCGGAGCAGTGCCAGACGGAAGGGACCGGGACGTTAGCAGAGCTGAGGGGGCGCAGGCAGCCGGTGGAGCGCTGCAGGCACATGAGGTGCGGCTCGGCGTAGAACTCACAAGACCGGAGGACCTCAAGGAAGACAGCACGAGGAGCAGGCTGCTTCGGGGGGAGGCAGAGCGGAGGGCACCAAAGCTCCGTGTATATTAAGGGACAGCCAAGCCGGCAGTCTCCCGCAGTGGGGACCGAGCGGGCCCAGATCTGGCAGAAAGGAGGTAAGGGGCACCCCAAGGAGGCTGGAGGGGAGGCCCCATCCCTTTGAATCACTGGAGAGGCGGCCTCCATTATTGATTTCCAAAATGGGTCTCCCCTGTGGAGGGGGGCAAGGGGAGAGAAGACATTAGAGAACGGTGCCCTCCATGTGGAGGAGGGGAAGCGGAAAGAGGACACCGGGCCCCCCAGTGGGGAGAGGAGGGTCACGGGAAGACCCGGGCCCGCTGGTGCAAGTGGGCAGAGCTGGGAGGCCTCCCTGTAAATTAAGGAAACCAACGTTTGAGTGGTCTGCGAAGGGCATTAACTTGTGCGGTCTCCCCTGGTCCCGGTCCCCCCAGGGTCCTGTGAACTGATCGGCCTACCCTGGGCCACCGGGGGTCGGCATTAGTAATTTGTTTGCACGCGTTGCTCCTGAGAGGACTGACCAGAGTAATCGGATAAGGGGAGAGGCATGGGGGTGGTCAAGGCCATCCCACGTCGGAGCGCAAAGGAAGGTTGAAGTGGGGCGATAAGGCCCCGGAGGCACCAGGTGGAAGAACAACAGTGCAGTGGGAAACGGAAGGCTGCAGATTATGATCACTAAAGCGAAAGTGAGCCTCATGTCTATCACGGCATTCATCAGGCCGCTTTCTTCTCGCCTACGGCCATCGATTGACTCAGCACTCCTTACAGACCGGAGCAGTACTCTGCCTGCACAAGACACGGCTTGCTCGCGTCGCGGATCCCTGCAACCACAAGGACCATATTTCTGCACATCCAACGCAGTCCCACGCATCCATTAAGTGGAATTTTCTCTGGATTTGTTTACCCTAAAACAATTATCTACCCAAGTGCCTGGTGGAACTCCATCCACACAGCACTCCTTGATTCCCTTACATACAGACCTCGTCCTGATGAATGCCGTGATAGACATGAGGCTCATCTAGCCCACCAAGACGGCAGAAACACCTCGGTGTAGACGCACCCTGTTAATTCACAGTGCAACATCACTATTTTGGAAAAAGAATTTTGTTGGTTTTGTTTTGTATATTGTTTGTAATATGTTTGGTCACTTTTTACCAGAATGCTGTTCACTGAACAATAGCAACTAGAGATCTATCCTGTGATTCAATGCACCAGCTTTTGATCTCAACACTGAATTTGCTTGTACTATTTACGTTCTGTATGTCTGCTTGGTTTCTTTTGGGTTCTATAAGCAAAATTGGGCAAAGAATCCAATTTATGTTTGCCTTTGTACCTAACATAAAGACTTGAAGTCAAAGTGCAAAAAACTAAATGCTATGTATCGATTTTTTTCATTAATTCAGGATGCATAGGAGAGTGCAAAGGTGATTCAACAACCCCCCCTTTTTTTCCCTAGACCTATTCATTTGTATCCTAAACTCCTTGGGGAGATCAGACAGGAGATGCGGCAACTAGGAGAGTGAACAGATCTCTTGGAAAAGGGTCTTCAGGAAGTGGACAAAGAAACCACAGCCAATAGTAAAGCTATAGAGAGGCTTGATGTAGCAACTTGGAATCTGGAAATCCAGGTGGAAGACTTGGAAAATAGATCCCGGAGGGTAAACAAGGGTAAAATTGCTGCCAGAATCGGTGTTGGATAAAGAGTTAAAGACAGTGGTCCAAAAAGTGTTCGCAGAGATTCTGGAGGAAGAGAATCCGGGCAGGATTGAATTGGATAGAGTACACAGAGTGGGGAGACTGATCAAGGGGCAAGCAGCAAGACCAAGAGATGTCCTTGAAGCCTTCACTAGATATGCCCAGAAGGAAGCAGTCCTTCTGGCAGCGAGAAAACAAGAACCTATCGTGTACAAGGGGCAACAGATCGCACTGTACCAAGACCTGGCGAGCAGAACGCTCACAAAGAGGAGGCAAATGAGCCCAGTATTAAGAGCGCTAAAGGAGAAAGACATCCAGTACAAATGGACCTTCCTGTTTGGATTGGTTTTTGAATGGGAGGGAAGTCAAAAGCGCATCACCTCGGTGCAGGAAGGAGTGGATATCTTGCAAATAGAGCTAGAATAAACTGTCTCAGGATCCGGCACGCAATCGGCCCAAACCGAGACCATGGGAATGGACGACAGTTGGGGAGAAAAGGAGAAGGGGTCTGCAGGAGAGTGGATCAATACAAAAGGTAAACAACGGAGAGGTGGCGAAGGGAGCACAAGAGTTCCCCTGATGTAATATGGCGGTACAAGGGGTGGTGGGCCTCTACAAGGAGCAATGAGGCTTTGGGATCTGTGGGGGAGTGTTAGGGAGAATTCTCTTATAAGGATAATTTCCCAAACCTAGTGAGTCCCTGTTGTGATGTCATCTAGAGTCTGTTCCACCCGGAGCGAGGACCGCGGGTGCCCGACGTTCTGTTTGAACGCGTCGCCCAACTGCCCTCCTCACCTCTGGGGGCCGTACAATAAACCTCCTTCCCCACACTCAATTGGCCCCGGCCTCCTTTGTCACATTGGCGACGAGGCACTCTTACCCGGTGATCTGCGCTCCGCGCACCTGGCCCCCGGAGCTTCCCTGATTGCCCTGCTGCCAGCATCCAGCATCAGAGGCGGGCCCTGCGGCTCCCCACATTGCCGCTCCTGCTGCCCTCCCCTCCCCAGCCCCTGGAGAGAAGGGAGAGGAGGCCGCCGACAGAGAGTTGCAGAACGGCACAGCAAGTACACATTTTCTTTACCTTGTTGGCCATAATAGCTACAGCGCTCATAGCCACCGTAAATTCTGCCATACCCTCCGACGAATGGATACGCATCACCAAAGCTGACACAGAACAACAGGAAATCAGAAAGGCTGTAATGAACGACTGGGTTGGTGTAGGGAAGGAGTTGGCAAATTTCACACCATTCAAAGATGAGATATCCATTAATGAAAATCACATCTTCAGGGGAAATAGAGTGATTCCAGCCCTGACCCTCAGAAAGAAATTACTTGATTTAGCCCATGAAGGACACCTGGGAAGGAGTTTGACAAAGAACAGGATAAGGAACAGCTACTGGTGGCCCAACATGTGGAAGGAGGCGGAAGAGACAGTAAAGAACTGCAACGCATGTGCTTCCAGTGACAAATCGAAAGTACTAAGGAAAACCCCACTTCAGCCGGTAGAAACACCCAAACATGTATGGTCAAAACTGGCAATAGACATCATGGGTCCCTTCGAGAACCTGGAGGAAGTAAAAATATTCATCATTGTCATCGTTGATTACACCTCCAAATGGACCGAATGGGGTGTGGTAGATACCAGCACAACCACAAAGAAAATCACTGACTTCTTAACAGATATATTCAACAGGGAAGGTGACCCTAGGGACATAGTCTCAGACAACGGGTCCCAGTTCACTTCGTCTGAATTTCAAGAATTCCTTGACAAAAGATCGATCAACCACATCACTACGTCACTGTACCACCCAATGTCCAACGGGTTGGTAGAAAGAATGAACAAGCTGATAAAAAGTGTCATCCAACTAGCCACAGCAAATGCCATGCCTTGGAGAGAAACCCTCAAGGAGGCTCTGTACGCATATAGAACAACGCCACACTCCACCACCAACGTAGAGCCTTTCACCTTGATGCGTGGCAGAACTGCAACCAACCAATTAAGACCGGCATGGATCTTCTTGGACACCGGTGAGGCGAGAATGAACACAGAACCAAAATTGGACATAGAACAAATCCATAAAACTATAAAGGAGAAGCAGAAGTACAAAACATACTACGACAAAAGAAACGGACCCAAAAGGGTGTTCTTTCAGGAAGGAGACTGGGTATGCATCAAAGAACCCAGGAAAACCCTAAAGGGTGAATCAAAATTTAGATCTCCTCAAAAGATCATACAGTGTCAGAACAAGTCTGTCACACTGGACGATGGAGGAAGATGGTCTCACGACGACCTCGTGAAAATAACCAACGACACCAGCAAACCTAGCACTTCAAAAAACCATTTATATGATGCATGGTCAAGAGAGAACGTGAAGAGAACGACCAACGACACTCACAGACCCAGCACATCCCTAGATTCACAGGATGACGTGAGATCAAAAAGTGAACATTTTCCTGAAGAGAGATACCGCGCCAGACATACAAGAAAGAGCGAACCCTGTCACACCAATGGAGAAAAACCTGCCAAGGGCCTCTCGAAAAGGAATCTCAAAATTATCCGCAACTTCAGCGACGACTTCATCGACTATTGATTACATATTAATTTAAATAATGAACTTATAAACTATCCCACCCTGCCTACCCTGTTCTCCCCCCCCCCCTTTTCCGTTCCTCTCTTTCCCATAGATAAGGAGATGTTGTGATGTCATCTAGAGTCTGTTCCACCCGGAGCGAGGAACGCGGGTGCCCGACGTTCTGTTTGAACGCATCGCCCAACCGCCCTCCTCACCTCCGGGGGCCGTACAATAAACCTCTTTCCCCACACTCAATTGGCCCCGGCCTCCTTTGTCACAGTCCCACAGCAGCTTTGCTGGATTTTTGGGGTTTGTTTTTTTTCTCCTGCTAAGAGTGAGACTCTTTTCCTCCCACTCTTAGGCATGATTTGAGGTATGTCTGACTTTTTGTGTGCTTATGGGCTATGTTTTTTTTTTTACTCCATAGGGTATCATCTGTTTTTTTTTGTGTGTGTGTGTTACACAGCACCCTCAGTGCAGTAACACAGGGGTGTCATAGTGACCCCCAAACATAGACTCCCTACCCTGGGACTGACTACTGTCTCCCAGGGCATGTAAAGTCACCATTGACTTTACTAGTCCAAAATTGTGAACAGAACCAGTGCAAACCATCATATTGTGGAAGTACTGGAAGGGGTTAATTCGATTGCCCCTGGGTCTGTTTCCAAGGGGGCACTGTCCAGTCCCCCCCTTGTCGAGTTTCTGGCTGGTGGCAGTGGTTACCACGCAAAATATTCCACCGGAATATTTCCTATGAGATTTTCCCATTGATTTTAAACGCACCACTTTTTGGTGCAATGTTAAAGATACTGCCGGTTTATTTATTTAATATTAAATCACCGGTTGGGTCTTTTTGCCAGAACTCTTTTCTAAAATTGCGTTTGTGTCCGTCTCTGTAACTCCAACCAAGGTCGGGCCCTTTGTTCCACTTTTTGGCGGGCTTCTCCACAGAAGCCCTCCAACTGGTGCCACTCTGTTTGGGTTCCACAGGATGTGTGAGATGGGGGAAATGGCACCCTGAACTGCGTTGCCTTAGCAACTCAAGTCGCACTCTGTTCTGATTGGGCCAGTGGTGAGCCGCACGGCTCACCACTTAGCATGTTTGAGTGATAGCTAGGCTGTTGAATGGGGGTTTTTCTGCATAAAAGCAGGGCTTTTGGGACTGGAACTTCAGAAGTCGCCACAGGACCTAAGAAATCCGAAGAGGGAAGAAGCTGAACCATCTGCAACGACAACACCACCGGTGGAGCCCTGCTGCAACGACCTCACCACTTTCCCGGCGACAAGAGGAGATCTTCTGCTGGAAGAGTCTTCTCCCTCTGAGCTGGTGGGATCAACCAGTTCGCCATTTCGCCTTCCAGGACATCTCTTGGTCGAATCGCCCGTGCCAAGCACCCCGGCGGCCGGATAGCCAAGCTGCACCACTGTGACCGCGAATACCGGGAACGCACCTTTTAACCGACGAACTCCGCGGCTGGTTTCTTCCCTGGGTAGTGCAACGACTCCAAGTTTCCTCCTCGACGAGATCCTCTCTTCCCCTGGTCAAAACCACAAACTGCACCCGGTGCCAGGAACAACTGCCACCGCTGGAGCTTCCTCAACTTTAAAGGTACTGTGTTCCACCTGGCCTCCCTTTCTTCGGTTTGCCCAAGGTGACCCTTAAATCCTTTGCTTTCCAACTGGGTTGACGCCCAGACCTTCTAACTTTATCTTTTGAACCATGCCAACCTCTTTTGAACATTTATACAAAGACTTGAATGTATTGCTAAACCGTGTGATCTTGGGCACATTTCGCCATGCTCCATTCAAAGTGGGCCTAGCCTATGAACTTTGGCTCTGCAGTATACCCTGCCTTCAGTAACTTGATTTTGTCTCTTAAAAGTGTTAAGAACTGTTTTATTTTTATGACCTGCCTTTTTCTCTCCCTTTTACTTAATTATTGGAGTGCCATCAAGTTACGCGCTCACCTCTGTTTTGACAAAAAGTGGTGTTTTGACTTAGACTTGTCTAATAATTCTTAAGGAAGGTGTGCATACTTTTTGTATTGTGTTTTGAACTTGCTTTGATTAATAGTGCTAGTGTATTTTCTAAAGTGTGTGTTAAATAAATAATTATATACTTTTGATAACATGCTCTGGTCAGTGTTTGCTTGTTCTACTGTATTTTTAGCCCTATTGTGTATCTTCTGTATACTGCCTAACTCTTCTTGAGAGAAGTCTGACTGCTCAGCCACAGCTACCAGGTCAAATCTGGGTGGTACAGACTGCTACCAATTGAGTTTACTGCTTACTCCTGTAGTCTTAATCTTCTTGCAGTGGTCCCCAAGAGAGCTGCACAGGATTCTGCCTAACAGGGAGCAACCATTTTGAAACAGAATGGGCGGGAATGCCCGAGTTAGGAGTGGAGGAGAAGCGGGAAGGAAATGCACTTCCAGGGGGGTGGGGGGGCAGAGGGGAAAGGGGAGGGCACAGGGAGGGGGGACAAAGGGGAGGGGACGAGGCAACTTGTGGAAGGGAAGGTGAAAAGGGGGTATGGACAGCCAGGAAACAATAATGGATTTGTGATCCTTCGAGTGGTTAACGCATAATGTACGAGGGCTGAACACCCCTCTTGAAAGAAAGAAGCTGGAACAGTTCACAAGAAAGGAGGGGCCGGATATTCTGGGGCTTCAGGAAACTCACCTATTGCCCAAGGATCAGGGGCGGTTGAAATTGCGGGGGTTTGCCCAGATTTTACATGCATCTAGCGATAGCAAGACAAGTGGAGTGGCTCTGGTTATTAGAAATACGGTTGATTTTAGGATTGGGGATGTCATACGAGATAGGGAGGGGAGGTATATTATGGCCAGGGGGAAGTTTCAGGACCTTCCCTACACCATAGTAGTTGAGTATGCACCAAACTCGGGACAGGAGCAGTTTCTACAGCGAGCGTTGGGGTGCTGGAAGAGAAGGCCTGGGGCCAAAAAATCCTGATGGGAGATCTCAACATTGCTTGGGTCAAGGAACGGGATAGATTTGGTGGTCAGGTAAGAGGGGGAGGGGCGGTAATGTCGGCAGCATTGAAGGATAGAATTGGAAGGATGGGATTACGAGACACATGGCGGGAGTTGAGGGGGGAGGAGGAGGGATATACATTCCTATCGGGGGTCCATGGGTCACAGTCCAGAATTGATTATATCCGGGTCTCCGTGGGATTGGTGGGCGGGATCCGGGAGGTGAACACGGGCCCCATAGGAATAGCAGATCACAAGATAGTCTCCATCACTTTGGACTTAGGGCGCAAAGAAAGGAGGGTGTGGGGATGGAAATACTCAAGGGCTTTATTAAGAGATCTGGTGATTAGGGAAGAAATGGAAGAAAAGATCAAAAGTTTCTTCGTTCTCAACAGGAAGGGAGATACGAGTGAAGAGGTCAGATGGGACGCATTTACGTCCACTCTTAGGGGGGAATTAATAGCGGCAGCCGCCCTATGGGCAAGGCAACTAAAGACACTAGAAACACAGCTGGAAGCGGAGGTAGAGGCAGCTAGGCAAAAAGCGGGCATGACTCCAACCAAGTCCACTATGAGGGAGTATAGGAAGGCATTGGAAGTTCTCCGGGCCAAATAAAGCGGAAGGAGCCCTGCTTGCGGTGCGCCAGAAATATTACGCAAAGGCAAATAAAGCAGACGTGCTGCTGGCACGCCTCCTTAGGGGGGCGAGATCGAGGAATGCGATTACAGCGTTGAAAACAGGGACAGGGGAAAGGGTTACACGCCTAGAGGAATTACAAGAAACGCTTGTAGAGTACTACGACTCTCTATACGCCTCGCAGAACCCTCAGGCTGACCTACAGGAGGGGTGTTTGGGAAAGGTACAGCTGAGGAGAATAGGGAGGGAGGTACGCGAAGCCCTCAATCAGGAAATTACGGAGTAGGAAGTAGGGAGGGTGATTAGGGAATTGCAGGCTAACAAAGCCCCGGGCCAGGATGGGTATACCAGAGCCTTTTACAAAACATTCGGCACACTGCTGATCCCGCATCTGACCTTGCTCTTTAATACATTCAGGCGGACAGGCAGAATAACCCCTTCCATGGAGGAGGCTAAGTTAACCCTTATACTCAAACCCAATAAGAATCCAGAGGAGAGAACGTCCTATAGGCCTATCATGCTGATAAATACTGACGCCAATATCTTAACAAAGATGTTGGCGAACAGACTTCAGAACGGTCTTACGGATCTAATACACCCAGATCAGGCGGGCTTCGTAAAGGGTAGGCAAACAGCGGACAATATAAGGCGCGTCAACCACTTAGTAGAAAAGGCGCAGAGAACTGACACTCCCGTGGTCCTTCTGGCATTGGATGCAGAAAAAGCATTCGACCGCGTGGAGTGGTCCTTTTTGTTCCGGGTTTTGCGGCAGATGGGCTTTGGAGGGGGATTTCTAACGAAGATTCAAGCTAACTATCAGGCTCCGTCCATAAGGATAGCGGTGAATGGAGTGATGTCTAGAACTGTCCGTTTGCATAGGGGTACGAAACAAGGCTGCCCTCTCTCCCCAATGCTTTATGCAATTTATTTGGAGCCTCTTCTACAGGTGATGAGGGAAGCAGGGGGGATACAGGGCATTCCCTTTGGGGGGCAGAACAGAAGGTAGCAGTGTTGGCTGATGATATGCTGCTCACTCTGACAGAGCCAACCGATTAAATACGGGCTAGTACGTATCTGCTGGAGGAGTTTGGGGAGGTCTCGGGATTAAAGATCAACAGTAACAAGTCTGAAATTCTGAATCTCACGCTTAGGGGATGGGAGCACGATGCATTGAAGGTAAGTACTCCCTTTCTATGGAGACCATGGGGCATTAGGTATTTGGGAGTCAGGATTACGGCATCCCTTGCAGGCTGGTACACGGCGAACTACCCACCTCTCCTGAAAGAAATTAAAAAGGACTTCCAGAGGTGGAGAAATCTCAGGGTTTCAAGGTTGGGGTGGATCGCAGCAGTTAAGATGGTCACGCTCCCGAGACTGCTATACTTATATCAAGCGATTCCGCAGACAGTACCTTCAGGGTTATTTAGGAAATTGGGGGCACTAACCAACAAATTCCTATGGGAAGGGAAGAGAGCTAGAGTCAGCAAGCGCTTGCTAATGGCATCCAAAGAGGAAGGAGGGTTGGCGTTACCGAACCTTAGGAGGTACTTTGAAGCGGCGCAGTTGCGGGTGATTAGGGAATGGTTAAAGGGGGACAAGGGTTCGCAAGATAAGCTATGGGTAAAGATGGACAGGGCGGTCGCTCACCGTAATCTGGCAGAAGTTCTTTGGTTGCCTAAATCCCACAGGCCTAAACACTTATATGAGAGCTCAATAACTACGCTTATGGCGGACACCTGGGATAAACTGTCGGGACCCAAAGGAATTACGACGTTCCCTTCCCCTTTCACGCCGATTTTTGGCAACAGGGACTTCATGCCAGGAATGGAAAAGGGGGCGTTTAAGCAGTGGCAGGATGGAGGCTGTAGGAAGTTATGTGATCTGTTTCGAGGGGGGGGAATTGTTGTCTGTAAAAGGGAGTATGCGATACAAGAAAGGGAAAGGCTAAGATACGCACAAATAAGGCACTGGGTGTTACATCCGGTGAATAGGAAGGCAGCGCTTTGGCGTAAGGCGCTTTATAAATAAACAAATACAAATAAAACCAGGGGGCCAACAAAATTTGAAAACTTTCTCCTATCTAATGCCAGAGTGAAGGGCCTAATCTCGAACCTCTATAAGATTCTAGATAGTGAGAATGCGGGTCACCGGTGGGGGCATATGCAGAAATGGGATCATGCCTTGGGGAGAGGAATAAGCAGGGAAGAATGGTAAAGGTTGTGGAGGAGGGTCCCCAAGTTGGCAAAAGCTTCCCAACTACAGGAAGCTTGGTACAAGATTTTGGTTGGTTGGCACTATACACCAGCTCGTCTTCACAGAATTTATCCGGGAGTCTCGGGAGTGTGCTGGAGGGATTGTGGGATGGGGGACACAGCGGACCATATCTGGTGGGAATGCCCAAAAATTTAACCGTTTTGGAGGGAGATACAGAGGGTGCAGGAGCAAGCCTACCGCATGGGTGACGACAGAACCCCTGCTCAGATCCTTCTGGGAGTTAGAAGAACTATGAGCGAGGGGGAGCCTAAGGCGAGGGAGAAGGCGAGACTGATATTAACTTTGGCGGCTATGATGGTAATAGCGGAAAGATGGAAGTGTCCAGAACCCCCCAGGATACAAGATTGGCTGGGAAATAGTAGCTCTTGAATGGGTGACGTATGCCATGGACAACAAGGTTCAAAACTTCGCTGCGGACTGGGGGGAAATACTGACCTTCCTTCAGGACGATTTTAGATTGAGGCGGTGCTCGCAGCGCTTAAGACTGCTTGAATTACAATGAGAAGTGGTGAACGGACCGGGAAGAAAGCAAGTCGAGATGGAATGGAAGTTGCCTCAGGGGGGGAAGGTGGGAGCGAAGGGAGGGGGGATTGTTGGGAGAATGGTTGAAATATGTTGTAAAACTTAATTTAAAAAAAGAGTTTAAAAAAAATCCCTCAAAGCTATCCTCACAGTGTCTGGTCGAGAGAGCACACCCGACACTTGCACCACCTCCACGCCCCGTAGCTCCACCGAGAACGATAATAGCCTGTTTATTAAATTACAGTACAGAGATATGATACTTCGATTGGCGAGAGAGAAAGGAAGATTCGAGTCTACCACAATACACATATATCCAGACCTCTCCACCAGCGTACAAATGCAAAGAAGATCCTACGACGCAGTATTACACCTACTTCGTGCCCGGAAAGTGCCATACTCCCTCATGTTCCCATCCAGACTGAGGATACAACATGGCAGGAAAGCCCACTTCTTTGATAACCCCGAGCAAGCACTGACATACGTGCTCTCATCAATATCCTTACCCCCGCGTCAACCAAGTTCTGAGCAGGAGGAGCCACAGAGCAGTGCTGGAGACCACAGATACAACAATGACTAAAGGAGAATGTCAGATCTTCAACAACGACTCTTAACCCTCACACTCCGAGGCACAGCGACGAACAACAATTTCAAATTGGACACATTGAGCGGGATAGTCAGTCCAGGTAGTCAATATGCCCTCCCAAGGTTTAACCAACAGTTCACAGTGGGTACATCATCATGTTGGGGCTGATGGTGACGGTGGGGGGAGGGAAGGGAAAGGGGGATTGGTTTGATTGATGTTTGGTTGATGTTAAATGTTCTAACAAGCTGGGATAATAGAAGCCTGGCAGTTTTGGAAGGGAAAACCGAGAAAACATGGTTATACGCTTGGCGGAATTGTAAAACGAAATGGCGATGCACCTTAGATTGCTCTCATGGAACGTGAGAGGCCTGAACAACCCAATTAAAGCAACAAAACTCTGCGCATATCTAGAATGCCATGCACCCAACATAGTAATGTTGCAGGAAACCCACGCATTAAAGGCCACACACAATCAAATAGCACAGAAATGGGGGAAAAATAGGTTCTTCACTGACTACTCGTCACAGACGAGGGGAGTAATAACATTGATAGATAAGAGCATTAACTTCAGAGCTGGTGCGATACATATTGACCCAGAGGGCAGATACGTTATAGTCTCAGGCAAGATTAATAATAGATCACTAACCCTGGTAAACACATACGTCCCTAACACTGACAAACCCACATTCTACACCGAAATAGCAACCATATTAAGTCAAGACCCGGACATTCCAATACTATCGGGCGGGGACTTCAATACAATACTTGATCCAGACATAGATAGATCCAGAACCAAACATAGGAACACTACCAGAGCTACTCTTACTATCAAGCAAATCATGACACAATATGAGCTAACTGATATTTTGACGCATAATACACCCCTCAATCTCAGAATTCACTTACTACTCTACAGTGCATGATGCACATTCCAGGATCAACTGGTGGCTCGTGTCTGAGGCCTGGGTGGGGGAAGTAACCGAAACGAAAATATGACCACGCACATGGTCGGACCACTCCCCAGTTATGCTCTAACTAAGACAGACCCAGTCGCCAAGACCAACCCGCATATGGAGAATGGCCCCCATCGCTTTACAGGACGACTCCCTAGTAGAAACTCTCAAAATAGACATTGAATCCTTTTTTCTGACAATGAGGGCACAGTAGATAGGTTCTATACAATATGGGAAATATTTAAAGTATGGTTCAGAGGGAAAATGATTGCATCGACATCTGGTATCTTAAAAACCACTAGACGTGAGCTGAACATGAAAGAAAATGTCCTCAAAGACTTAGAAAATCAATACACAGAGACACATGATAAATCACTCCTAGGCCTCATAAAAGAGAACAGACAGAAATTCTATGACCTTGCAGAACGAGAAACTCAATTTCTTACCAGGAAGGTACAAGCTAGACGTTACGGGGAAGGTGACTGGCAAGGTCGTGTACTGGCCATACTAAAAGGCGAACGCGAGGCACAACACATAAATGGGAACGCTAGGCCCTTTGGAAATCAATGACATGTTTAGAGAGTTTTATCAGATGCTGTATTCTAACACTGACACAGTAACGGAGGAGGAGGTAATGAGATATCTAGCAAACACAGCTTCCTACACTAGATAATGCATCCAACGAGAAACTATGTGCCCCAATTACAGTGGAAGAAACTGCTGAAGCAATAGCCTCCCTGGCATCTAGCAAAGCCCCTGGGCTGGATGGAATTAGCATTGAACTGTACAAAGTGTACAAAGATATCCTAGCCCCCAAACTACTCAAAGTGTGGGACGAGGCCTGCACCATTGGCTCGCTATCTTCTTCTCTAACAGAGGTAGTCATAACTGTCCTGGCAAAACTCGGAAGACCCCCGAATGAAATGTCCTCCTACCGCTGAATATCCCTAATAAATTCGGACGTAAAAATCTTTGCAAAAACACTGGCCAATAGATTACTACTCTACATGACAACTTTACTATACCCGGATCAGTCCGGGTTCATCCCGGGGAGATCCACTGCCCTGAACCTAAGGAGGCTGTTTGGCATCATGGCACAGATCAACCCAGAACTTCCAGCAGTGGCCATGGTGCTGGATGCCGAAAAAGCATTTGATTCAGTGTCGTGAAACTTCCTATTTGGAGTTCTCAGACGTATGGGAATGGGAGAGCGCTTTAACGGATTTGTTCCATTATTATACTACCACCCCAAAGCCAAGATACTGACTAATGAAAATTACTCGAAGGAGATAAAACTAGCCAGATGGACCTGACAAGGGTGTCCATTCTGCCCTCTGCTCTTTGCATTAACGATAGAACCGTTCGCGGGTAGAATACGACAGTTCCACGGTCACAGGGGTATATGCATATGAGGATCACTGCAGATCACATCATTGTATGCGGACGATACTTTAATATACCTGAAACACCCCAAAATCAACATAGAACCAATACTTGCAGAAGTCTGTAACTTTACTGCAAACTCAGGCTATAAGATCAATTCCCTGAAATCAGAACTGTTCCCCTTACTAATAGAATCCCAAAACCAGCGCACCTCCATGGGATGAAATGGTCGGACGAGATAGTAAAAATTACCTAGGAGTCACAATGGCACGAACGCATAAACTCCTTTAAGATCAAAACTATGCCGAATACCTCAATACGTGCGAGTACAAACTCAACTTATGGGACAAGTTCCCGTTATCATTAAAGGCCCGTATAGCTATCCTGAAAATGGTATTAGCCCCTAAGCTCCTATATTACTTCAACACCATACTGATATGGCCCGGACGACATATCTTTGACCTACTCTGGAAACTATCTGTGAAATTTGTGTGGAGAGGGAAAACTGCCTGAGCAAATTGGGAATCTCCCACCGAGCCATACAACAGGGGGGGACTGGCAGCCCCCGACTTTGAATTATACTTTCTGCTCAGGCCCATTACGCAGGTCTATGTTATGACCCCGACAGCAAATTTCCACACATCAACCTCGAGAAACAGTCTGCTGCCCTGAGCGACATACGAAATGTGCTCATGAGTGAGTGCAAAGCCGACCCATGCCCTTTCAACCCTTTGCGCACCATGCTAGATGCATAGAGATGCATAAGGAATAAATTACAAATGGTTAACCCATATTGCAAGCACATTCCTTTTTGGTACAACCATGATCTCCACCTCCCGCCGCTTTTGGGGCCGACTTGCTGCCCGCGGCCTCTCGACTCAAGGTAGACTTATGACGGTCTCCTGAGGAGGGTTTAGATGGTTCTTTTCTCTCCTTTTTAGATGAGGAGGAAGACGACGACACCTTGTGTGAAGAGGAGGAGGCCTTCGAATGTTTCTCTGAATGTTTTTCCGAGGGTCGTTTTTCGGCCGACTCCGAGGTTCGTTTTTCGGCAGCACGTGCCTTCTTCGTCAGGGGTTCCAACTTACTTTTTGAGGCCGTGGAGCCAACCTCCGATGCCAGGTACGCACCCGCTCCGTCGTTGAGCCAATCAACAAGGCGTCTTTTTCGATCTTTGAGGGTTTTTTGGGAGAAACCCTGACAGATTTCACAAGTGTCCGCCGTGTGGTGAGGATGAAGGCAGTAAATGCAGTCCGTATGACCATCCCCTTCGTACACCTTCTTAAGACCGCACGTAGCACACGGACGAAACAACGCCTTTCCAGACAATTTCTTAAGAAGAACAAACAGTCGCAGAAGTAGAAATAACAACCTAACAAAATAGCAGATAATCGAGGTAATCCCACCACTTTGGAAGATGGTTGAAATCTGAGGGAGCCGTGGGGGCGGAGCTATATATACCCCAACGTCCTAGTGGCGCCGGCGTGCGCGGCCCAGAACGACGTGGATAGGACACAAAAGTGTCTGAATTTTTTCCTATGGAAAATGTCTATATAACTTACCGAGGATTCCCAGCCTGACGACGGGGAATATTCTAAGCATGTGAATCCATGAAAGATCCAATACTGGAGACGAGTGGGACCCTGAGAGAGTGATGGAATTAGGGGACCTCTTTCCCAAAAACAGATTTGTCACACTGGAAGAAATTAAGACTAAACTAGGGAATAACATTGTGAAAGTACTGCAATACTACTGCATGAGAGCTGCAGTGAAGCGTAAATGGCTGTCATACCCAACAGAGCCGGAACCCAATGGCCTTTTAGACATGATAGTACTAGCCGGCAACGAGAGGAGACTAGTATCAAGACTATACTCCAGAATACAGCAGAGCATGCCCATGGCCAACACACTAAGGGAAAAATGGGGAGGCGACACCGGAACGACTATAGCTGAATATAAATGGGAGAAAATGTGCACTTTGACCAAAGATGTTTCACTCAACACACAGCTGCGATTAATACAATATAAAGTCCTAAACCGACTTCACTACACACCCAAGCACATCACTAGATTCAAACCGCACCAAATTCAACTGTGCCCAAAATGCAACTCTGACAACACGGACACCATACACATGCTCTAGAGCTGCCCCCTATTGCAGAATACTGGCACCAAATTGCACAAACACTATTCGAAATGGTTGGAATAACCCCAGTACCCCTACCACTGAAATATCTACTAGGCGATACAGGGAAAACAGACACCAAAGCTCGCAGGCTCTTCAATCTTGGCTGCATAGTAGCCAAAAAATGCATATTGCTAAGGTGGAAGGCAAGAGAAGTCCCAACACTAAAACAATGGTTCAAGGAAATAGCTAATGTAAACGACAACGAGGAGAGCTACATCCAAACTCTGATAGCTACATCGGGACCAAAAGACATTTGGGCCCCTTGCAGAGCGTTCGTGGAGGAAAGGTCCAAAACTAATTGTCGAAATGTAAATGAAGCAGCAACGCAATGTACTGATCCAGACAATCAATGACGAAGTGTAAATGATGATAATGAAAGTATATATGATGTATACACAGCCAAACACAGTGAGCTCAAATTGTAACCGAGCAAATGTCTTGTGTGCGTTTGCCATATGCTAAATAAAGTTTTTTTTTTTTTAAAGCACTGTCCAAAGCAGGCAAGGCACTGTTAATTTACATCGTTTTTTTAATAGATTTGCAATAGGGGCCACGCTAATAAAATAGTGTACAATAAAAACCTAAAGAAATGTTAAAAAAAACAATGCTAAACTGGTGATCCATTGATCATTTGGTCTGGCAAATTCAGATCTAGTTCTTTCCCAATGTTGTCTTACTGTCAGACATGGCTCCTGGCCAATAACAGTCCTACTAAAACAAGTCAGCATGAAGAAAACCAAAAATTATGTATTCTGCAGATTCTGTGTGTTTAACACTAACATATTCATGAATCTGAATAACAAAGCATTGGAACATCAATGCTCAGATTGCAGTATCGAAATGATTCTTCATTTTCCAAAGACAAATTGGGCATTTTAATTCTACTCTGAGCATGAAGCATAAACTGACTTCAAACTGAAATACTACACAAACTAAACAGCACTTATGCAGCGACTAATTACAGGTTTTTGGCAGACATTGAAAAGGGCTGAGCTCAATTATAAGGAACTCACCAGTGTGCACTGCCTTTACTATATATTAACCGTCAATCAGGCTAATAACGGCAATCTTTCTCCTTCTCGTCCCAGTGCAGCTGTTTATAGATTACGTTGGGGAGGTCCAACTCCAGCGAGTTCAGACAGTTAAAGCTATTCCTGTTACCTGTGCTATAGCTATTTAAAGTTATCTCAATCTTTAATGTACCATGCAAAAAACTAAACATAATAACTCATAAGTAAAAAGGGAGTAATGAAGCATGTATATCTTATAGTAAATTGCACATATCATTGGATGAAACGTTTACATCACATCAGGTAACAATGATATTGTATGATGAAATAGTGATGGCATATACTGAACATAAAAATGAAATATACCAGTAAGAGACATAATTTCATATTCTGAAATTTTTAACCTCACTAATGAAAACAATAGGATTTTTGTTGAAAATGGTACTCTATACAGTGCAGAAAATGTTCTCAATAATGACATCCTTATGTGACCTTTGACAATGTACATATTCCTTTCTGAAATGTGCTGACAACTAAATACTTTTTATTGATTCAATTCTATAGAACATAAAATGAAACAATGAAAATTACCACCAAACTCAATTACTGGTGTCGCCACTTGGTGCTGCCACTTTGTCCCGCGACTTTACCGCAGGATTACAAGTGGCGGGAGGGCAGTGTCAATCCCCATTTTCGGAATCCATAGGACTCCATGGGGATTTGGTAATTCCACCGTTTATGCCGATTTTTAACAGCGAGGGAGAGGATTTACCTCCAACTTTTAGCTGGAGGTGAAAGAAAATTAAGGGTTCTTCTCCAAGTAGAGCCCAGGAATCCCTTATTCAGGTGGCCAGGACACGACCATCGCTGTTGGATCCAGTTCCTGGGGGTGGACCAGTGGGGGAGGATCCCCTGGGTGGGGAAGCCCGGGGTTATGCTCAGGGAAGTACCCAGGTGAGGCGTGGTATTACATTGCAGGAGAAGGAGAAGAGGACGAAGTCCCAGAGATTTTCTTTGGGTATTCCAAATCTACTCCCCTTCCTCCCAATTTATCTTCCTTATCCAGAACCAACAAACCATCCACCTACGGTAAACCCTTTAAGAACCCAAACCCCAGTGCCGTGGAAAACTACATCTCCCAGGATCCCTGTCTTCATGGTCCTTGTCCGAAAACTCCCAACCATTCTACTTCATGTCCCTCTGATTATTATTTCCTGCACTCCCAACCTGCTGAAGCAATACAGTACCGTTCCCACAATCCCTCTTGTTTATTTCATGATCCTAGTTATTCCCATTTGCCTCACAAATCCACCTGCTCATCTCAAAACCTTTCCAAAATCCCCCCTTCTGAATTTACGAAAATCCCTAGGACGAAGGCTATAAACACATATAACACTTCTTCCCCGTCCTACCATGCAGAGTACTCAAAACCTCTACCTTTCCCCTTTCCCGACTCAAACACGTTTTCCCGACATACGAAACAAAGGACTAACCCTAGAGCTGTTTACCTAAGATGTCCCAACCCCAACATCAGGCAAAGTCAGGCAGTTAACCTGAATCACACACACCCGACAGCTCTTTCATTTCCCCACAGGGATAAAAGGTGGAGCAAAAGAGCACAGGGGGGAGCACAGCAGACAGCACAGTCAACCAGGCACAGCAGTTCAAGGGAAGGAGAAAGACGGCAGGAATCGAGAGGGTGGCGAGGAGAGAAGCGACCTTGCCCTTTTCGTCCTAGGCCTGCGCAACCTTCATGGAAGAGGAACTAAGACCGCGAACAATAGCACAAGTGTCTTGCAGCAGATGTCAATGGTACATGGGGCAAGCTTACACTGATATGCAGGAGTGAGGGAAGCTCCCACGACCGTTGTATCAGCCTTGACTCCAGTGAAGAGAAAAGCCAAGTGGTTCATCACAGCAGGTGAGTCGAGGGGAGAACCTATAAGAACCGGACTGTGTTGAATGAAAGTCGCAAAGTGGCACATTGAAGGAAGTACAAAGAGCTGTGAGATTTTGTAAGGGCAAACCAGCTGAAAAGGGAACGGGCACCAAGTGGGTGCTAATTTGAGAGACTCTGATCGACCCAATCTTGATTGAAACTACTGACACCAGAAGGCTGTAGTAGAGCTGCCAAAATAGGTAAAAGTGGTCATACAGGAGATCAAGCAAAATCCCTGTACAATTGAAAGACTTCAAACTGAGAGAAAGCGAATCCCACCATAATTGGGAAAATAAAGAGATGTCCACGCCCAGAAGAGGAGGACCCAACGGTAAGCCACTACCACCCAAATCGAGAGCCACAGTGAACCCGGCAGAGGGAGGCTAACAGTCGAGTGGGGTTGGAGCCCGGCAGAGGGGGATCCAAGGGTGAGAAGGAACAAGTTACTTACCTGTAACTGTTGTTCTCCAGCATGGGTCTGGCATGGATTCACATGCTCATGAATATTCCCCGTCGTCAGGCTGGGAATCCTTGGTAAAGAAAAAATCAGTATCAGTTTCGTTTCTGATCTGTCTTTCGTAGTAGTAACCAATCACTGATCTCTGCGTCATAATGACCACAGCCAATGACTGCCCTCTACCTAAGCCCCGCCTCTGGCAGCCATCTTCAGATTTGGTAGCACGTGAAGTGGCAGTATGACCAAGTGAAGAGCCGCAGAGGGGTAGGCGGGAGGGTTCGCATGTGAATCCATGCCAGACCCATGCTGGAGAACAACAGTTACAGGTAAGTTCCTTCTACAGCATGGGGTCTGGCATGGATTCACATGCTCATGAATAAAGAATACATAGCAGTAAACACATGCACAACCACGGGAGGTGGCAAAGGCTCAACATTAAGCATTACATCAAACTCAACATTAAGCAATTCTTACCTCCTCACCAGGCTCACCTTAGGCGAACAGGTTGCGCAGCACTGCTTGGCCGACCCTGGACTCCTCCCTGGAATCCCGATCGACGCAGTAGAATTTCGTGAAGGTGTGCGTCGACCTCCACGTAGCAGCCCTGCAGATGTCCAGCAAGGGCACACCAGATAGGAACGCCGTGGTAGCTGCGATCGCTCTGGTGGAATGGGCTCTCGGATGGCCAGGCAGCGGTCGGTTTGCCAACCGATGACAGTAAATGATGCAGCCGGAGAGCCATCTAGAAATGGAGGCCTTTGAGAGAGCCTTCCCCTGATTGACAGGACCAAAGTTCACAAAAAGTTGTGACGTCTTCCGAAAACACTTTGTGCGGTCCACTTAAAACTTCAGCGCTCTAGCCACATCCAGCGAGTGCAAAGTACTTTCGGCCGGCGACGAAGGCGACGGGAAGAAAACAGGCAACACCAAGGGTTCGTTGAGGTGGAAGTCCGACGGCACCTTGGGCATGAAGGAGGGGTGCGTCCTGAGCACTACCCTCGTGTCGTGAAAAGTCAAGTACGGGGGCTTGCAGGAAAGGGCCTGGATCTCTCCCACTCTTCGTGCGGAGGTGATGGCCAGAAGAAACGCTGTTTTCCACGACAAGAACTTCAACGGAGCCGAGTGCAGAGGCTCGAACGGAGGTCCCATGAGCTTGGTCAGCACCACGTTGAGATCCCACGCCGGGACCGGAGCCTTCACCGGCGGGAACGATCTGAACAGTCCCTTCATGAATTCTTTCACCAGACAATGAGACCACAAAGACGTCCGCCCCGTGGTTCTGGTGTATCGGGAGATCGCAGCAAGATGAATCTTGATGGACGCGTGAGCCAGTCCAGCCTTGGCCAGCGTCAGAAGGTACGGCAGTACCTGGGGAGCCGTAATCCGTAGAGGGTTAATCTTCTGTGCGTGGCACCAGACAGAGAACCTCTTCCATTTGTGTCCATAGCATTTAAGAGTTGAGGACGCCCTGGCCTTTGCAAGAACCTCTCTGCAGTCGGCCGGTATGTCGTATCCTCCAAACTCTAACGCTGCAGGAGTCAGGCCTGCAAGTTCAGCGACTTCGGGTCATGATGGAGGATGGCGCCTCCTTCCCTGGAGAGAAGATCCGCGTCCACTGGCAGCTTGATTGACGGGGACGCTGACAAGTCCAGAAGGTCCGGGAACCATATTTGCCTCGGCCACGCAGGTGCGACGAGGATCATCCTGCACCGTGACCTCTTGAGCTGGTTGATGAGCCGGATCAGCAATGGCAATGGAGGGAACGCGTATAGAAACAGGCCCTCCCAGGGGAACGAGAAAGCATCGCCCATGCTCCTCGGCTGGGGAAACCTGCTGGCGAACCTCCGGCACTTGGAGTTCGTCGCCGTCGCGAACAGATCGATCTGGGGTGTGCCCCACCGTCGGAAGAGGCGGTCCACTAGATCCTGTCGTAGTTCCCACTCGTGGCACGAGCGCAGCTCTCTGCTGAGCGAGTCGGCAATTGTGTTTTTTATCCCTGCCAGATGAAACGGCACCAGAAACATCCCTTGGGCGACGGCCCAATGCCACAGATCCTGCGCCTCCTTGGACAGGGCTGGTGATCTGGTACCACCCTGCTTTCTGATGTAGAACATGGTGGTGGTGTTGTCGGTGAAGATCCTCACCACCTTGCCCTTGAGGGACGGAAGAAAGGACCTGAGGGCCCAAAACACTGCACGGAGCTCCAGGGCGTTGATATGGAGGGACTTCTCCGTCGGAAGCCAGAGGCCTCTCGCGTGCAGATTTTCAGTGTGCGCTCCCCACCCTTCCAGGGAGGCATCCGTGGTCACTGTATCCTGGTGGCCGGGGGTCTGGAAGTCCATGCCCGCCGTCAGATGCGCGCGGGTGCCCCACCACCGGATCGCTCGTCGGAAACTCTCGTCGAGTGTGATCCTCTCCTCGAAGCTGCCCGTCGTCTGGATCCAGCGCGTGTCCAGGAACTCCTGCAACGGGCGCATCCGGAGCCTGCACAGGCGGATGAGATAAATGCAAGAAGACATCATTCCGAGGAGGGACTTGATGGACCTCTCCCTGGCCGCGTCCGCAACCAGCATCCGCTGTACCTTGCCCAAGATGGCCCTCGTCCTTTCCTCCGACGGAGAGGCCAGAAGCGACACTGTGTCGAGCTTCGCTCCCAGAAACAGTGCGTCTTGCGCAGGCACCAGGTGGGACTTGGTGTAGTTTATGGAGAATCCCAGTTCCGTGAGTAGTTGGACGGTCCTTGCCGTGTGCTCCACGGCGAGCTCCTTCATCTTTGCTCGGATGAGTCAGTCGTCCAGGTAGGGGTAGACGTGGATCCCCTCTCGGCGCAGCTGCGCCGCCACCGGTGCGAGGCACTTGGTGAACACCCTGGGTGCCGACCTCAATCCGAAGGGAAGGGCTCTGAACTGGTAGTGACGCCCTTGGACCACGAACCTGAGAAACTTTCGGTGTCCCTTTAGGATGGGAATATGGAAGTAGGCATCCTCCATATCCAACGACGACTGGAAATCGCCCTCCTCCAGTTGACCCAGGACTTGTTGGGAGGGTGACCATCCGGAACTTCTGTGCCTTGATGAATTTGTTCAGTCGTCGTAGATCCAGGATGGGACGCCATCCTCCCGTCTTCTTCTTCACGAGGAAGTATCTTGAGTAAACTCCGGAGCCCCGAAGCCTCTTTGGGACGAGCTCGATGGCGCCCTTCTTGAGCATCGCCTTTACCTCCAAGAGAAGTTGAGGGACGTGATGTTCTTTCCTGGCCACAGGGGGGACGCGCGGGCACCTCTTTAGAAACTCGAGCACGTGACCCTGAGCTAGGACGTCCAGCACCCAACGGTCGGTGGAGATGGACTCCCACACGCTGACGAAGCTCGCCAGCCGGCCTCCCACCGGGGTGCTTCGGTGGGGGCCCGACCCCAGGGCCGGTTCAGTCCTGCTTCGACGAGGCTTTGCCGCCTTGTCCTCCTTGGCGACGACGGCGGGGTCCGCCTGACTTGCCTCGTCCCCTGTAAGCTTCCTGTGATGACGAACGGGCCGCTTGACGGTAGGTGGAAAATCCGCCGCTGGAACCTTTGGAGGCACCCTGTTTGCCTCGGCCGCTCCGAAAGTGCGGCCGCTGTTGCTGGAGAACCCCAAGAGCCCGGGCCGTCTCCGTGTCCGCCTTGATGGCTTGAAGGGAATCGTCCACTGTTTTCCCAAACAGGTTGTTTCCGTCGAACGACATGTCCAAGACTCTGGTCTGCACGTCCTGACGGAAGTCAGTAGCCTTGAGCCATCCACGCCGCCTCAGGCACACGCCGTTGCCCAACTGGCGAAATCCAGTGTCAGCGATGTCCGTCGCAATCGTAACGACGTGGTCCGACGCCACCTCTCCTTCCTGCAAGATCTCTAGGGCTTCCCCCCTCTTGTCGTCTGGTAGGAAGTCCAGCAGGGGGGCCAGTTTGTACCACAACTCCCTGTCGTAGCGGGCTACGATAGCCAAGGTGTTGGCCGCCTTAATCGTCGTCGCTGCCGACGAGATGACTCTGCGTCCCATCGTGTCTAATTTCTTTCCCTCGCCGTCCGGCGGGGAGGTTGACGTAGAGGCCGCCCCCCCCCCCCGATTTCTTCCTGGCCGCCGCGGAGACGACCGAGTCCCCCCTCTGGTCGTCTGGTAGGAAGTCCAGCAGGGGGGCCAGTTTGTACCACAACTCCCTGTCGTAGCGGGCTACGATAGCCAAGGTGTTGGCCGCCTTAATCGTCGTCGCTGCCGACGAGATGACTCTGCGTCCCATCGTGTCTAATTTCTTTCCCTCGCCGTCCGGCGTGGGAGGTTGACGTAGAGGCTACGCCCCCCCCCCCCGATTTCTTCCTGGCCGCCGCGGAGACGACCGAGTCCGGGGTCGGCTGTGCCCGAAGGCACAAGGGGGCCACGTCCGGGACCCGGTACTTCTTCTCGTACCGATCCCTTCTAGCCGGCGTCGTGGATGGGTTCTTGAGGAGGGCGAGGCCCTCATCCCAAATATCGTCTAGTAGAGGTACAGCGAGGACCGTCTACCTCTTGGTCTCGCGTCGTTGATAAAGGAAACCTTCGTTCTTCTTCTCTTTCGGGCAGAGCTGGAAAAGCTCGGATGCCCTGGCGATCATGGAGTGAAACGATCCAATCTCGTCGGGCGGGGAAGCCCGGGTGGGAGGTGACGACCGGAGATCCTCGTCGTAAACCTCGTCGTCTGTACCCGTCGCGGCCATGTCAGTCCCCGTATCATCCCCACGTGTCGTGGACGGGGAGGAGGGCTGAACAGGGCGCGATGGCTGAAAAGGAGGTGGAGGATGAATCCTTCTTCTCTTAGGGGGAGGGCTCCCAGAAGGGCCTGGCTCCGGGTCCCCCGTCGGGAGCGGTTCCTCCGTTGGTGGTAACGGCAGTCTCGTCCTTATCTCCGAGCATAAGGACTGTATAGCCAACAAAATGGCCGCCGAGTTGTCTTGCGGCACTGGTTGAGGGGGATCCGACGGGCGATCAGGAGCCCCGTTGGCAACCTGGACGCCCTCGTCGTCTTCCACGTCGGGGTCCCTCCCGACAGGATGGCCTTCTTCCACGCCAGAGCCGTGGCCTAAGACTTCGATCAGCTCCTCCTCAGAGGTTGAGGCCGAGTCCACGATGACCTCCTGCCCCCCCCTTTTTCTTCTCCGTCGGAGGTTTCAGGGGGGTCCTGTCGATGGGCATGAAAGAGGACTCCCTCCGCGGTGGCAGGGAGATTCTGGGCCCCGGGGTCGCCACCACTGGTGTAGCCTCCACAGGCTGAGCCAGGGCCGCCGCGACTGTCTCGATAGAGGCCTTGGCCGGATGGATCAAGGCTTTCACCACCTTAGGTGCGCTCAACGCCTTCTCCTTGGGGGGAGGGTCACCACCTCGCTCCCCCTCCGATGGGGCCTTAGGGCATGACCGGGGTCTCTCCAGGAGTTTCGCCGGGTGCTCAGCCTTCCTCTTACCCGAGCCAGAGCGTTGGCTCGTGGTTGATGGCGCCGGGGAGGATGTGCCCTGCCTGGCGCCCGCAGAGCCCGACCGTTCGGCGCTCCCGGTGCCAGCGGACTCGCGGTGCTTGGCCTTCTGTTAGACCCCCGTCGCCGGGGCGCCCTCAAAGGTCTTAGAAGACCGCTCGGACTTCTTCTTCTCGCCTGACGGGCTCTTTCCTTCCAGCCAGTTGGCGAGACTTTGATGGCGGTCCTTCATGGTCCGCTCCGACATATTGCCGCAAAACGCACAGTCCTTCTCCACGTGCGTCTTGTCCTCATGCAGGCAGTAAAGGCAAAGGAAGTGTTCGTCCTCCTTAAAGACATTCTGAAGCTGGCATGCAGGGCAGACCCTGAACAGCTTTCCGGGCGTCGAGCTTCCCTTCTCCTGGGCCATGTCCGAGATGGGCCTGAGAAACTTCTGGAGTCCTCCAAAAGCGTGGCTCGACAAAATCTTCACCCTTGAGGGGCGTAGACGAATCCACCACGGGTCCCCGTTGATCAGATGAAGAAACGGTGGAGCTTGAGGCTCTTTTGACGGAAAAAAGAGAAATTTTTCTGAGTAAAAACGTGAAAAAAAGCACTAACGCTCGAGAGCAATAGCACGAGGACCCCAACACTTGAACGTGCGGTAAAAATCTGAAGATGGCTGCCAGAGGCGGGGCTTAGGTAGAGGGCAGTCATTGGCTGTGGTCAGTATGACGCAGAGATCAGTGATTGGTTACTACTACGAAAGACAGATCAGAAACGAAACTGATACTGATTTTTTCTTTACCGAGGATTCCCAGCCTGACGACGGGGAATATTCATGAGCATGTGAATCCATGCCAGACCCCATGCTGGAGAAAGTTGTCACCCCAAAGATTGGTGAAAGTAAACGCCAGGAGTAAAAGCAAAGTAAAGAGTGAAATAGAGACCCAGGAGGGTGAAGCCATCACCCAAAAGTATTCTGAGGGGTCAGCACCCAGAAGAAGGGAAGCCATCACCCATGGTGTTTGTAGAACCGACTTTGTGTTTGTTTATTGGAACTATCAGGCCCTTGAGTCTTTTATTGGAAAGAGACCTTTGGCCCATCTGAGAACCCGATAGCTGGAGCAGAAATGTTGGCTTGTGCTGGGGAAAGCTCGCGTGTGTGCTGTGCTCAAGAGACCTACCTTGTCCCATGCTGAAAACGTGGGGAAGGGAGACCCCTGGCAATCACATCCTGACTTATGATTTGAGAACACTTCTTTCTTTATTGAAAACCCTAACCCACACTTTTGTATTTAGTGCAAGGAACTGGTAATAAGTTTTGTTAGTATAGGACTTTTATTTTGATGCGATGCCACAAGGACTGCCTTATTTTTCATTTGATGGTCAACGCTTGCTTCCATCTTAGATTTAGGTTTAGATAAGGCGTTTTTCCACCCTGCATTTATTGTTCAATAAACACCCTTGTACTGTGATCACGTGTCTGTCTACTGTTGTCACCATGAGTTCCTTACAGAGCTAAATGTCACACCTTACCACAACATTTGTAGTATGGCGATGTGGTAATGCAACGGAATTACTGTTGCTTTATTGCCGTTTTTGTAATGAGAATGGTCTTTTAGAGGAGTGTGCACAGAGACAAAACAATAAAATGGCTGAATAGGTTTTAATAATTTTATTTTACCCTTTACAGGACTCAAAGCAGTAGCCCTTTTCAAAAAGGAAATACAGCATAGACTGGGAATATGACTCATATAAATTGAGAGTTTCAATAACAGATTTATCCGTCTAAAACACACTTGCGGCTAGGACATAGAGCCTCATTGCAAGTTCGGCAGCGCAGAAAAGAATGTTGGCAATTTAGTTTCTGCCATTTTATTTGGTGGCAAAAGAATTACTGCTGCATTACCACACTTCCAAACTACGAGCTTGGCCTTGAATTGGAGGATTTACCTCCAGCAATATGCTGGCAGGAACTCCTCCACTTCAGCAATATGCTGGCGGTAGCTTCAAAATAACTTACATTTTGGCATTGAAGCTCCACTTCAATGCCAAAAATCGGCAGATTTACTGTGGAGGACTATACCGTTCACAGTAAATCTGCCAAAATCCCCATGGAGTCGTATGGGCTCCAAAAACTGGAACCAACACCTCCTTAGCGCCACTGGTAAACCTGTGGTAAGTCCATGGGACCAAGTGGCAGTAACAGTAACTGATTTTGAGGGTAATTCAGCGAATTTACTGGTAAATTACCAACAGACTTGTGATGGAGCCCTATAGTTCCATCCATGGCAGGTGACTGATTACTACCGACCTCTACCACCCTTCTCTGAAGCTGTTCTGTGTGTGGTAGTATTCTTATGGGGGTTAAAACACTCATATCTGCACCACCACATAACTGATTAGATCTTTATACATTGGCAAGTTTGATTCAGTTGTGCAATTATGCATTGCTTTCCCATGAGTCGTACATGTACCAGGAAACATTTGGATTTGAGTTACCCTGATATTTATTTTGTGAGCCAGTTATGTATTTTATATAAAAAAGAAAATGTTACTCACTGTAGTTGCTTCTGTACTCTTGGTCCATAGTCCCCTTCCATCCATACTTATGGGGTGTCTGTTTTATGGGGATGGGACCGGCGCAATTGTGGCATAGCACAAAATGTATTTCTCTTTTACATTTTCTATGTTGCTCAGGAGGCACCAAGGCGAGGGTGTGGGCGTGTCCAGCCCCGGCGGCTCCACCCACCGGTAACACCCATCAATCCTTGGATCAGCAAGACGGCAAACCTGACTAATATTTATAGGGGGGCGGCAGGCAGGCGTATGGAGGGAAGGGGACTATGGACTAAGAGTATAGTCACTACAGTGAGTAACTTTTTCTTACTCTTACGTCCCATCCCCTTTCTTCCATATTTATTTGAGATTATAAAGCAAATGATCTGTGTGGGTGCCTGGGAAAATATTTTAAGCAAAAAGGTTCTGCAGAACTGCTTGAACAAATCTAGCAACCGATCTGGCTGCAGTATCCATACAGTAATGATTGCAGAACGCAGACGGGGTAGACAAAGTTGCTGCTTTACTAATGACTGCCCATGGAATGTTTCTTTGGAATTCCACTGCTGTCGCTTTACCACAAACTGCGTGCGTATGCAACCCTTTAGGTACTGATTTGTTCTGAAGCGTGTATGTCTCCGCAATACACGAGCCAACCCACCTAGCTATGGTGGCTTTTGAAGCCTGAAGGCCAGCCTGTTGACCTCGGAATTATATGACTAAGCCATCTGACTTCCCGTATTCTTTGGAGTGGTCTAAACAGAATTTTAGAACTCGCCTCACATGCAGAGAATGAGGGACTCTTTCAACCTCATTTTGGGGTAAGGGAAAAAACGTGACTAGAATCACCTTTTGGTTTAAGTGAAAAGCAGACACAATCTTGGGTAAGAACTTAGGATGTGTCCTAAGAACAATTTAACCTTTACAAAAAATTGTGTATGGGTCTGATGAGGACAGCGCATGAATCTCGCCAATCCTTCTAGCCAAAGTTATGGCTACCAAAAAGTCGGTCTCCCAAGAGACAGGTTTTTTGTTAGCGGCTGACATGGGTTTGAACGGTTATGGGATAAATATTGCAGAAAATACTACATTGAGATCCCAGACTGGGTGAGGTTTTGACACCATTGGGTAAAGCTTAAGTAGACCATCAAAGTGCCTTTTGATAATTGGATTAGACGTAGATATTGTAATGTCTGGAGAGCCAATATAAGCTCTGATAGCTGACAGATATGTACAAGATTGAATGTGAACTCCTGTTGACTCAAAGAAACAAAAGATAGGATGTTGTCCAAAGAAGAATGAAGAGAATTTAGGAAGCGTTCCAGCATCCAGAAACAGAAGTGAGTCAATTTGCTCTTGTATTTGGACCGTGTTGACTGTTTCCGTGCAGCCTGCATAATAGCCACATTATCCTCCGACGTGCCCAGCCCAGCAACAAACTAGGAGCTCAGGTACCAGCCTGCTAAGTTGAGCGATATCAGCAAGGGGCGGAACACCTTCCCTTCCTGCTGAGGGAGTAGATCATGAGTCACAGGGAAGAAACACGGTCCGTGAGCACTGAGGAGTAGCAGATCCGAGTACCAGATGCGGGTTGGCCAGTTTGGTGCTATTAATATTAGAGCGCAATGACGCAACCTCCTGAACTTTGAGAGGATTCTTGAAATCAGGGGAATCAGGAGAAAAGCATAACATGCCTCGCCGTCCCAATTAATTTGTAGAGCATCCCCTAAGGATTGTGGACTCTGCCCCAGGAGAGCTGCAAAGTATGGACACTTGTGGTTTTAAAAAGTCGCAAAAAGATCCAACTGAGGTTGACCCCATTTCAGGAAAATTTGGCGTAGAACTGAGTCATTCAGTTCCCATTCATGGTTGCAGTGTAAGAGACGGCTTATTGTGTCCACCCTCGTGTTGAGGTCTCCTGCTAAATGAACAGCATGCAGATATATGCGTTGTTGCACTGCCCAATCCCAAATTTGTATTGCTAGATGACACAACGGAGGGGATCTTGTTCCCCCCCTGCTTCGTCACATAGAACATAGATGCAGTGCTGTGTTTTCTTATGAGGACTGTGGCGTTCTGAATCAAGGGAAGAAAAAACTTTACAGCTTTGAAAATCACTAGACAATCCAGCATATTTATGTGTCAAAGGGACTCCTCCAGAGATCTCAGTGCATGAGTTTGGAACTGACCCGATGTGGCTCCCCATCCTGTCAGAGAAGAATCTGAAGTTATGGTGTGCAGATGAGGAGCGTCTTAAAAAGGAACACCTGATCTCAGATTTATTTTGTCCCTCCACCACAGTAAATCTGGCTCCAAGCTGGGGTGAATCGGAATAATTTTAGATTGAGGCTTGCTCTCTTGAATCCAGCAATTTGCTAAAGGTAGCTGGAGACGCCTCATCTTGAGGCGAGCTAGAAGAAGGGCTATAATAGATGCAGCCATGAGGCCAAAAAGAAGCTGAAACCACCACACTGAGGCGGATTTCTGCTCTAAAAAGTCTGACATTGACTGCTGCATATCCTCCATTCTCTGGTCCGTGAGGAACACTCTGCCCGCTGTTGTATCCCACCTGAATCATATAAAGGTGATGTTCTGCGTTGGGACAAAACTCCAGGAGATATTGTAGGAAGGCCGCTGTTTCCCTGCCTGTATCCGACCTGACAAGCTAGTTGTCCACGTAGGAATAAATGTGAATACCCTTGGCCCTTAGAAGTGCCGCTATCAAATCTATCAGTTTTGTAAATACCCTGGGAGCAGCATTAAGTCCAAACGAGAAAACCTGATACTGAAAATGCTGTTGGCCAAGTGAAAATCTGAACAATTTCTTGTGCTCCTTGTATATTGGGACATGACGATATGCGTTCTGTAGATCCACTGTGCACAGCCAGACTATCTGGATGAGGGCATTCTGAATGTGAGCGGACATGACCATCTAGAACTTTTCTAGGGGAAGATATAGGTTTAGATAGGAATGATCTGCAGACCTGCCTAGTTTTTCTTGGGAACAGTAAAAAGGCAAGATTAAAAGCAGTAACCTCTTGGCTGAGGAGAGGCTTCCTCGATCGCATTGATCGCCAAAATGTTGGCAATCTCGTAAAGGAGAGTGGCCGATCCGATTTGAATCAGAGAGGAAGATGAAGGAGGGGATGCAAGGATGGGTAATCTCTATCCTCCCATGACCACTCATATGTTCAGGAACTATCCGAGATGATACGCAACGTGTGATGGAAAGCTGAAATCCTACCCCCGAGTTTTGTGGTTGTCTGCGTATAATGTTTGTCGTTCGCTTGACACAATGATACCCAAATAGCGAACTCAAACCGGTGCCCACCTGAACCCGCTAATGCTCGGTGGACATTCAGTGGCTGGTGTAATTGGGAATAGTTCTGATTTTGAATCATTTATTTTGTACCCGGAATATCTAGCAAATTCATGAATGTCTTTCATAATGGGTTCAAGATTTTGGTCAGGGTCTCGGACGTAGAGGAGAGTGTCATCCACATAAAGTGATATTATTTGTGGCGGGCCTGTCATCCTGATCCCCCTGTGTCTAAGGCGGCCATTGGCTCAATTGTAAGGGCGAAAAGTATTGAGGAGAAGGGACAACCTTGTCTAGTTCCCCTATCAAGGAGAAATAATGCAGATAGCGTATGGTTTGTGAGGACTCTCGCTCCCGGGCTAGTGTATAAGAGACAAACACATTGCACGAAATATGGACCAATCCCAAAACAGCCAAGCACCAAGAACAGATATTCCCAAGACACCGAGTCAAATGCCTTTTCGGCGTCTAAGGCAGCCGCTACAGCTTTCGCATTAGGGTCCACCTGAGCCATCACCCCGATTAAATGGGGAAGATTAAGAGCAGTGGATCTCATGGGAATGAAGCCGGATTGGTCTGGGTGTACTAAGTGGGGCATGTTGGGGAGAAGCCTTGCCGCTAGAATTTTGGCGAATATCTTTGCATCTATGTTGATCAAGGATAGGGGTCTGAAGGAGGCCATATCCTGCGGGGGACAGTGTGGTTTTAGCAGTACTGTAACAATAGTTTCCCGCATTGATTCTGGAAGTATGCTCCGTTCCATAGCCTCGTCCCATACGCCTAGTAGGATAGGAGCCAATTCCTGATGGTATTCTTCATGCAATTCAATCCCCAGGCCATTCTGATCCCGGGGCTTTTCCAGATGCCAGTGCCTTAATGGCAGCGACAATTTCTTCCTGTGTTATAGGTAAGTCTGAAGTGAGTTTAGTTTCGGGCGAAATCACAGGGAGGCCCAGTTTGCTTAAATATCGCCCGCCTTTACCTCATCCCGGTTAGAATATAATGTCGAATAGAACTGTGTGAATTAATCATTTATATCTTTGTCTTGAGTCACCATGAAGCCATTTACTGCTTGAATCCCAGCAATGGGATTACAGTAATTTTCTGCCTTTAACATGCTGCCAGCTTTATCCCCATTACCGTATCTACGAGCTCTTACCGGGGTAGCCATGTATAGCACCTCCCTATCTGCTAGCTTGTGAAATTCACTTAATAGCTTGTTAATGCTAGCTAGGCTCTCCCTGTTGTGTGTAATACTGTAATTATTTTCGTGGTCCCTTAGCTGAGATTCAACCTGGCCCAGTTCCTTTCTAATATTTTAAGCAGTCCGGTGGTTTTGTCCATGAGGATGCCCCCGATCCAGACCTTAAAGGTCTCCCAGAGTGTTGCTTGGGTGCTAACAGAGCCGCTGTTTATGGCGAAGAACTCCGCAATTTCTATGTGCAGGGATTCAGTCACAATGGGTCCCTGAGGATTGTAGAGGGCATCCTCCATTGTTTTGCTTGAGGGGGGTAATTGTGTAAATCAGGGTACAGTGAGACCGGTGAATGATCGGAAAGTGTGCGTGGAAGGATATCACAGCTCTGCACCATGTTAGCAAGTGAAATGGTTATCAACCAGTAATCTATGTGGGATTCTGAATCGTTTCTAACGTGGAGTAATATGTATGTTCCTTGTCCTGTGGGTGGAGAGTCCTCCATACATTGATTAGGGGCAAATGCAATAGTATCTGGTGTAAGGTGTTAGCAGATTTCGTAAGCATCCGGTGAGCATCATACAACCGGTCTAATACTGTGTTTAGTAACGTGTTAAAGTCTCCCCGTCCATGTCTCATATAGTGGAAGAAGCATATCCATAATGGTTTGGTAAAATTCTGGGTCATCTATGTTAGGCCCGTAAGTGTTCACCAGTACAACTGGGTGACCAGTTATTTCACCCCACACCAGTACATAGCGTCCCAAGGGTTGATTTTGCTTTTCGTATAATGGAACCCCAAAGAAGGATGGATAAGTGTGTGAACACCCCCCCCTGGACTGCGTAGAATACTCTGTATAATATTGGAGCGGACCCCAGCTAGTGATAAAATCAGCATTTACCTTCTTCAAAGCATGTGTTTCCTGCAGCATCAGGATCTGTGGGTTTTGTGGCGACACATAAGCACCCACCTATTTAGCCTTGCCTGGGTTATTAAGACCCCTAACGTTCCAGGTTAATAACTTGATTTTTAGCCCTTTTCCCATGAGATCTTTATTTGCCATTCACATTTACCCTGTTCACTACTTTCGTCGTTTGCACACTTGTTTCTCATACCTTTCTTGGCAACATGACCATTGTTTTCAAAACGTTTAACTTTAGCAGTCTCTCTCACCCTTCCCTTCCACCCTCCAGGTTTGTCAAATATTAGTCGCTGAACACCCATCCCCCTCCCACCACCTGCATCATCAATCCCAAACAGATGATGTTTCCCCCATAACGTTTGGAACCTTCCCTGAGGTGTGTATGCTGCAGCTTTCATGTCTGCCACAACTGATTGCCACTGTCCGGGCTGTAACTCACTCTTATGTATCGGTGCCACCCATTTACATCACTTATCAGAAAACATAAAGGATATGACAGTCTATAGCATTTAGTCTGCAGGGTCTCCCCTCTCATCATTAGGTCGCAGGTTCCTGTTCTGGTCTGCACCCCGGTCACGGGGTGGTAGCGGAATCGAGGCTTCGATATAATCCATAGCCGCCATAGGGTTCTTAAAGAAGTGTGCTCTGCCTCTGTTTTGGATTCGCATTACAGCCGGGAAAATCAGTGCATACAGGATTTGGCATAAACTGAGTTGCCTTTTCACATGCTAATAGGATCTTTGGGCCTGCACTCCCACGGCAAAGTCAGGATAAATGGGGATGTTACTCCCCTCGTAGTTCAACGTTCCCATCTCTCTGGACATTTTAAGGACTGAGTCTCTATCTCTATAATTGAGCAGCCTGGCGATAGTGGTGCAGGGGGAGCCCCTGGTTTGGGCATCAGAGCCAAGGTGAGAGGGGCTCTCTCCTCTAAGAAATTATCAGAAAACGATGCAGTACCAAACAAGGACTTCAGGAGAGCCTTGACACAGACTTCCATTTGACCTTTACCGGAGGACTCAGAAACTCCAACTATTCGGATATTGTTCCTTTTGGATCTAGACTCTAGATCCTCACACTTGCCACGCATCTTGGATAGTTCTCCTTTTAGTTGTGATATGTCGCTGTCATTTTGGTCAACTTTATCTTCGGTTACGCTTATCCTGGCCTCTGTTTCTATTATCCGAGCACTTTCCTTATCTAATTTCGCCTTGAGCGACCCAATGGTGGCCACTATGTCGTCCAATTTGACATTCACGGATACAAATCCTATCTGCATGGTTGCTAATAACTGATCCTCTCTGGGGTTCCACATAGATGTGGATGGAGTCTCACCAACCAGTGGTGTCGCTGCTGTTACTGGCGGGGTTTGTGCGCTCGCAAATGAGTCCATCAGGCCCTTCTTCTTGGTGCCTGTGCCCTTTGACATTATCGTTGAGTTACTATGCGGCTGGCGCCTTGTGGGCCGTGTGAAGTGAGCAAAAGAACCCCACAGGAGGATTGCAGCTTCCAAGGACCTGCTGTCCAGTGGGTAGGGAGATACCGGTCTGTATTTCAGCAGTAGCGGTATTAACAGCAATGTGTTTGCTTTGCTCTCTCCTTTGTACAAGGCTGTTTAGTCTGGCTGGTGTCCAAACCGTTTCACCCTACTCAACAAAGGACACTTCTTACACCATCCCCCGGGCTCACAGCGGAGCGGAATGATCTCTTACTTGGAACAGTGCGAACTGTGTCTGTCCTGTCTGGCGGGGGGGGGGGGTGGCTGTCCGCTGTGGGAGTCAGGTCGGATCGTGACATCTGGTGGTACAGCGGTGTCCCCACCAGGCCGAGTTATATTGTGTGATCTGCCCCGTATGGATTGCTACAAACTCAGTGTCTTAAGGCCCAGCCCCAGTAGTCTTGTGAAGTACAGCGGGGGATCAGATCTCGAGGCCCACTCAACTGGTCCTATGAGGAACTAAGTGTCACCAGCCAGGTACCTATATCTGCAGCGAAACCTGTGGTGTTGCTGTTCCTTTATGAAAAACAGAAAAAATTGTCTAGAGAAAAATATTTAGAACAATGTATCAAAACTTATTTAGAGTGATACAAAAATTGGAATAGTAAATTAATTACAATTTATTAAACACAAGTAAATTTGACATAGCAACACAACAGCAAAATATGCCAAGAATAGGCTAAAACATCATTCACACTTACCATTCATAGTGCAACATTCAATCACGACTTAACATACAGTGACATACATACAAAAAACAAATGAGGAGAGAAAATATATTACTGCTCCCCACAGCAGCATTAATTATTATTGTAATTGCCAAACACATAATAGAATTTATTAGCACAACATCTATTATAAGGGTGGATCAGAAAAAAGAGATACAAGGAGCACATCCCTTGAGTTTTTTCTCGACCGGTATCGACGTGGAGTGTTGGTTTACACAACGTCTTCATCAGGAGGCGGATGTAACCATACTGTAAAAAACACACAAAAACATGGCTATAGACTAATACATAACAAACCCTTAAAAATGCTGGCAGATTGCCGGATAAAACAATGAAAGCGTGTCAAAAAGCACCTGAATTTTTATCACAACAAATTAGGGTCAAGTATACCATCATGTGAATTAGTATACTATGAACCCCAAACAACAGATGTGTACCCCAGAGCAAAGGGTTCGTGACTCCCGAACAAGACCCGTGCTGAGTGGTGAAAAACCGTCCAAACCTAGGCGAACCTGTACAAGTATACACGAAAGTCAATAACCACACCAGTGCTAACTGTAGGCCCACTAACCTGGTGAGCGACCATCTGCTATCAACAACAGGGGGTAGGAGTGGATCAGCCAACTGCTGCGGTGTAAGGACTGTGTCCTAAACCAAGACAGAGTCGAATTGAGCCCAGTTGTTTAACACGAGACCTGGTCTAAAAGTGGACCATCATGGTTGAATAGAAAAGAAAGTGGAAATAGAGTACACAAAGTCTTACCTGGTGGGATCTATACTAAGCTCAAGAATGTATTCCCAAAACAGCGCATACTAGATGTGGATGGACAAACTGGAGGCTATCGAGGTGACCAAAGCAGTGGACTGCAACTGTAAAGAAGAAAAGCAGCCGCCCGAACGTTCCCGTTTATACGGTACTATTAATGAAAAAAGAAAGAGCTGAATGTTCCAATCTGAAGCGGTCCACTACAAGTGAGCAGCCACAGCCCTAAAACTAAGCAAGTGGCTGAGACCTCCCCTGCATTAAGCAGCCAAAGTGAGCTCTGTTAACTAGAGGAACAAAATAAATATGTAAATGTGAAATGCACTTGATTCGGCAGACGCCAGGTCTGGACTGGGCCGCTAATGCAACACCCGTAAGTACAGTATAAACAGATGCTTAATTGCGCAAGGCACAGAGCCCCGGTAGCAGAGCATTAAAAAGTTTAAACACAGAATGTGTGGCTAGGTGGCCAGTGCCCACTGAACTGAGTCAAACCATGCCGGCAGGAGAGTCTTACCATATCACAGTATACACGGTCTCAAGGAAGGGCGAAATCACTTGCTCTCCGTCTCACGGCGAAGAGTCGTTAGAACTCTGCGCATGCGCTTAGAGAGCCTGCAAAGGAACCAGGGCAACCGCCTCCAGGAATATTGGGCGGGTTTAAAAGGGCCTGTGCCTTGGGCCACGCATGCGTTGGAAGTGCTGTTCCTTTAGCCTGTACTGAATGTCCTCACCACAGCTTCTTTTAGGAGTTTTACATACAACTCACTGCATATAGTAGGATGGATTGTGTTGTCCCACGTTGCTGAAGGGCCTCTTGCAAATACTTAGAATCCGATGTAGGTCCTTGAGCTCCACCTTCCCGCTCATCCGCTGAGAATACTATCAGCTCGTTGCAGGCTCTCGCAATATCAAATGCCCCCCGCTGCCCTGTGTCTCGCCCACCTATTCTCCTGAAGGCCAGGCTGGCACCACTCACCGTGTGAAAAAGGATTTATTACGCGCACTCAGCTCAGGGTAAACAATGCTTGCCATGTGCGTGGAGTAGGGCCCACGTGGGAGCGCTGTGTGCTGCCCCTTTGTTAATGGGGATCAGTCAGTCTCACCCCGGGGCCAGGCATATAGGGAGGGGGGTGTAGGCAGCTGGGTTTGTGTCCTTGTGTCCTACCCGCTGTGTTCATTCTATGGAGCCGGATGAGACGCATATCAGGATCTCCCTCGTGGGACTGCAGAATGCCAGCACCGCTGTGTTGGCCGCCTTCGAGCGTGATGGTTCAGCTCCAGGAGGCGGCGTGGGAAGGGTAGCAAGCTCCTGGCAGAGACTGCCGACTGTTGTTGCTGTTGCCGCTCAGCGGTTCTCGGCCTAGTACGTCCAGCGTTTCACAAGCGCCAGCTGTGATGTCTCAGCTTTCATCCGTGTGCAGGCAGCTGAGTCTGCCCTCCGGGTCCACCCTCAGGTCGGGCAAGCTCATCCAATGCAGGGCACTCATGGCTGCGGGACAGGGAGGTCGCCGCCCGCAAGCAGCTGGGGCACTCCACAGAAGAAAACTCAGCGCCTGCTCCGGATAGAATGAATGGATCGCTCCAATCAAAAGGTCTCCCGTCACTGGAACGGTGGCTGTGGCGGATCGCAGCAGGGCGAAGTACACGGAGGGTGTAACACGGGCTCAGCAAGTTGTAGTGTTTTGCTCTTCCCCCTCTACGGCCCCTCGAAGCCACACTCTCCCTTCTGATCCGATGCCTCACTGCATGGGTCCCACAGGCGGATCGCCTTCCCAGGTGCTATGTCCTCTTACAGTTTTTATAGGCAGAGCTATTGTCAAGACAATATTTAAGGCTATGTCAGCTCTGACATAGGCAAGTCCATGCTCAATCTTAGAAACTACTAATATTTACTATGAGCTCGGAATTATGTCTAGTGTGTAAAAACATGAATGCAACTATGCCGTCTGATTATGTGTTGGCCTAAGCACACTCGTATCACTTTCGCATCATGAAACAATGTCGCAACATATGAACCTGAAACCATTGCTCGAGAAGCCATTTTGTGTAAGGGATGCCATTTTCAGTTTTGTTCTGCTCTCTGCTCATCGCATATACATATTCTGGTTTTCATCTTAAGCACAGTAACCGACTGTTGCTTGAACTTTGAGTTGCTTACATAGTTAGAAATGCCAGGCTGCCACGTGAATTGTTTTGTCTTAGAATGAGAGAACCTTGAAGCTGTACATAAGCACGAGTAATCAGCAAACCCAGGTGCCGTCCTAATATCGTTAGGCCATTATAGCAGGCAGCTAGAAAGAAGTATATATGGCTGTATGTGCTCCTCCACAGGAGTTGTTGTTCATTTCTGCTTCAGAACTGTCAGACCTTAGCACAGAAAGATAACATTAGCTGGTAAAGCAAGGAATGCCACCTCGTTATAGGGAACATGATATGCCTTCCTCCGTCCAGATGCACCCGTTCTCAGATAGTAAATTGTCTTGGCACTGGCGGCAAGAATGTATAATGTTTTATCATAATGAATTACGCAGTAACCTCTTGAACCCTAGCCTGATGATGTCTGAAACAAAGGAGGCCAGGCAATACCTTCTAATGCTGTGAAGTTTGCTATACATGTGTCCGTTGTACTGGTGCTTGCTCTCTCTCACCTCACAGTGTCCGCCTTACACATCGTGGGGCGCTGAGATCCATTTGATCAAATGCTGTTATTGAATAAATATATTTGACTTCGAATCCTCGTGACTGACGTGTCATTAGTATATGGTTGGATGCCTTAATTCCGGTCTTTGATCCGTCAAGAGGCAGGCGGTGTGTTTCACCAGAAACTGCGTTGACCACGTATATTGGTATTGTTTTGTTATTATTGTGAGCTATTAAAGACACCTACAGGGCCAGATCCATATACAAGAACCCCAAGTCTATCATCCTACTTGAAGGGAACGCAATCCCTGGGTCGCAAAACCGGCAAGTCCGGATGCCCACCTCCCAGTTACCCTATGACATGCGATAGAACACTGGTAGGAGTGGGGGGCATGGCAGTCCAGTCAGGGGGTGCGCAAAATTGACTACAGTACTATGCAAATGGCTACATTTACCTGCATTATTATGAACATACAGTGATTGGGAAGCCCAATTAAGAGACGAAGAACACTTAATTATTGACCAGATAAACGCATAGCAGGGTTTGAAATTGGAGGGAGCTGGGAGCTATTTAGCTCCTGCTTATAGCCTAGAAGAACCTGGTTAGCTTGACACCAACAGCTACCAGGAGCTACTTTTGGCTCCCCAAGCCAACTGATGCCTAACAAACGTTATCTATGCCACATTACCTTTGTGTATTTGGAATGATCTATAAATTAGCATTAGGACACATCTGTATGACATTTAAAGCATAAGTGGTCATAAATAATGGACAAAATAAGTTTGTATCTTATGTGAAAGTTATATCTGCTGAACATTATGCACTACTCGATCCTCATTCCCCATTGTAGCTCCTGCTCACTGGTTAACACTGGATACCCAGGAGCTGCTTTTCGCTCCTGCTTATCCAATCCTTATTTCGATCCCTACGTAGAAATAGCATTCCAAGGCAGAATCCAATAAACTGAGCAGGGGCTGGGTAGGACAGGCATTCCATCATCATCATTAGACTTTATTTCGACAAATGTCATAAAAGCATACAATAGTTTTCATGAATAATAAAAATATGAAAAAATTACCTTCATGGTGATTCAGGTTCTTTTAGTACACGTTCTCCCTCCTTCACAAATGGTTGTGTACGCTGCATGCGGCTCTGAAAAAGCTGACTGAAAAAGACAGCTGTCCCTTTAAGAAGTTTGAGTTGGTGTGACTACGTCACCCGTGTGTCCCTTCGCGTGCCAGCCCCACCCCTCAAGCCTACGTCACCAACTGCCCACACCCAGTTCCTGATTTCGCCTACTGGCAGATGTAATCAAGTATACGCTTTAATGGGAATGGCTGGGTGGGTGTTATGAAGGAATCAGAGCATGCACAAAGAGAACCTGAATCACCATGAAGGTAATTTCTTAATTTCTCTTATGTTCTGCTCTGCCTCCTTCCCAACTGGTTGGGACCAGACTACAAAGTCTCAATATGAGTAAGGGTGGTGGAGACGGCATATACGCGATTCAAGAAAACAAGTGCCCTTTGACACTCCACACTGTTGGCCCAACTAGTCAAATGTTCTAATAATAGGTCAGCCTTCTCTGGGGTTATTACCTAATTGACCCTGCCGCAGCAACCCTAATTGTGTTGTGTCCTAAGGTCGCTTACAGACCATTTCAATTGTGTTGTGCCCTAAGGTCGCTTACAGACCATTTCAATTGTGTTGTGTCCTAAGGTCGCTTACAGACCATTTCAATTGCGTTGTGCCTTTAGGTCGCTTACAGACCATTTCAATGGTGTTGTGCCCTAAGGTCGCTTACAGCCCATTTCAATTGGGTTGTGCCTTAAGGTCGCTTACAGACCATTTCAATTGTAGGTTAAAATTGCATTCAGTAATATGTTTCTAGTCGCTAAAATGGAACTTAGAACTTAGCTATGTTTTTAGTCGCATTCTACAACTGCATACCTTTAGTTTAAAGCTGAACCTAGCTGTGCCTTGATTCGTATTCCGCAACTCCCTATCTTCAGGTTAATTGCTAAAACTAAATCTAACTGTGCTGCTATCTGCGCACCTGACTTAGTCAGCTAGCATGTACTCTCCAAAACCAAGCAAACTAAGTATCATTGCACTAGATAGGACTGCTAAATTACCTCTCTACGCCGCCTCCCTCATCATATTAGTGGTATTATCACTCTCTTATCTTACCATGTCTATTTCTCATCAAACCATTGGACCTACAGCAAACCAGTATCAAGATGATACTACCACATACAGGCCCTGTAGTACCATAGACAGAAACCTCAAACTTCGTGCTCGCCTACCAAAATTGTACGAACTACCAGCAAAGCAAATTGAACAAATCAACTTCCTAAAAATGAACATACAGCCGAAAACCACTGCAGAACACACTAGGAGAGCTCATATCCCTAAAAGACTCACACAAAAATGCTCCAAACCTACCATTATAGCAAGCACCATGCTCACTAAACATCACCTCAAAGGTGCACTCATAAAATCCTAGGTCCCTAGTCGCTCATGCTACAGAAATCTCAGATATCATTCTTGGACACCACCTAGACTTCCTGGCCATATCAGAATCATGGCTTCACGATGCAGCGGGTCCCGCCATTTCTTTAGCAGTTCCCGACAATTATACCATCATACGAGCTGACAGACACACCTCCCGAGGCGGGGGTCTAGCCATTATAGCCAAGATCAGTCTTGACATAAGAGTCTCCACATCTCCCATCACGAAATCTTGTGAATGCCTCTCGGTCAAAATAGCCACCGCCAGCTCCCAAACATTAAACATTGTCCTGCTCTACAGACCTCCTGGTCCTATTGGAACCTTTGTTGAGGACCTCTCCACCACCCTGTCCAACAATTTGAAAAAACACCTCCCAAACTATTGTGCTAGGAGACTTCAACCTAGGCTACAATGATATTAAAGACACCCAGTCCACAGCTACTGCTCTGATCCTAAAAGAGCTGGGCTTTGCCCAAAGAGTCACCTGTCCCACTCATAATAAAGGTCACATCCTTGACTGGATAGCTGAACACAACTGTGGAGTAATCATTACAGACACCGTTCCCCAGATCTGGACGGACCACTTTCTACTACTATTTACAGTAGCTACAAACTTAGCCACAGCCAAGTCCACACCTGCCCCTCCTATACCCATGAGGAACAAAAAGCTAATAACCACGGAAAAATTGTTGCCAATCATACTACCCCAACTAAACTCGCTCCCAGCCAACACGGCGCCTGATATGCTAGTTGATCAATTCAATGAAACTATGAACTCAGCCCTTGATCACATAGCACCACTCAAATTACGGACTAGCAAACCGAAAAAACATCTTAACTCATGGTTCACCCCCCATCTAAAAAACCTCAGGTTAACCAAAAGAAAACTAGAATCCAAATGGAGACTTACTCCTACGGTAGAAAACAAACTAAACCTTGCAAAGATATCATCCCAATACAAAAAGATACCCTACTAGCCAAACAGGAAACATACAATACCAGAATATCCCAATTTAAATCAAGTGTCAGGGAACTGTTCAGTATCTTGAAAGAGCTGGAAACACCCATCATTCCCCAAGAAAACTGCACCAAGGACAAAAAATGGTGCTCAGACATTCAGTTTGCCCTTACTAACAAAGTAGTCAACCTACAAACTAAAATCGCCCTCAAAAAAGCATCTCTCACACCTCAAGACGCTCTAACCCCAGCACCCCTACTTAAAGCTAAACAAATAACACGTTTCTGCTTCTCCAAGGTATCTACCATTGAAGTCGAATAAGTGATCCTGGGACTTAAACCGTCCAACTGTAAAGGCGACCAATGCCCTGCCCAATTAATTAAGGATGCTGCGAGAGAACTATCGCCATTCATAACTAAACTCATCAACTCATCCTTCACCACCGGCATTGTACCGAAAAATCTTAGAGTCGTGGGTCCTGCCACTCCTAAAGAAGCAAACCCTCGACCCTGCCATGCCCATCAATTTTAGGCCCATCTCTCGCGACTGTGCCCTTTCTTCTAAAAATCTTAGACAAAGTGGCATACATGCAAATACAAAACTTCCTTGAATCCAACCACCTGCTCGGAACCCGCCAATCTGGATTCCGTCCCGAGCATGGTACAGAGACTGCCCTTATCGATCTCAAGGCCCAAATAGATCAATGTAGGGACAATGGCCAAGCAGCCTTACTCCTCTTGCTAGACCTCTCAGCAGCGTTCGATTTAGTCGATCATACAGTCTTATGCAGCCACCTAGACTCTGCTGCTCACTTCTCCAAAGAGGCAATATTATGGATCAAATCCTTCTTGAATAACCGCACCATGAGAGTCTTCTCTCCATCAGCCTCAGCTGATCCGATCCCTATAACGTGTGGTGTACCCCAGGGATCTTGTGTATCACCAACCCTCTATAACATATTCACAAAGCCGCTCTTTGACGAAATGGATCATCTGGGTATCGCCTACACCAACTATGCAGACGATACCCAGATCCTCCTTCCGCTTTCAGGAGATTACGTCGTGGAATAAATAAAATGTGAATAAAATGTACAGCATCGTTCAGGCATGGATGGCCACACATGGCTTTTGCCTGAACGACGACAAAACTGAGCTCATAATCCTAGGCACTCCGACATACATAACTAAACTTAACCCTGACTATGCCAGCTTCAGTATCGACGGGAATAATATCAAAGTAGCAAAAGAAGTCAAGACCCTAGGCTTTTACCTTGACGCCACCTTAAACTTTGGCAAACAAGTCAACTCCCTAGCCTCTTCTACAGCATATACTTGCAAACTCATTAGAGCCAGCAAGCAATTCCTCTCTACAGACAGCTGCATCACGCTTGCCAGAGCCCTTATACTGTCCAAACTGGACTACTGTAATGGTCTCTACATTGGGGCTAACAAACAGACTATCCAAAAAATCCAGGTCCTACAAAATAATGCCCTGAGAGCCGCTCTCAAGACCAACAGGTAAGAGCATATCTCCTCTATAAGAAGAGAATATAAATGGCTATCCACTCAGGACAAAATCCAACTCAAAATTGCCTCCCTTACTCACAAGTGCCTCAATAACATGGCACCACCCTACCTCATGGACAGGCTACACTTAAGAACCTCACCTAGACCAACAAGAACGGTCAATGCGAATTGCCTCTATGTCCCTCGCTTTAAACGTGCCACTATTGGAGGACATAGCTTCGCAGTCAAAGCAGCACAGCTTTGGAACTCCCTACCACATGACATAAGAGAACCCCAGCCCTTCGCGAAATTCAGGCAGAATTTGACCAAGTGGCTGAGAGTCGATGACATCTAACTAATCTGACCTGCTTGACCTGACTGTCCCTACTGGTGATCCACCTGCATGCCCCAGCTCTGATACCTCGGTCTGTATTTTACACCATTGTATATTACTGTACTTATTCCACTGTATATTACCTCCACATTGTTAAGTATTCCTGTACCCTTATCACCTCTTGTCTGGACCTAGCTCCAGCCCTGCTCATTCTTGCTTATTGTATACTGTACTATGACCATGCACATGTACCTGTACATATTTTATTTATTGTAGAATGTACTATGATTATGTAGATGTACCTGTAACAAAGTTGAGCATATTCTTGTCCTTTGCGCCCTGATGCTCCAGGGCTTGGCGCGCCTTACAAATAAATAAACTAAACTAAACTAAAATAGAGGTGAATATCTTGCTGTCAGAGTCCATCACAGTAATGGCCACTTTTTGAAAATTGGTACAAAGTAGGTGGTTTGCCAAGAAGTTGGGAGGAGACCATTAATTAAAATGTTATTAAATTATATGGTCAAAAAGGTAGCCCATATGTTCACTGCACATTTAAATAGACTATTAGTTTATTAGGTCCAGTAGCCCGAGAGGCACCAGCTTTTTTAATGATATGCTCCACAACGTCCCAGGTAACCGTTAAGGCCCAGGGATCTTCTCTATGTGAAGATTCCGGAAAACAGGAACAGTTCGCCATTTACCAAGGCATGAAGGGATTCAAAGTGAGCCACCCAAGATGTTTCGGAGATAGGGTTGGATTGTAAAACTGCCTGGCTGCATCCCAAGGAATTAATAGTATTTCAAAAATTATTAGAATCATACGAAAGTTTAGTATGTCAAGCATTACCTCGCCGTCCCTCTATAACATTCTAACACAGTGGTTTTTCAGCCAGTTCTTTTTCCCTGTTGATTTTCTTATGATTATTGTTTTTTGTATTTGTATTTTTAATAATTTCTATTGGAGATAATGCCTTTTTTTCTTCTTGTTTCCTATAATGTATCATTGCTAAATTACCGACAGCCTTGAAAAAGTTCACAGAGGGTGGAACACGTTTATTTTGATGTATCAAGAAACATAAAACATTGATATGCATCTAATAAATAAAACCATGGTAAAAAAAAGATGAATCTCTTAAAAAGGCTCTTTCTATAATTAAATGACGTGTTATTACATCAGCACTTGGATATAGAATAACAGATTACATAAATAAGTCTAACAGTACACATGCATGTTACCATATGATGCTCAGATATTATTAGGGTGAGCAGATGAGATTTGGGTGTCAAGTTTTATCCAAAGAAATGACACTGTTTTGAGTGGTGTAACCAAATCTACTACATGCTAGTCTCCAGAAACCCATATATTGAAGTATTTGTGGGTGATGCAGAAAGACATGTTGAAACCATTTAAAAAAATCTCATTAGTTCTCTCTGGTCCTCCTGTGATGTTCTCTTGCGCCCCCCCCCCCACTTCTCACACACAGGTGTTGCCTGTTTTGCTTGATTCTTCTACCTTGCTCCACCTTAACCTGCTCCAGCCTACTTCTGCAGGAGTCTGTCCTGATACATTCTGGTTTCACCATCACCGTCTTGTGGCCAATGCTGGATTTGACTTTTATGGACTTCATTCATTCACGGTGTGTCACTCTTTCTCAACTCTCATGCTGGACTTCCTTTGCATCTTGTACTCATGGTGGCCCTGAATCATGCTATTCCCATCTTCATCTTGTATCCTGGCTTGCAACATGATGTGTTACTACTGACTTCTGCAATTGTATTTGCTCTTCACTCTTGCTTCTCCACTCTTTTTGACTGCTTACTCTCTGTTCTCTCCTCCTTTCCCTTCTCCCTTTTCCTATCTCCTCCCCTTACTTTCTTCTATGCACTTACTCTATCAGAATTGTCCCTGGACCTAATATGATAGCAACCTCGTCTGTTTCCTCCACCCTGCCATTACTGTTTTTTCCTCCCCACACCCCCTCCAGCACTATCTGAAATGTCTTCAGGCCTAGTATGATAGTCGCTTGTTTTTTCCTCCCCTCCCTTTCTGCACCCCTCTCCCTCACCTTTTGTTTTTCTCCGGCTCTAGCAGCAATGTCGTCAGGCCTAGTACGGTAGTCGCCTGTCTTTTTCCATTTCCTTCCCACTCTCCCCTTCGCCATCCTTATCTATGTCTTAGCTCTTGCACTATCTGAAATGTCGTCAGGCCGAGTACGATAGTTAATTTTACATCCTTACTGTTCATGGCCTGTAAGAATGTCATTGTATTTTCCCTTGTTCCCTCCCTTGCCTTGAAGCGCTTTGAAACACTTATTGTGTATAGGCGCTATATAAATAAACTATCATAATATCATATCATTAGTTGAAAAACTGGGCACCACTAGAACAGGCATTCCATGCACCCTTTCATAAAAAGAAAGGGATCTCTATCTTAATCAATAGGATGCTTCCATTTAAGAAAATCACCACAAAAAGCCCACCGAGATGGCAGATATGTAATGGTGCATGGCACCATTTACCGACAGACTCTGATGAATGTTTATCGACCAATATAAGACAACCCCGGGTTCTTCAACCACTTATTCAGCCTTTTGTATCCTTTAAAGGGCAAAATGCAACACATTGGGGGTACTTCAACATTGCATTATCCACGAGCATGGATAGACAGTCTGCGGCACCCCCCTCAACCCTACCCTAAGAAGGCAGCAGCTCTGATCATACTCACGGAAGACCTACAAATAGCAGATGCTTTGCAAGCTGCACACACAACCCAAAAAGAGTACACCATCTCTCATCGACACCAATCCTATGTCCAATTTGATTACTTGTTACTCCCCTCCAATACTTTAGATATGATGAAGCATTGCAAGATCCTACCAATAACTAATAAAGTTACCTAGCTGGAGAATAAATCAAGCAACACTACAACATCCTGACTTTTTAGAAAACCTAAACAACGCGGTTCATACATTTTGGTCAGAGAACCTAATCGTTTATTTTAATTCACAACGCTCTTTGGATGCATTTAAGGACTACCTGCAAGATCAGCGAATATCCCTCTGTATGTGAAAAGTACAAAACTGGCGGCAGGCAGAAAAAACCCACACAGGTGAACAGAGAAACATAGAATATGCAAACAAAGGGTCGGGCAATCCTAGTCTCATACCTAAACTAAATAAAGACAGGAACTAAAAGATATCTCTGCAATACATGCTCAAAAATACTTTTCAAGATAAGCCCAAACTTTCTATGAAGAGGATGACTGAGCGCTCATACATATGGCACTAACTCTCAAATGCTGGCAGCACGTGTAATTAATCGAAAGGTAACAAATAAAAAGGGTAAGATGGTGACAGGAGAAGTAGAAATCTATACAGAACTCTATTCATCCCCACGGCAGATAGACTTAAAACACAGAGGAATTTGCATAACAACTGGACCTTCCAATGGTTGTAGAGGGTTACAACAATCACCCAAACCAATCGCTGAAATCGAGGTGAGCAGAGCAATGACCTGTTTGCCAGGGGTTAAGGCTGCAGGCTCACATGGCGTTCCAATTGATGTATACAAATCCCTATGGGATCAGTTAGCCCCGAGACTGACAACCCCGTATGAATCTTCCTCCATCTCGGCTAGATGCTAATATTGCGGTTTTCCACAAAGCAGATAGAGACCTGAATCTCTGTAGCTCATACAGGCAGATCGTCCTGATCAACGCTGATGCCAATCCTGGCCTAACGCTTAGTGAAATCTCTGGAACACCTAATTGCCTAAACCGATCCACCAGGATCAAACAGGCTTCATTATTAACTGACACTACTTTGACAATCTGAGACGCTTGCTAAATATTATAGCAAACAACTCAGACCCCAAAGACGTGGTCTTATCCCTCCATTCCGAAAAAGCATTTGATAGAGTTACATGTTTGCAGTCTTGAAGAATTTTTGCATAAAGGGATATTTACAAAAAAATATTAGCCTGTTATATCAGGGGCATCGAGCATTGGTGGTGACCAATGCACATTCTCTTCCCTGCTGTAGGCACACACAGTTACACGTCAAGTATGCCCATTATCACCAGTGTGCTACGCTCTTGTGATCGAACCACTGGCTCACAAAATCAGAGTTTTTAAAGTATTACGGGGCATCATGATAGACTGCATAGAACACAGCATTTCGGTATATGCGGATGGCGTTCTCTTGTACTTATGTTGATGTCCACAGACCCTCCCTCATGTGCTTGAGATACTCCATGAGTTTGGTCCGGTTGCTGAATACAGGATAAACTTGGACAAGTTTGAGATCTTACCCCTTCAACCAGACATACAGTGGAACACCGGGTGGGGTGGCTCTTAATGCATTGAAGGCAAAATAAAATCAAGTATTTAGGAAAAAGGGTGAGCCCGGAATACAAGGATCTCATTAGGGCTCATTTTCCTCCATTCTAAAAAAAGAATCCAGCCTAGAAAAATGGAACATCCCCCTGTTCTATCAGGGTGTATGCAGGCGATAAAAAAGAAGACAATGATGAAATGCTTTTACTTAGCTCAGATGATCCCATACCCCATTTATCTGGAGACTATTCATCAATGTACTAACTACTAAGGGAAATGGAGGACTAGCCCTCCCAGATTGGCAATCCTACATTAGCAAAATGGTGCTGGGTCAAAAGATGGCTCAAGGAAGATGACTCCACCAGCTGCCATGCTACTGAGAAGTCCACATTTCACTTGTTTAATCCACGTGATATTATCACTCTCACACCAAAACTCATAGCTAAATGCATCATGAAACACCCTATTGTAGGGACAAAACTCAAAGTCTGGTGCAACTCTCTTAAACGACTCGGGGTAGGGAACATAAGCATCCCCCCATGGCTCAGTGTCCAGGCCTTACTACAGCTGCAACAGGTGGGACACAGGGTTCACATACAACATTATCACAGACAACACACTGGTTGCAGAGCTATACGCAGACTACACACCCAAGCCTTTTCATGACATCAAAGATATAATGGGGCTTCCTGATGGGCAAAGGTTGACCCAAAGAGTGATCATATCACTCACAGAGAACACGTTTGCAGAAACCACACATGAAAGAGAACCTTCTGCTTGTGAAAGTGAAATGGTGCGCGATACACAATGGTACCCTGGATTAAAAAATGTTTATTCTTAATGTATACCAAACAATATACACAGAAATCTCACTCTATGATGTGGTCGAATGACTTGGGGGTGCAGTGTGACAGCTAAGACCAATACACATTCTTTGATCTGATCAAGCATGGGTCTCTTAGCATTAGGAAAAGAGAAATACAATATATGAAAATCCATTAGCGGAAAACCCCAATTGCTGAAGAAAATGTGTCCAGTTGGGCACAATAGGGAACACGATATGAAGCTGCCCAATGATAGTACCATTTTGGAATACTGTTTTGCCTCAAATTTCAGCTATCAGAGGATATGAACAACAAATGACACCATTAACAATGCTATTTGGCCAGGATGTTGAGGATTGGCACGAAGAGCTACCCAAACAGAAACTCATCCACATTATGCTGTTTTCAACTCGCAAAACTATTGTGATCGGGTGGAAATCAAGGAAATCACCCAAAATACAAACATGGGAAGGCATTCTCGCCCAAATGGCTACATTTGAGCGGAACTGCTATAGAGTGAGACATGGTTACCCCAGTGAAGATAGGTTGTGTGAACCTTTTGGGGACTACATATGACATTTGAAATTGACATCCTGGTGCCATCCTATTCTATTATATGCCATGACCTGCTGGCCAAACTCGAACACCAGTTACACATCACTCTTAAGACAACTAATTCAACATGATTGAGGAATTGATATCCATATTGGTTTTTGAAGTCCTGCACCCATTCTCACATGTGCTTATTCATTTAAGTTATGTTTGATTATATTTTGAACATAATTCTCGCCTTCTCTTCTATTCTATGGAATTGTGGTGTAAAATAATTCTTATTGTTGTTTGTTTCATTACTGAAAATCAAATACAAAAAAGCCCACCATAGCGATTACCCAACTGTTTTTTCCCCACTCAATAGGCGTGCCCACCAGTCGTCCTCGCTGTAAGGGTGGAGGTCCTTGAAGAAATGGCCTAGCCAGGTGTATCTTTTCTTCTCCAGACCCAAACATTCAATTAGGAGATGCCTTCTCGTCTCCACTTGAGTGGAGGGAGGGCAGAATCTGCATTTGTTCGATCAACTTTCCCTCTGATTACTAAGATTTCATTTGTGTTAACTAGATTCAATCCAGAGGAAGGCTTGCCGTGTTCGTTTATCGGGGCATTTTACTAAATATGGAGCCATCTCATTTAATTTTTGGGGGTTCCGTGGGAGATCAACGAGCAGTTTACATTGGTCTGCTAAATCACCGGTCTCAATCCAATCCATTTCTAGTAGTTTTACATTTATCTTCGTAGGGTTGGATATCAGATCCTCTTCTGTGCTAACAATTTTCTCTAGCAGCAGGCGGTTCCGAGACCGCCATGTAAGAAGCATCCCGTTTTCTTCATACTCCATTTCTTTTTTGATGATTTTCAGAATGGGTTTTGCTGATGGATCTGTTACTTTTCTGAATAACATCAAGGTGTTTCGTTCCACCAAGGCTTTCATTGAATTTAGGCTTAGTTCTCTCCTTATCGCCACCATAGGAGTGGAATTTGGCAAGTTTAAAACTTTTCACCAAAAGCGGCCTTCAAATTTTGTCCATAAGTTTGGTGGCAGTGCGGGCATTGCTTCTACGCCGTAAGTTACTGTCGGCACAACTTTGGCCTTGTAGAAGTTCACATTAGGGAGAATTGAGAAGTGCCCAAACTTTCGATTTATCATTTTCGACTGACTGATCAGGGATTTTTGTTAGTCGAACAGATGTTCCTGCATCGGGAGTTCAACCCGTCTATTGTTCAATATAATTCCTAAATATTTAAAGTTTGTTACTTTCACAAGTTGTGTTCCATCTACAGTCAGCTTGATGTTTTTTTTTGCGTTTCCTCCTTTTTCAAAAGACATTACTTTTGTTTTTGATTTATTTAGTTCTAATTTGTTCTTTGCCGGGTAAGCGAGAAGGTTGTTCAACTGCCTCTGCAAGCCCACTTGCATCTGATCTATTAAGATAATATCGTCAGCATAGATCACTCTCGGAATTTTGTTGTTTCCTAATGATGGAGGAAAGGATCTGATCGAAGTCTGGGTGTCCATGAAGTCCGATTTGTATAAGATGTAGAGCGCAGGAGCCAGGGGGCATCCCTGTTTTACCCCCCCCTCCAGGACAGTTGGGATTTCTCTTGATAGGTCTCCTGCTCTATTGAATCTCACCCTTATTGATGTTTCGGAGTACAATGCTCTTATTGGACCCCTGATTGTGCTTGGGCAATTTCGATTCCATCTCTTCCCACAGGATTTCCCGGTCTACCCGGTCAAAGGCTTGGACCAAGTCAATGAATATTAAATGGAGCCGTGGTTTTCCTTTTTTTACTTTAGCTTTCAGTGCACTTAGTAACAGAATGTTGACCGTTGTACCCAGTACTCTAACGGAACCGGTTTGTAATGGGTTGACATTTTCTCTTTGGTTTATCCAACCTTGCAGGTTTTCCAGGGGCTATTGAGCCGAAGATTTTACCTATTGTATCGAGCAATCCAATCGGTCGATACTGGCGTGGATCAGCTTTGTCGCATGTTTTACAAATTGGCACAATGTGGGCCTTTCTCCATGATGTTGGAATGTCTCTGGCCTTTACTGCTTCCTTGAAAATTGTACTAATGAGGGGAGCCCAAGACTCTGAATGCCTCTTCAATTCAAAGTTCGTGATTCCATCTGGGCCCGCGGCCCGCAAATTGTTCAGTTATTTTTTATCTTTGATATGAATTTCCTCTGTGGCACATGTGACATTCCATTTCCCTTCTTTTTTGATGTTGATTGAGGTGACTTCAGATTTGTACAGTTCCTTTAAGAGAGCTGCCCACCTTTCTTCTTCCACGCCATTTTGCTGCCTCCCACAGGATTCCCCTCCGGCTTCTCGAATCATTGACCAGAAATCTCTAGATTTATTCCCAGACAATGCACTGAGCATGTCTTCGGAGTCCTTTTGGTATAATGTGTACCTGTGGTTTCGTACCCATGCTCACTAACTTCTCACTTCCTGCTTCAACTTCTCCATGGTTATTGGATCACTTCTCTTTTTAGCTTGACTTTTAAGCATTCTAACTATTCGTCTTTTGCCACTAATGGGGCATTATACACATGTACTTTCAGTTTTTGAGTCTCTTTCCCTTTTTTCTTGCTTAGTTTGAAGATTTCTAGCAAAGGGTGATAGTCCAGCTCTATTGTTTGTAGATTTGCACACTTTTCCAACTGGGACTGATCATTTTCTGTTAGCTTTTTCATTTAAACGTTGTCGAGTGTTCCCATTGTATATCTCCAGGTCCGATGTCATTTTTTCTAGCAGTTTCTGGATGGATTTCCACCTAGTTAACAGCAAGTTGTGATCGCTATTTAGCGTTCTTATGACTTCGAACTTGTCAATGAGTAGCAACAGTTCCCTTGAAATGAACGTGTGGTCAATCGTCATCCCTTGACCATTACGTTCCCAAGACGGGACTGTGGAGCTCTGTTGGTGACTCATACTATGGAGGTTATGAAGGTTGAACGCCTCCATTAGTCGTGTCCATTTCTTTCCTCTTTTATATGAGGGTAAGATCTTTAACCTTGCTTTCAATGGCTGCTCTTTATCTTCACATATTGCGTTCAAGTCACCGGTAACGATGATGTAGTCGATTTTTTGGGTTGAATTTGAGTGTTCCAGGATGTTTCCTAATGATTGTATGTAGGCGTCATCATTGGTTACAGCAGGGTTCCAATAGGAGTTGATTAATAAAAGCATTGAAGGTGTTACCTGTTCTCCTTTTATGTTCCATTTCAACCATTCAATGAGGACTGCTTGGGTCAGGACTGTTGACACTGATTTTAAGGATAACCCACTTCCAGAACGAATGGCTGTCAATAGGCCTGCAGAAGGTCTACCTTTGGGTCCTTTTATGGCCGAGGAGAATGCAATTTCATAGCCGTCCATACTTGGTTTTGTCCTCAGCCAGTTCTCTTGGAGACACAAGATGTCATGGTCTCCAAGATTCACATCCGAAGTCCCTGTAAGATGTCCATAGCCCCTGGTGTTCATGAGCCCATCACCATTTGATCATTCCGCCTCAAGTGGGTCCTGTTAGGGCTGACATTCTGGTTGAGGCTTTCCAAATCCTGTCTTAATGGCTAAGTCAAAGGCTTCTTCTGGTGGGCCTTAGAGACCCAAGTCCAATTTCTTGGATCAGTAGTTCGATTTTTTGTCTCCAGCTCCCATCTCTTACTGAATGTGACCGGCTTTGTTCTTCCTTTATCGTCACTTTCTTGTACCGTCCTTGTACTTGAGTAAGGACCTTTCGGGTGTCTGTTACAATCAGTGTAGATACTCTCACCTTCTTCATCTCTATTTCCATATCATCTATATTTGTCCTCCTCACCGTTCTCATAGTCCCTTCTTTCCTGGCATCTCTCCGCTATTTCCTTTACGTAGTTTCTTTCTTTTTTTGCATGTACCACTGGGCTGACTGCCCTAGCGTGGTCTTTTCTTAAGACTTTTGGACTGTGCTTTCTTAGTTCCGGTGTCGGGGGATGCCGGTAAGGTTTCCAGGTCTGTTTTTGGCCTCCGAGTTCTACACCCTTTTCCTGTATTGTCACTGTAGATAAGTCTATTAAGTCGAATCCTAATTTTGAGAAGTTTCGACTAGCATGACCTATTAAGTCTTTTGTTCTTGTTCAACATATATGCAGGTATGAACAGGCTTTTCTTCCTTCCTGCATCGGTTCCACAATCGTTAGATCTTCAGAGCGGAGACCGCTTAGATTTGTAATTTGGGCGCACAATTTCATTACTGTACGTTGGTTCAAAATCAAGATATCATTTTTGTTGATAATTCTCATTAATTTGAATGATCGAGTGTCCTGCGTTTTAGCTTTGTTATCTCTCCCTTTTTCTTGATAGGGCGTTGTTAGGGGTGGGTACCCTTTTCTTTGATTTACAACATTTTCTTTCCAATTATATTCATGTTGTCCTTCCCTTTCTCTTTCTTTTAGATCATTACATCTGTGATCCAAGTAATCCCTTAATGACTTCTTTGGTTCCTTCAGGTTTGACCTTGGGGGAAATCTTTGCGACTCTCTCTCTTCCCTTCTTCTTCCTTCCTCTCGAATGTTAATCTTTAGGGTTTTGCACTCCGTCTCTAATTTTGCCTCTTTGGTCACCCCGGACCCTGTTTGTGATGTTGGTAGGAGGTGTTGATCTATGTTGATCCTTTTGCTGTGAGCGTGCAACCCTTTGGTCGCGTCTTATGATCTTTCTTTCCGGTTCACATACTCGACCGTTATCCAGTGGAGATGTTGCTTTCCTTTTGAACTGAATTGGCGAAGGGCCCTCTAAGTCTGAGTCCTCAATTGTGTATTGACTTAGGTCCGTTAGATTGACAGAGATGCTGTCACCCCCCTCTAAATCAATGAAGATTTCCTTTTCCATTTGTTCAGATGTTTGCTTGGTGTTTTTTAAGTCCCACCTTTCTGTCTCCCCTACTTTAAGTAGGACAGCTTTTGTCACCTTATTTCCGAGTTTTCTGCTACTTTGGCTGCCTCTGGCTCTGAAGTCGAAAATCCCCACCTTACCAATTCCCTTAAACTACCACTGAGTTTTTGTGAAAAAATGCCGTAAAACGGTTGCTTGCCCGTGTTGCAGAGCTCTCTAGATTTTCCTTCATGATCAGTCAGTGGCAAGGTAACAATTTTTTGGTCTAAGGTGAAGTTAGTGGCAATCGAGCCATTTCCTCTGGGCTTTGCCACGCATGCTGCCGAAGTTCTACTTTTCAAATCATTTGAGTTTGCAAGTTAGTGGAAATGGCTTTCATGCAAGACACAGATAGATTCAAATACAATAACTGCACTGACATTTCTTTGACTAAGAGATACATAACTGTTTTGATTCAGAACTGTTAGAATCTGATGGCTAAAAAGTGACATTAATTTGATGCATGTCTAGATGTAAAATTAAGATGAAATAAGGAATTGAGTCCCTCTAGTTAAGATGTTTAAGTTATTTAAAAATTGCACCACTCCCACTTTCAGTTGTAATTTGCACAACCAGTGATGCATCAATGATATAAGAGATGACATAAGTGATGTTATCAGTGATGTAATATGTGATGTCATCAGCATGTTCTAGTTTCAAGTGATGTAATTGATGATGGCATAAGTGATGCCAAGGTGAGACAATTCCAGTGTTGGGTGCATGTGGGCCGGGGGCTTGAGGGTCTCAAAACCAATTGTATTTCTGATGAGCGTCAAATGTATAAGAGCAATTAATAGAGCAAAAACACAGCCATAACTGGAAAATGATGCAGTAAACAAAGCCATATTTGGAGAAGTAGCGCACTAAGAGATGTGACTGCTTGACACGCACATGAAGACCCAAAAGGCCACAAGAGCATGATGTTAGACTTTGTCTGAGGCTCAGGTACGCTCAGCAACATGGGCACTAGGTGCCTGAGCAGAATTGTACAGTTCCGAAACAGTGCTGTAAAGCCATGCCCTTCAATGTCGGAGGATGCACTGTTAGGAAGATCATTGTTAATGTAACCAACTAAATGCATCATAGTGACTCTTCTGTATAAGGCTCATTATATATAATATACAACCCCCAGGATTTCTCTGTTTTGAGAACCACAATTTTGAAATATTGATACTATCCCTGTCTATTTCTGCACAGCTATATGGGAATACATCTTGTCTCTACCTTGGCTTTGTGATAGATTTTGGTTTTACAGTGGTGAGGTGGGATAACAAAACATAAGAGAATAAAAGTGTGTAGCAACTCCTCAGCCGTACTGTATTAAAATAATAATGCACCATAAAATAGTGCTAAATGTGTTGCCAGTAGGGGGATGTGGGCAGTGTACACTGTACTGTTCTGTAGCATGGAGTGCAGGAAAAATAGTGCCGTCACTGTCATCATTACGTAAAATATCAGCCCGCACCGCACATGGTGTGCCCTTTGCTATGAAACAAGATCCTCTATTTCAGGGTAGACCTCTTATTTTTTCTGGGCCAATACATGCAGGTTGACACTGTACAGCACATGCGTCAAGTTTTGCCAGAGATTAATTATCTGTTTTTTTGTAACTGGGCCTCATTAGGACCCTGGCGGAGAGGGTATTACGCCAGCGTAGTGCATGGCGTACCTCTCCGCCATACTACGAGTTCCCGTAGCGCCATGGCGGCCTTTTCCGGCTGGTTTTACCAGGCGGAGAAAACCATGGCGCTACGGGACCTCGTTGTTAATTACGCCACCGTATTTTACGGTGGCGTAATTAACTCCTTCCCCACTCCCATTATACCCTATGGGGCAAAAATGGGAATGGGGAAGGGCAGAATGGGGATTGGGGATTTACCGCCCCGCCAAGGTCGGAATGGGGCGGAAAATCCGCCAACCCCCATGGCGCTATCGGCGGCTTTCCGCCATGCTTCGCGGTGCATTTAGCACCGCGAAGTCCGCCTGGGTCCTAATGAGGCCCACTGTATAAAAGCAACCAGAAACAGGCAAGCTTGAAGCGGCAAAGACCGTACTATGGTACAGTGCAATGTGATTGTCACTTTGTCTCTTTGTAATAAGTGTATTGTCACTATGGGGCTGAGTGCACTGTGACGGATGAGGATTGGGTGAAGCTCTTTTATGTTTCTCCATTCTTCATCATCACAGTGCTGAAGAAGCAAGAGCGTTCAATTCAGTATCAAGTAGCTGGGCTTGCCACCTCTGCTGCCTTTTGGAATTGGTCCTCTTTAAAATTAAAATAATAATCAGAATATTAATATTTCTACTAATATTTCTAATCACAATGCTGTCTTTGTAAATTCACATCTTTATGAAATGTACTCTATGGTTTGGACTGCTTTTTCTCATTTCTTACCTTTTTTACAGTACCTTTGAATTTTGAGTTTAGAGCATGTATTGCTTTTGGTGGCTGTGGGGTGAGTGCGAGCATGTCATATGAAGATTATTATTATTATTAGTGTACTTATTGAGCACAACCCTACCTTTGGGAAGCAAATCATATGGGATAGGACAGAGGGAAAACAAAAGAACAATGGAGCAGGGAACCAACAACGAGGGCGGGAACTAACAACGCGGCAGGGGGCAGGTTGGGCAATTTGACAGCAAGCAACCAGGAGAGGAAACAGGAGGGAGCAGATCACCAAGCCTCAGGTTGGGTGCAGAGTGGAGGGTATGTGGACCTAGGCTTTAATAATAATGATAATATAATAATAACAGAAAAAGTAGGATAAATCAAAACCAAATGAATAAATACATACTCAATAAATGCCACAGGTAAAACAAATGAATGAATGCATTAAAAATAACAAGAACAAGGATGGGGGAGATCGCATGCTGTGACCCGGTCGATTAGGCTCAAGGCATTCACCCAGTTGAAGAGGCTCACACAAGTTATTGAACTCTAGTCCCCAGTCAATCTTTTATTTATTTATTACCATAGGTGCGCCAGGTAGACTTTTGACCTCACAGCTACTGCTGCTACAGAGAACGGGCATCTAAATGCACATGCGCTTGAACGGACACCTACGTCACATTCTACATCCCACTTCCAGCAAACCTGGGACTGCGCATAAAGATGACTTTGCTTCCACCTCCCATGAATGGCAAGGAATACCTAGTACCTAGAAGCAAAATGATAAACAGTCTTGAAAAGCTTGTCACAATCAATATGGAAGATAGATTGGAGCCAGGCCAGCATCAAGATCTGTGGACAATGTGACCGAATCAGTGGATAAAAAAAGTGATACATGCAAATCTTGCTCACAGGTACACTACCTAAACATCAAAAAGGGATGTCTTTTTATCTGAGAGGTGTGGCAGTCCTCCATCTGGTTCTGCAGAACGATAAGGGGGTGACTCCTGGAACTGGGGGCCTCCCTGAGCAAGTGGATGATGGGCAAGGGGGCAGTAAGTGGACAGTGGACATCGCCCTGGTCACCTTCCCTTGTCCTGGTCAGCGGGCAGGGAACAATCACAGACTAACTCTACAAGACAGCCTAAGCCATGTGAACCCTCCATGGAGAAACAGCAGTACAGATGCTCAAGCCATCCAACATGTTCCCCAGGGTTACACAGATTTGAGGGATCATAGGTACACTTAATCCCTCTCAAACTGAGAGGGCCCTAACCTCCCTCTAAGCAGATCCAAAGTCCCTGCACTGGAAAACGCATATTCTCCGGTAAGCAGAGTTAGTTCCATTCACCCAGCTTTAGAAGTGTGTTTTTAGATATTGTTTTAAGTCAATCCACTATGAAACAAAACAGAGGTCAGGAGGAAACTCAGCATCTGCAGTCATGGAAAAACACAAGAAAAATGGGTGTGTATAACCTCCAATTAATGGGAAAGGTTCAAGGAGTAGAAAAAAGAAAATCTTTAATCAATAAATATTTTAAAAAACACCCTGTGGTTAAGTATATATGACACAGAGGAACAAGGTCTAGAGAGATGGAAGAGGCGAGTGAGGTAGCAGCAGTGCAGAGAGAAGTGGTGAGAGCTAGGAGACTGAAGGAGGAGGTGGTAATAAAAACAAAGAGGGTGGAAGAGGAGGTTGTATGCAATTATATAATGGTCAATGAAGTAGATGAACAAGTTACTTCTTACCTGGTAACGTTCTTTCGAGGGATGTTCCTCCGACGTATTCCTTATTTTAGATAATTCTGGACTTGTATCGGCGCCGACGTCACCATGCCCATAAATTGCCACGCTCGGCGTCCATTGCTCAGTTCCGTTTTGTAGCATAAGATAAGTCTTGCATGAATTGGCTATTGACCTTGAAGGAGCGCGAGCTGCAACCACAAGGGAAGTATTATAGTGGGGATGGATAGGAGGGGCAATAAGTAATACGTCGGAGGAACATCCCATCGAAAGAACGTTACCAGGTAAGAAGTAACTTGTTCTTCGAAGGGATTGTGTCCTCCGACGTATTTCTTATTTTAGATAGACTCCCATAGCAGTGGCATGTAATTGGAGGTGGGAGTAAGAATGTCATGTATCCCTTTTAGGAATGAACCGAATGTAGTACGGCTTTGCCAAATCTGGTCTCTTGACTAGCGGGAGGAATCCAGGTTGTAAAATCTTGTGAATGTATGTGTGAACGACCATGTGGCAGCCACACATATGTCTCAGACCGGTACCCCTCTTTGGAGGGCCGAAGAGGCTGCGATACCCCTGGTTGAATGAGCCCTAAGATTCTGAGGGGGCTCTTTCCCTGCCAGTTTGTAACATTCCCGAATGGCCAAAATAATCTACCTGGATATGGTCTGTTTTGTTATGTGTAGTCCCAACTTGTGACCTGAGTAGCCTACAAACTGTTGGTCTGCTTGCCTAATCCTAGCCAGTATGCCGATGTAAAAGCTTCGAGCTCGCCTTGGGTCCAGCCTATGTAGCCTTTCTTCCTCTTTCCCCGGATGGGGAGGAGGGTAGAACGAAGGTAAAGTAATTTTCTGAGTGATGTGAAATTCAGAAACCACCTTTGGGAGGAAATTAGGCTTCGCCTGTAGGACAACTTTGTCCTTATGGAAAATTGTATGGGGGGGTTTACAAGATAGAGCTTGTAATTCGCTCACCCTCCTAGCAGATGTTAGTGCTACCAATAGGACAGTTCTAAAAGTGAGAAATCTCAGTGAACAAGAGTGGAGTGGTTCGAAGGGAGTACCCATTAGGAAATTTAAGACTAAATTTAAGTCCCATAAGGGAACTTGGAATGGTCTTGGAGGATAGACATTAGTTAATTTGAGAAATTGTATTACTAAGGGTAGTTTGAAATACAATGGTTCCTCCGCAGTGCGCTTGAAGATTGATAGCGCCGCGAGATAGCCTTTTACAGTGCCAACTTGAAGGCCTGAGTTTGCCAAGTAGAGTAGAAACGATAACACCGTTGGTGTACCGCATGAAAAAGGGTTGATATTGTCCTCTCTACACCAGCTGCAAAATTTGTTCCAACGGCAGCGGTATAAAGACTTTGTTGCTGGCCTTCTGGTCAAAAGCAACACCTCCATGACTTCATCAGGGAGGTCCCAATCCTTGTACCTCAACCTTTCAGAAGCCAAGCATGAAGGTTGAGGGTTCTTATGTCTGGATGGAGAACCTGACCTCGCTTCTGCGAGAGAAGATTCTCGAGTGGAAGACGGATTGGAGGGCAGATGGACATATCCAGAAGGTCCGGGTACCACGTTCTCCTGGCCCAGTCCGGGCAATTAGGATCATGGTTTTCCGGAATCTTCCCAACCTCCTGATCATTTGAGGAATAACAGGGACGGGTGGAAACGCGTAAAGGAGTGGAAACTCCCAGTCCACTACGAACGCATCCCCTAGAGCTCCTCTCGGGGGAAATTCCCTTGAATAGAACAGATCGCACTTCCCGTTGGTACTGGTGGCAAACAGATCCATCTGAGGGGTTCCCCAAAGGGCGAAGATCTCTTGAAGGACTTCCTGAGCTAGCTCCCACTCGTGGGAGACTGTGCTCTGCCTGCTCAGAGCGTCCGCTGTCAAGTTCTTCTCTCCGGCTAGGTGAACTGCTGATAGAGAGATTCCTTCCTGAATTGCCCAAAACCAGAGCTGCATTGCCTCTCTGCACAGTGGCAGTGACCCTACGCCTCCTCTTTTGTTGAGGTAGTGCATGGCCACCGTGTTGTCCGTCATTATCGGGACATTTCTCCCCTGTACTGATGGCAGGAAAGCTTTCAGCGCTAGTCTGATCGCTCTCAGCTCTAATAGGTTGATGTGTAGTCTGGACTCCGATGGAGACCAACGACCGCTGATGGTCAAGTCGCTGGCATGGGCTCCCACCCCGTGAGTGAGGCGTCTGTGACTACTGTTATCTCCGGCCATGGTTGCCAAAACAGTTCTCCTTTCAAGATGTTCTCTGGATAGGCCCACCATTGAAGGTCGTGGGCTACCTTGTCCCGAATCTGGAGGAGATCTGTCATTCTTCCTGAGTATTGCGACCGCTGGGTTCTTAGTGCCCACTGGAGGGATCTCATTCTCAGGCGAGCCTCTGGCACAAGGAAGATGCAGCATGCCTTGAGGCCTAGCAATATCAAAAAGTCGAAGGCTGGGAGATGTTGGGCATTTTGAAACTTGTTGACCATCTGCAGAATATCTTGAGCCCTCACCTCTGGTGGCGAGGCTTTTCCCAGGGAAGTGTCCAGGACCGCTCCGATGAACTGGAGTCTCTGTGATGGTATCATCTGTGACTTCTTTACATAGAGGGAGAAGCCCAGTTTGTGAAGGAAGTGGCAGACATAATCTAGCTGGATCTGAGCTTGTTCCGAAGATACAGCTCTGATCAGCCAATCGTCCAGGTAGGGGTAGACGTGGATACCTTCCCTCCTTAGACTTGCAGCCACTACCGACATTAGCTTGGTGAAGACCCTCGGGGTGGAGGTCACCCCAAATGGCAGAACTCGAAATTGATAATGAGAGCCGCCAATTGCGAACCTCAGGTATTTCCTGTGTTTGAGATGGATTGGCACATGGAAATAAGCATCCTGGAGGTCCAGAGATACCAGCCAGTCCTGGATCTGGAGGGCCTGAAGGTTCTGAGAGAGAGTTACCATCTTGAACTTGTCCTTCCTGAGGAACTTGTTCAAATCTCCTAAGTCCAAGATAGGTCTCAGTCCTCCGTCCTCTTTCGGTATGAGAAAGTAGGGGGAGTGCCAGACCTTGTTCGTCTCCGCTACAGGTACCGGTTCTATGGCACCTTTCTCTAGCAGGTCTACAATTTCCTGCAAGAGGAGCGGATCTGGAACTTTTAGAGAGCTGTGCCCCGGTGGATGACTCTAAGGGATGCGTACAAAGGGTAGGCAGTAACCTTGGGCAAATGTCTCCAATGCCCAAGCATCTGACGTAACAGCCTGCCACTCCGTCAGATGGTGAGTTAACCTGCCCCCTATAGGTGTTTTGTGTGGAAAGACCTCAGAGTGGTTTGGGGGCGGCTGATGCAGATGCCGAGGTAAAGAGGCACCTGCTGCTGCTGCGGCCTTAGTACTTTTGACCCGTCCACCTCGGGTGGATCTCCTTTGGCCTCTTTGAGCCAGTTGTCCTCTCCCGAATGCGGAATAATAGTGAAAGGACTTTCCTCTCCCAGAGGTTCCTGAGGGGCGAAAAGGAGTTTGGCGGATTGCAGCTCCTAAAGATTTTGCTGCTGCTTTAGATGTTTGCAACTTTTCCAGACTATCATCAGCCTTTTTACCGAATAAAGAAGAGTCGTCAAAGGGCATATTCAAAAGTCTGGCCTGTACATCTGGAGCAAAGCCAGACTTTCGTAACCACGCATGCCTGCGGATTGTAGTACTTGCCGCCATGGCCCTGCTGATACTGTCAGCGGAATCGATGCCAGTTTGAAGAGATTCGCACATGGCATCTTTGCCATCTTTAATGATGTTAAGGAAGGCTTCCCTTTCATCTCCTTCCGGTATGCAGTCAGCCGCTGATGAAGCACACTCCCACAGTGTGTGACTGAACCTGGCGAGCGTACAAGTGGCGTTGATGGATTTCAACGCCATACTACAAGCAGAAAAGACTTTTCGTGCCATAGAATCATACCTTTTGTCATCCCTGTCCTGTGGAACAGTAGGATAAGCGGATCTGCTGCTTGATGAAGTTGCTGCTTGAACCATCAGACTCTCTGGAGTCGGGTGTTTTGATAAATATTCAGGGTCAGCCGCAGCTACCCTATACTTGGCTGACAATTTTTTATTGACTGCAGGGATAACCTCAGGAGTTTCCCAATTTGATGAAATTTTCCTTTCTAAAGCTGTATGGAAAGGGACTACAGGATCCTCCTGTGGACCTTTATCTAGTATGTCTGTAAGGTCATCCTGTTGAAAAACAGGTGAAGGTGCAGACCAACCCATGAATTCAATAATTCTTGCCATTAGGGTTCTATAGGGGGTTTCGATATGTTCCCCTGGGGCTGGTTTGGCAAATTCCACTTCTGGGGAAGTGTCCAACCCACTTGCCTCATGTAAGGATTCCTGTAGGTCTTTCGACCTTCTTTCCTCAGAGGTAAAATCCTCTGAAACAGGTGGCGTGGTCCTCTGCAACCCGAAGGGTCTTTCTTGATCAGAATCCTCCCCTTCTTCATAGATTGAAGATAATCTGGGGTACTCTGACCTCGGAAATGGTGTAAAACCCATTTCTAAAGCAGAAGGAGCCAAACTTGTCATTATTGGTCGAGAAAAAGTCGATGTCGTCGACGTCAATGTGAAAGGCTTCGAAGGCGCAGAGAAAGGCGTCGAGAAAACTGGAAGAGTCCTCGAGGAACTCGAGGGGATCGGGATCCTGCTCGAGGATGGCGACGACATTCTCAGCGTCGTGCTGGAGGCTCTGGGTATAACCGTTGGCTGTGAAGTAGCCGTGGTTTTTTCTTTTATCGGCATCGATGTCGGCGTCGATGATGGCATCGATTCTATCGACCGATGCGTCGATGAACCCTTCGATAACGGCGTTGATGGCGCCGATCCATGAGTCGAAGGGACTTTCGACGACGGCATCGAAGATGGTGCCTTTCTACCCGATGGCCCGTGGCGCTCTCGGGTGGACTCTTTCGCCGGGTGCAACGACTCAGGGCGTTTTGATTTTTTGGCTTTTTCACCCAGGGTATCACCCTCAGCTGTCTTCAAGGGGGTCGAGGCCGCTTTCTCGAAGACGCTTAGCATCTTTTTCCTGAATTCCTCCCACTCAGCCTGAGAGCTGTGTTTTGTGGGGCAGGAGACCCTTTCTGGGGAAACAGAAGATGATGAGGAAGGGGATCTTCGACGTCTCTTTTTTGAGTGTCTAGATCTCGACGAGTGGTGGGAGCTACTTCGAGACCTAGAATGAAAATGCTTTCGACGGCGAGGAGACGAATGCCTCGACTCGGCCGAAGAAACTTTTGAGGAGGTTTTAACTGACTTACCTCTCTCAAGATTCCCCTTGCGCTCCTTCAAGGCTTTCGCCGTCATGGACATGCAGTCCTCACACTCCGAACAATGGTGCTCGACTCCCAAGCACCACAAACAGATCCTGTGAGGATCCGTTAGCAACATTTTCTTTCTGCAATCTCGACATTTCTTGAAGCCGGACCGCTGAGTCGTCGGTTCGGATGAGGAAGCCATCGAGTACGAGTTGGTTTTATCGAGGAAATATAAGAGGTTTATCTGACTGAACTGATCAACGTTATTCCGAGGCCCCACGAAGCGCGGAAAAACGGAACTGAGCAACGGACGCCGCGCCTGGCTATTTATGGGCATGGTGACGTCGGCGCCGATACGGTGGCTGCCGAGGGACACCAACTTGGCGGACGTCGGCGCGCAGCGCCCTCTACAGAGAAAACCTTTCCGAGGCCAGCAAGCTGGAGACAAATTATCTAAGATAAGGAATACGTCGGAGGACACAATCCCTTCGAAATGACATTTTTACCTAAGACATGGGTTAAATGGACTGGGACCACTGACACTTCTATTCAATTCTCGAGGTTTCCGCTTATCTCATGTCAGTAGACTGGGTATATATGGGGGCAGGGTGGTCTAACAGTTTTAAAGATTACTTGCACCAATCAAATACTAATATTCTTAAATCTATTAAATCTATAAATTAAATGACACCTTATTGCCCAGTATACCGTTGTAACATCGAAGTAAATTACTTTGTGGTAATTCACTTCAAAGCAATTACTTTGTAGCAAAGGCATTTTAAAGGTATATTTGGGGCTAAGATGTATGACGGGGTGGGAAGGGTGGGGGGTGTTAGGTGGGGAGACAGTGACTCCCATTATAAAAAGAATAAACAAAAAAAGCCACAAAGTAACTGCATTGAAGTGAATTTGTCATGACACGAGGTCCAACCTGGTCATTACGGCATAAACATGCCTCTTTCCATCAAATGAAACACATTCCAAGATGGCGCCCTTTTGGGTATTAGGGAATTACTAGACTTCTAGGTCTAGTTTATTTTCAAAATGGCAGACGCCAGTCACAGAGAACAAGACCTCCCCAGGGATGTCTAAATTTGCGGTACATAGACAGCCCATTGTGTATATATGTAAAACTAGATATTGTTTTTTATCTATTGCCCGTATATATATCTGTAAATTCTGGATTACTGAATATGCTCATTATCACTGTTTTATATGTATATATGTATGCTTTTATCATTATCACTGATTTATACATATATATGTATGCTTTTATCATGCCTATTGCCTGTATGTATTACTCACTCATGTATGAACAGCACCCAGATGCCTGAGGGCTGGGTCTCTTTCCTGCGCTATACAAATAAACAAACTCAAACGCATCAGTTCTAATCTACAGAACACATAAAATGAGGTGGATCGAGCTAGTCGGGTGAGTCGCTTCTTCTTTGGCACTGACTGTGTTTGCTCAATAACATCTGCTGGACTTGAAACAAGGTTCAAAGGATGCCTTAACCTATATTAGACTAATGGCATCAGGATGCTTGGTCAGATGATGCCTTAATGACTTTGTTTAGGTGCAGCCTTTCCGAGGAACTAAAAGACAAAGGGCCTCATTACGACCCTGGCGCTAAGGGGTTAACGGCGCCGTAAAACACTGCGGCGCCGTTAACCCCTTAGCGCCTAATTACGAGGTCCCTTTGCGGCTCCCGACCTTAACGGCTGGTCTGGACCAGCCGTTAAAGTAGGGACCCGCAAAGGGACCTTGGAGGTAATTACGGTACCGCAATTTGCGGTACCGTAATTACCGCCTTCCCCATTCCCATTGAGCCCTATGGGGCAAAAATGGGAATGGGGAAAGGCCAATGGTGCATGGGGAATTACTGCCCCGCCAACCTTGGAATGGGGTGGTAATTCCCCATTGCACCATGGCGGACTCGTTACAATACCGGCAGCAACCATGGTGCTAATAGCACCATTGGTTACCGCCGGTGTTGTAATGAGGGCCAAAGTCTCGAGGGTCCCCACACTGGCAAATCTGGCAGACCTGATTGCATTGGTGATGCAAATGGACTATCGACTTCAGGAAAGGTTGGCTGAACGTAAGAAGAATAGATCCACCAGAGGACATCCGGAAGTCCAGAGAATGCTACCTAAAACCGCCCTGGAGGAAGAACCTATGCAAGTGGGAAGCACTCAAGGACCTTTAACTTCCAAAGAAACAAACAGAAGACGCTCGCTGGGTCTTTGTATGTACTGTGCTTCCAATGAACACACGGTCAGGGAATGTCCAATCGCTCCCCCCAGGCGTTCGCGAAACGCCTCTTCCCGATCGTAGAGGGAACAACAATCTGGGAAAGACAGACTGGTTCCCAAGAATTTTATGATCAATCGATGGGGGTTCAGAAAAGTTTCCTTATTAGTACAAGATGATTTTACCAAGGGGTTCCTGCGCTGACGGGTTGTGGTGCAGCAGGTATCTTTATGGATGAGCAATGGGTCCGCTCCAAGGGGATCCCTTTAAACGCCAAGTCCGTACAAGTCCCAGGGGAAGGGGTAGATGGTACACCTCTATCCTCTGGACCTATCAAGGAAGAAATGGAAGAAATTATTTAGTCCATCTGTTCTCATTCAGGGAAGCTGAGTTTTTGATATTATTCGAGCTGCCCATTAACCCATCATTTTAGGTCTGCTTTGGTTATGCACCCAGAATCCGTTTATTAACTGGACAGCCAGCTCTCTATTTCTCGGATCAGAATATTGTGCAAAGCACTGCCTAGAAAGTAGTTCTGTGGGACTCCAATCCCCCACAAAGGTATCACCCACCGTTGGTTCTTCTACTCCTATTGGCCTTATCTGTTCTTTGTCCGACAGATATCGAGACTACTCTTACGTATTCTCTGAGTTCAAAGAACTTCTGCCTCACCGAAGAGATGATTGTGCTATCAACATTGAACCCAACCAACCGATCTCCTTGAGTAGGATGTAAATCTTTTAAGACCCTGAGAAAGAAACCACAAACATTTGCATACTAATTTATCCACAAAAAGAATACTTCAGAGCTTTGTTCATGCATCGATTACGGAGGACTCAACAAGATCACCATTCCTGATAAATATTCAATGCCACGCATTCCAGACATTCTATAAGCCGTGAGAGGAGCCTCCATCTTCACCAAACTGGACTTGAGGGGTGCGTATCATTTAATACGCATTTGTAAAGGCAACAAGTTGAAAACCGCTTTCCACACCCTTTTTTGGCCATTACGAGTACAGGGTAATGCTGTGTGGTCTCTTGAATGCCCCTGCAGTTTTCCAACGGTTCGTCGAACATGTTTTTGCTGACCCCCCTTGTACATCATGATTGTCTATTTGGACGATATACTCATCTTTTCCAAGAACCTCCAAGAACATGAAAAACATGAGGCCACAGTCCTTCTGCGTCTACAGAACAATCACTTGTGTGCCAAATTAGAAAAGTGCACATTTCACAAGTCAGAAATCTCCTACTTAGGATACATTCTTTCAGCTAAAGGCACCCAAATGGACCCTAGCAAAGTCTGTAGAATGGTCTGCTCTTACTTCAGTCTGTGAAAGTTATAAGTTACTCACCGTAGTGACTAACGTACTCTTAGTCCATAGTCCCCTTTCCTCCATACTGTATTGGCGTCCCTTCCAAGGGACGAGAGATGGAACCTTTTTCACCAGAAAAAACCTTCTTCCCCTTTAAATATAGAGGCACGCGGGGTGCGGCCCAGGGAGCATGTGCTGCCCTGACCCCGCCCTCCGGCGCCACACCTCAGTCCCCATTGATGTGTCGACACTAGATTTAACATTGCCTTATGACACCAGTATTATTAGGGGGGGGATAGTGGGACGTATGGAGGAAAGGGGACTATGAACTAAGAGCACATTAGTCACTACGATAAGTAACTTATAATTACTCTTACGTCCCGTCCCCTTTCCTCCATACTGCATGGGCGATTACAACTGAATGTAGCCCCAGGATGGAGAGGAGACCCTCCTTAAGCAAATAGGTTCCTAAGAACCGCTTGTCCGAAAGCCGCATCAGATCTAGAGCTGGCATCCAAACAGTAATGCTTGCAGAAAGCAGAGGGAGAGGCCCAAGTGGCAGCCCTGCTTATGACTTGCCAAGGGACATGGTGCTGGAATGCGATGGCCGTTGCCTTGGCCCTGACCGCGTGGGCATGCATGTTCGGTGGAAGGGGTCTATGCTGGCCCTCGTATGCTTCCTTGATGGCCGAGACCATCCAGCGGGAGATGGAGGCTTTGGAGGCCTGATAGCCCGGCCTGGCACCTCCAAAGGTGATGAATAGGACACCTGACTTGCGGAAGCCCTTGGTCCTGTCCAGGTAGAATTTCAGGGCACGCCTGACATCCAGGCAGTGCAGAACTCTCTGAGGCTCGTCCTTCAGGTCAGCAAAGAATGTAGGAAGGACGATCTCCTTGTTTAAGTAAAAGGCTGATGGCACCTTCGGTAAAAATGCCAGGTGGGTCCGCAGGACCACCTTGTCCTTGTGAAAGGTGGTGTACGGCTCTGAGGCGACTAGGGCCTGGACATCGCTGACCCTGCGCGCCGATGGGAGGCCGACTAGCGGGGCCGTCTTGATGGTGATCAGCCTGATGTCCGCAGTCGCCATAGGCTCAAAAGGCTTGTGTGCGAGGGCGCCCAAGACCAGATTCAGATCTCACACGGGGTGTGACTTCCTGATGGGTGGGTAGAGACTAACAAGCCCTGCCAAATGTCTCCTGACGATCGTGATGGAAAGGAGAAGACCCCTTCCTCCGAGTTCCTGTAGGCCCCAATGGCTTGAGATGGCTGAGCGTCACCTGCTCAGGAACCACGCTGTGAGGGACAGCTTTTGGGGGTCAGGGTGAACGACCCTGCCCCCCCTGCTGTGTCAGAAGATGTGCTGGGCCCGTCGGGAGGTGGATTGGAGGGAGCGCCGAGAGGCTGACCAGCTCGGAGAACCATGGCCTGGCCGGCCAACACAGAGCTATCAGAATGAGGTTGAGCTGGCGAGACTCCTTGAACTTGCAAAGTACTCTGTGAATCAGTGGAGTGGGCGGGGAGGCGTATGCTGACATGCCGTTCCACTGGATCCCAAGGCGTCGCCCAGGGAGCCTAGGCCCTGCCCCTGCCAGAAGGCGAACTGGGAGCACTTCTTGTTGTGCCTGGTGGCAAAGAGATCCACCTGGGGGAGGCCCCAACAGTAGAAGTTCTCATGTGCAACAAGGTTGTTCAGCTGTCTCTCGTTATTGTCCGCTCCCATCCTGCTGAGCCTGTCCGCTTCCAGGTTGGCTTCCCCCGGAAGGTGCACTGCCGTGAGGTAGATGTCGTTCTCCAAAGCCCATTCGCACATAATTATCGCCAATCTGCACAGGGAAGGGGACCTGGTCCCCCCTTGCTTATTGATGTAGTACATACTGGTCGAGTTGTCTGTCTGGATGAGGACAACTCTTCCCTTGAGACGTGGGAGGAAGGCTCTGAGCACTAACCAGATTTCGTTCAGCACCAGCCAATTGATGTGTTATTCTTGTTCTTGACGGGTCCACGTGCAGTGGACAGAGAGGTCCTCCAGGGTAGATCCCCAGCCCTCTAGGGCGGGGTCTGTGGTAATCGTCACCTGAGGGACTGGGGGCCGGAAGGGCTTGCCCGTCTGCAGGTTGCATACCCTGGACCACCATGTGAGGTCCGGGTGGAAAGAGATGCGGATCTTGATCATTTCGGCCTGAGAGCCCCTCTCCTGGTTGCACAATGCTGCAAAGTGTAGCTGGATCCTCCTCATCATGAGTCTTGTGTGGGGGACAGCCAACAGTACTGCTGCAAAAAGGGCCAGCAGATGCTGGTACCACCAAGCCGAAGTAGCGCCCCAGCTGAGGCAGTGGGACATGACCCTCCTGATGGCCGCGATCTTGTCCATCGAGGGGAAGACCCTCTGGGATCGCGTGTCCCAGATGAGGCCCAGGAAGCTCAACGACTGTGTGGGTTGCAGTTGTGACTTCTTGAGATTGAGTTAAAAGCCCAGGTCGTGTAGCGTGTTCATCAGTGTATGGGAGAAGTGGTGAACTGCTTCTTGAGATGTACACCCAACGAGCCAGTCGTCTAGGGAGGGGTACATATATGGAGGCCCTGAACCCGGGGGAGAGCAGCCACCGCATTCATGAGTCTGGTAAAGACCCTGGGACCGAGTTGAGGCCAAAAGGGAGGACCTTGTACTGAAAGTGGCAGCCCAAGATCCGGAACCGGAGGAAAGACCGATGGAGTTGCCAGATCGGGAGGTGCAGATGGGCGTCCTTCAGATCCAGGGAGCACATCCAGTCTCCCCAGAATAATGTCTCTGCAATAAAAGCTGGCGTCACCATCTTGAACCTCTGGAGAGGTAAGGAGATGTCTAGGGTGGAAAGGTCCAGTACAACTCTCAGGCCAGCCTGGTTCTTTTTCTGAATGGCGAAGATCCTGGAGTAGAAGCCCAATCCCCGCTCAGAGGCTGGGACTTCCTCCACTGCCTGACTCAGGACGAGCGACCGAATCTCCGCCAAAAGAGTTGCTGTGCCAACTTGCGGAAGGGGGGGAGAGGAGGGAGGAGAGGCAGGAATAGATAGGCGGTACCCCGAGAATACTACTGACAGCATCCAGGGGTCCGCGAAGTTCTGTCGCCAAAAGTGTGCGTGAAGAGCAAGCCTGCCCACTGGCGACTCGTGGACCGGAGGGGTGTGTCAATACTTATTTCCCTCTGAGGCAGAGGCGGAGGAGGGGGACTGGAAGAAGCCCTTGCAGCTCCCCCCCCCCTTTTTGATACTTGCGCCGACATGGGGTCGGCGAGCGCTCCAGCTGCCAGACCTGCGCTCCTGGAAGCTGCGGAAGCCTCCGGATGAGCGAACCTTATCCGAGCGTTGCTGAGACTGGGAATACGCTTTGGACGTGGCCTTTGTCAGAATGGATAAAGACTTAGCCGTCTGCGAGCTATTCTTCTTCTTGTCCAGCTCTTCGTCTGTGCTGGAGTGGACGAGATCGCTGCCCTCGAAGAGCAGATCTAGAATATGTTCCTGGACATCCGGGTTGAACTTGGTTGCCCAAGCCAGGCTATCCTTCTCATGTCCGTGGCAATACAGGTGGCACGTCCAGAGGTATCGATGTGTGCTAGTGTGGACTCCATGATATCCTGCGCCACAAGCTTGGCCTCAGCTAGACCCGCCTTGAAGCAAGATTGGCTGTGGGAGGGGAGTTCTAGGAGGCAGTCATCAATTTCTCGCCATAATCTCTGGTTAGCAGCTGCCAGCATGGCATCTGCGTTGGCCAGGTGCAAGGGAGCATTGAAATACAGCTTCTTACTGTATGCCTCCAAGGTTTTCTCCTCCTTGCTTAACAGCGCCATCGATGAAGAAGACGAGGACGACTGAGGTTTGGAGTAAAGTGATGCCGCAGTGATCACTGAGGAGTGTGGCTGAGGATGGGAGGAGAGCAAGAGTGTATCCCCCTCCATCTCCCTGTACTTGGCGTCCAGGCGGCGGTTGAGTGGCTGGACGAAGTGTGGTTTGAGCCAACCCTTCTTGGTGAGGGAGACTACATTGGTTTGCAGTGGAATTCCCATTCTGATGGAAGGGCGCCTCGTGAGAACTTCAGCGAGGACGCCCTCCGCTGGCTGTTCGACCTGTGGCTGTGGTAGGCCCAGGTATTCCGACAGGCCCGCGATACGTTCGTGGAAGGCCCTGGCTGATGTTGGAGTGTCAGGATCCTCGTCCTCATCAGTATCCTGAGGGTCTGGGGGATCCTGTGAAGGAGGAGGAGGAGCATCCGGAGCCGGAGGCTGGGGCACAGGGACCACCGCCGGAGGCTAAGGAAGGATTGGAGGCTGGTATGGAACCGCCTGTGGATTAGGCTGAGGCACCGGAGGCCGTTGCGTCAGGGCCAGAGGCGTCGGCGGAGGCATCTGTGGTGCCGCTAGCATAGCAGGATGGACTTCCACGGCTGCGTTCTTGATGATAGCCCCCATATCGGGAGAATTCATGAGGCCGAGGAAGCTCTCAAAGATCCGGGCCTCGCTAACTGAAGAGGAGTAGGCGGAGGGCACTGAAGGGGTGACTAGAGGCAACTGAGGCCACTGCCGACCCTGTACATACGGACGCAAGGTGAAGCAGCCCTGCGCATAAGAAGGGGAGGCCGTATGCCACGTACCTGGTTGATGCCAGTCTCACCTCGATACTCGCTCTTCGCCAAAATCTTGCAGAGGTGAACAGGTACCTTCTCTGGCCTGTCAGCCACCGTTTTGAGCTGCCTACCACGTGGCTGCAACGTGTTGCTTGGCTCGTCACTGCGATCCTCTGCCAAGTCTCTTTTGTGTGAGGCGTGCGACCTGTCCCGCTCCTCGGACCCGTGCCCGATAGGTGTATTAACCTCGACCCAGGGGTCATTAGAGCTGCGTTCAGACACCCTCTCAGACGTACTGCTGGTAACAGGGCGTAGCCCCTTAGCCATGTGCTGGTACAAGGGCGGAGCCAAACGGGCACAAGTCCGGTAAAAGAGCCTAGCGGCCCCTCAACCCTGACAGCCTCAGTGCGCGAGTTGGTAAAAGGACCCGATCGGTCCCTCCCGCGTAGAGTCCCTGGGAAGGAGTCTCCCTTGTGAGGCGCAGATGAAAATATAGGCCCTACCTCTGGCCTGGAACGTCTCACGAAACTCTTGAGGTCCTCAGAAGGAGATCGCTGGAAGAGCTGCCTCCACTTGGCTGTTCTTCAGCAATTTCGTGGACAGCGAGCCGCACGCCGAACAGGCTTGCCATCCGTGGTCTGGGCCAAGGGAACGTAGGCAGAGGGCGTGGGGGTCTGAAGTTGGAAAAGGCCCTTTGCAGGATGGGCACCTGCTGAACCCTGTCGAAGTCGACATACGCCAGGGAGGCGCTGTGGCGTCTGAGGACCAAGTACCTATTGAATAAAAAGACAAAAGAAGATATAGAGGAAGAACCCGCGTGTGGAATTACATGGCCGAAGCCAAACCCAGGAGCGCTGGTGAATTCGGCCCGTTCCCGTCGGCGTGGAAAAGGGGACAGAGGTGTGGCGCCAGAGGGAGGAGTCAGGGCAGCGCATGCTCCCAGGGCCGCGCCTCCAAATTTAGAGGGGAAGAAGATTTTTCTGGTGAAAAAGGTTCTGTCTTCCGTCCCTCATGAGGGACGCCCATGCAGAATGGAGGAAAGGGGACGGGACGTAAGAGTAAGAGTAAGAAAGATCCACCCACTGTGGATACCACCTCCGGACCTGAATATGAAGTTTCTGGGATCTGATTCCCAATATCACAGTGGCAGGTTGCAATACATGATAGATTGGAAAGGATACAGTCCATCTGATCGCACCTTTTTATAGAACACATCCCTGGAAACCAGGTCCATTGCCCTCAAGAGGGCGGCATACTGTCATGAAACGAGGTCTGACCTGGTTAGTATAGCATAGATGGAAACATGCCTCTTTCCGTCAGATGAACCTCATTCCAAGATGGGTATTAGGGAATTATTAGATTTGGAGGTCTAGTTTATTTCCAAAATGGCAGACGCCAGTTACACAGTCATTCTAATCCACAGAACACATAAAATGAGGTGGATTGAGCTGGTCGGGTGCGTTGCTTTTTCTTTGCAACTCCTGAGTATTGGTGTTCAGCTTTGCCTTCCCAGGTAACTCTCGTCACTTTGCTGGCACCCGCTTTACTTATTCTGCTGTGTTTCATGTCTTCTCCCGCTGGCGTTCGCATCCAGTGTTTCCTCGCATCTTTCCCCATTCTCTATCTTGGTTTCTATTTGTTTGCTTTATTGTCCTGGTCACTCATATTACTTCTATTCTACCGTTGTTCGTAACGGGTCCTCTGCTCTACACTTTTGTGGAACTCCTATTCCATGGCTGTTCACACTTCACATCGAGATTGCCTATTTTCCTCCTCAAGCCCCCTCAGCTGCTATTGTGGCATAATCCGCCCGACACAGCTCTTCAGGCTACGTATCAACAGGAAGACCTCTACTGCTCCACCGGGTTTTCTTCCTCCGCAGGGTTTCCCAGTGAGTACACAACCTCCTGTTCATTGCAGGGGTCCGATACTTTCTGGGATTTGTTCCTACACTACGAGAGCGCACTCACTTTGTCTACTTCCTACAGTGTCAGAGGTCAGTGCAAAACCACAACCTTAACAGAATGACCACAAAGTAATTCACTTCGATGTAACAATGGTATGCTTGACAACAGAGTAATTTAATTAATGTTTATTTGGTGGACAATGTAATAGCAACAATGAAAATATCACTTGATCAGCGAACAGCAATTGAATAAACATAGATTTGCTATTTTTAAAAATACGTCTTTTTCACTTCGATGTAACAATGTATCTTATTGCCCTTACTTATTTTCACTCCATTTTGTATGATACTGGGCGACAATTATAAACATAACTATGTCCATGACATACTAACTCAGGCTGAGCTGACTGGGTCTGTCTCATTAAAGCTTGGTACAACTCATTGTAAGGGCCAAGACTTATACTGGTTAGAAATAGTATCATGGTTAACAATCCAGCTGTATTCAGTCTATACTGGACAGATTATAAAGCCATCAATTTTAATATGATTTTCCAGCCAAGCCTATCCCAAAACCATTCAGTCTATTGTCAAAAAAGGTCACACCTTCTAACAAGATTAACTCTTTAAAAAAAAAAAAAAGGTTTTTTTATTCATAACCTTAGCTCTTGTCACTACTAATTAGAGAGGCTTTTCAACCAATTTGCCCTTTGATCATACCAAACAAAATGATTTTTATAACACATTGCTTTGAGACATTACAAGTAAGGTTGCCCCTCTTAAGGCAATAACAAAAAGAGCTGACGTCTGCTGATCAGAGGTGGTAAACATGTGAACTGTGCTCCACTTTATCAGATCTAAGGGAAGCTATTGGCCGATTTAAAAAAATCCTGATAAACATTGTTTACAGGATATTAGGAAACGATTAAAAGAAGAAACAAATGATAAGAAAACATTATTTTCTAGGGAAATTGTAGAAGACACTAAGTATCCTAAACAAATATTTGTAACAGTTAAACTATTAGAAAAAGCACAAACCACCCAGAGACAACCTACTACAACTCACTGGCCGCAGGAAATACATATTGTTTGTGATGAAAAGATTAACAAGATTCACTAATTTCCAAAATTGTTATCCTATATCATTGTGTACTTAACATTATAATGGATGCCAATTAATATATTTGTGATATGGAATTCGTTTTTAATTTCCATACAATTAGAAGCGACAATATCAAATTAATAATTTCTAGCATGAATATGACTTTTTGTCCAGTAATTCCCATTGCCACAGATATATAAATGACTGCCTTGGTGACCTGCAAACATACATTACCTAATTTTGTTTTAGGATGAATTAATGTAGGGGTGTGTACTACCAAACCCTAAGATCAGGAAGTCAACATTCAACCCAGACTATTCTGGCAATTATAAACCAAAAGGCAACACACTGTTTCTTTTTTTAATAGAACATTTAAGAAAAATCTAACAAGAAAACATTCTACCATTATAGGAAAAGGAAAATGCACAATAACAGTGAAAGTTATCCAATGCATTTATAAAACAAAAGTACATCTGCTCTGAAAATCCACAGTACAGTTCATAACATAGTTTATAGTTATAGTTTAGAATACAGTTTATAGAAGCAAGATAAAATGAATCGGTCCTAAGTGAAAACAAAGCTTTCACTAGACTGGAAAAAAAGAACGATTTAGAATGACTGCGTTGTGACCGCACAGAGCGGTCATTCTAAATCGAGCTGTCAGCCCCTGCCGCACATGAGTGCGCACAGGGGCTGACAGGCGAGTGTCTGTGTGTGTGTGTCTGTGTGAGTGTTTTATGAGCGTATGTATGCAGATTTGGTGTGTGTTGGGCTGGGAAGGGGAGGTTTGGGCGGTGAAAACCCCTCGTTTAACATAAGAACTGGCAGAAGAGGGCTGGGGTGGGAAAGGGGTCATCTTGGGGGGGTTGAAGGGATGTCATATTGCCGCATTTAAAAGCCAACACAAAAACAGCAGAAAAAAAGTATTTTTGTATTCAGTCTTTTAAATGCGGTAATATCACGTAGAACCAAAAATACCACCTTTTTACGAATGCATAAATCATCAACTACCAGCAAAAACATTACAGCCATACATCATTGGGGCAATTCAGATCAAGTATAGGATTTGGGAATGTACAACAGTGTTGGCAACTGCATAAATACCACAATGATAAGCCTCTCTGAGCACAGTGAACAAGGCGTCCACGTCTGGATAACCCGAGGTAACTTATAGTGACCCACACCAAGTTCCTTTTACATTTAAAAATAAGAGCTTAGGGCGCACCTCTGGAAGAAAGAACACAGCATGATAACTTGTTCTATGGCAATGTGCCCAATCAGGGTCCTCAGCCACATATTTTAGCTCACTGTACCTTTCACAAAGGAGGAACATGGATTTGCATATCAGTCTATGTCCCACCCAGTTGAGCAGCCCAGCACCGAAATGCTATGGTATTCCTACTTTGAACAAGAGTAACAACAGCAACCCAAGACATGTGTTTCTGCCTAGTCGTGTCTCAGTGAAGTTGAGCTGTGCTCTATGAGTGCTCAGAGTCTGTTACAAATATCTTTCTGTGGTCTCTATTTGAAACTACTTCTTTCAAAAGCAAATAATTGTGATGAAGGTCTTTCCCATAAACAAACACTTGCTGGGGTCTTAGACTTCCATGCAACAAATATAGGTTTGCAGCAAGTGAATAAAATTATATGTGCCAGTTTATTTCAATATTCTCATTCGACACACTGACCCACATCCTTACCAAAGAGCATAAATGTAAAAACCTTGTGTTTTTTTCAATTTGTATGACACCTTGCTCCAAATAATTTTCCATATGAGGCATGTCTAGAACATATAACCTAATGTGCTTATCAATCCACATGCCCTTCAGCGACAACCTTATAGAAAATAATTTAGAGTGTGTTTAGTGGCTGTGGGGTACTATTTTAAACTATATTTCCGTATTTTTCAAATTATAGGAAACTCATGGTACCAATTCCCAGAGTAAATGGACATCTTTCACATCTAAGAGAATCACCAAATCTTCATACGAAAGACTGGCGAATACAGAGCTCCTACAGAACATTTTGTGGGATAAAGAGCAAGGAAAAGGTCAGAAGACTCGGAAATGCCTTGTGTTCTTGATGCAATTCAAACACACAAGAAGAGACATTTATATTGTGCGTATCATAAATCACCACCCGGTTCAATGTCTTGAAAAAGAGCCTTTGAGTTAGTCAATCTCTCTTTGCCAATTTCAGCTGTTCTCTAATTTTGTAAAATGGCAGAGGAAAGTCATTCTCAAAGGTCATGTCAGTTTTTCAATCGATTAAATTGCTCAAATGTGATATTCGCTAGCATTAACGCAACCTTAACCGTTACCCATAGTGGGACTGATGCAAAATGTACAGACATTTCTCTAAGGGATGCATGTCAGCTTTTCAGGGTGTTCCCTGTAATAGGGTGGAGCCGGACCATTGTCAGGAGTTTTGGGGGAGATATTGCCAAGATGTCCTATGGTGTAAACAGATGAAATAATGAAATTTCAATTAATTTCAAGCTCAGCTTATAGTTAGCTATTACCTACATCTTGGCCCAGCACAGCTGAGCTGCTCAGAAATACGAATACCAGTATGGGAGTGCCAGACCCCCACATTTGTTTTGCTTTGTAATTAATTTATATTAAGGTATACGCTCTTGTGTCTCTGTATGAACCTTCCAAAGCGTTTTTCTGTCCCAGATTGTTAACATTGGAAGCACATGGGTAGCTTTGAACTAAGCATGTAAATTTGGGTAACAAAACTTTCTTTATAGCATTGATTATCTCAGTCAATGACAAGAGAAGCATATTTAACCTGCCCATGTCCACTTTGCTCTTGGGCATAAACGAGGGATAGTTGGGGGAGTAAAACTTGTCACGGTCAATGGTAATGTGGATTCCTGAATATTTAATAGAACAAAATTGTAATTCAAACGAAAGTACTCTGCCGGGGTACAATGGAATATCAGGTTTGATCTGCATTGTTTCTTATTGTATCACATGCAACAGAACCAAATTCCAAGAATAAATTAGCCATCAATGGGATCGTGGTGGCAAATTTGCATATGTAGAGAAGAATATTGTCTGCGTGTAATGGAATTTTATGATCCAAACCTCCAAAAGAAATAGTAGAAATGTGGTTGTTTGATTGGATTGGATTTTACCTACTATCACTAACACATAAAGAAGTGCATATAAGAGTTGGCCCTGTCATGCACCAATGTAAATTGCAAAAAGAGGGTCAAGTATCTTCATTTATGACCACCAAGGCTTTGGGAGGATGATATATACATTGTATTCTATTTAAGATGGAGCCCATGAGGGCACATTTTTCCAACAAAGCAAACATATAGGTCCAGTTTACGCAATCAAAGGCTTTTTTCGGCATCATGGGATAGTCTAAGACCGTTGGCATCAGCAGGCCTGGCCAATATGTTGAGTAGTCTTCGCATGTTATTGTCGAGTGTCAACCAGGTACAAATCCTGTTTGGTCTGCATGTGTAAGCATGGGCATGAGGTGCTCTTACTGCGTAGCTAAACATTTGGCCAACATTTTTGCATCCGTATTAATATGAAATATTGGTCTTTAGGACCCCCACTCAGTGGGGGTCCTTTCCAGATTTTGAAAAACTACTATTGTGGCTTCACACACGAAGGGCACCGCTTTTATTGGCCTCTTCAAAAACCTGGATGAGCCTCAGGTCTAACAGATCTACAAACATACTATAGAAATGACTCAGGAGGCTGTCTGGGCCTGCAGTTTTCCCCTTAGCGAGAGAATGTGTGGCCCTTACATCCTGTTCTTGTGTGAATGGCGAAGTAAGCAATTGTAGCTGGCCATTTGTGACTTTTGGTAAAACAATATTCCTAAGGAAATCTGTCAAGCATTGTGTGGCAGTCAGATGGGGGGCAACATGCAATTCATCAGCATACCGTTTCTGTAAACAATTTCAGAAAATGTTGCTACTCTTCAGTTACAGACATTTGTTGAGACGAGTAACTGCTTGGGAGACAAGCAGTCTGGTTTTAATCCAGTAGGAAGTAGCAAAAAGGCACGCCTCAACATCCGCAAAGATTTCTTCAAAGTCTTTAGGGCTCTATAAGTGAATTTAACATAACATACGTTCATTTATTTGCCTCCTTTGAGTAACTAATCCCATTATTGCTTTTGTGGAATATGTAGGGTTACTTTTCTCAATGATTTAAGCCAGGCATGATAGTTAGGAGAAAATGTAGTATCATGAAGATCAATTTAGGTTCAATTGTACCCCTTTAATAGAGGCTGAGGAATAGAGATGGCTAATTTCAAGTAGTTGCAAACCATTGCGGTTGACAGGGATTGACTGATAATTTGCAGTAGGTGGATACAATAGTTTATGACTAACTGGGAAGAGTTCAAAGAAGGAGGGCTTTTTTGAGGTGTTTAATCAAAGTGAAAACATCCTGAAGAATAGGATGTGTGACGAATCAACTTTCCGGGCACCAGTGGTCCAGGGTTTCTAAACCATCTATCAGCCCCACACCTCTAGTATACCGCAAGGGATCCAAACAGATTGGAATGACAAGCAAATTATAAACCACCTTGTCCAATTTTGGTAACGGGGACGGAACGCCAGGCTTATCTCCGAAAGGCTGTGAATCGTTGGTTAGTTGCAACAAAACGAAAATACAATTATTACCCAATAATAAAAGGGACTGTCCAGTCAAGGTTGTATCAAAAATATCTACTTTACTTATATCACAACAGACAGTTCTAACACTACAAAATACAACCTACCCTGTAAGGGAATGCAGAAGACAGACCGTCCTCTGCAAAGAAGGAAAAGGGATGCACTCTGGATACTGACAGGAGGGTAGTTGGTATGGTTAATGACCACTCCAGTTTAAGTTTACTTGTCTTGAGCACAAAGGGAAACATTTGGCTTAATATGTCTATAGGGGCCTCCTGCCAAGGACCATGGGGGGGGGGGGGGGCAGGACCACAATGTACCTTGTGCTGTAGGTGTTCTTGGTGCTCAAAAGGGTAGAGTCGGCTTCAGGGCGCCTTGCAGGCTTCTGTGACAGAGTTCAAGATAGGAGTCAGCTGCCAGTATCAGGCGGCAAGGCAGTTCGGCGAGCGAAGCTGGCCGAACGGCTGCAGGCTGGCCTACACGGAAGGTAGCGGTCAGGAATCGTTGACTCAGTGCTCTTCAGTAGGTCTGAAGCACTGGTCGAGACGTCTCGGATGTCTTTAAGCGACTGCGGTTTAACAGCGCTCAGCATTGTAGTCGGTTGAAGATCAAGGAAGTCAACTGGCTTCAAAAATGTCCTTTAATGCAGATGTCGGAAAATGCTCATTGAGGCACTTCTCCCAGCTTCTTCAATGGGCTTGTGTCATCCTTTTACGGTGGATGGCCCAATGCTGAGGAGTGTGTTGCAGGCAGCTGTCTTGTCCTTGGATGTAGATTAAGAGACCTTCTGGCAATCCCTGTCCAGGGAGCTTGCCGCAGAGCCTAGCAGGGCACACTGCGTGCAGGTTGGGTACCGGTTCTGGAGCGGCTGGAGGGTCCTCCGAGTTCTTCATCTCCCAGAGTACATGGGTCTATGCGTTTGTTGTGGTGTGAGCATAGGAAAATGTGTGGATTAGCCCCACACATTTTCCTGATGTTGGTCTACCATCATTCGATTTCAATACAAATTTTAAAAAATCCCAGGCGAGGGCACATGCACCGTGCGGATGGTCGAATTCCTCACAGGATGTCTGTTGGTGGACATTTATGCCTTGTGCTAGATTCTGGAAGGCTAGCTAAATGTATTGGGCATTTAGGACCGGTGTTTGAATGGAGGAGCTCAATTTTGCTTTGAAAGTATGTTGTGATCACATTGTTTCTGCCTTGTGGGTGATCTGTAGGGATACTGACTCAAGTGTCATTGATACACTTTTGGTAAAATACTGAAGGTTAGTGTTAGGAGGACTGACAGTGTCTTTGCTTTTTTTTGTAGAATGATTTTGTCAAGGAAAATGGTTGCATTTTGTCCCTTCTTGTGGATCTTTCACATATGTTTATTATTAGTAGAGCCTTGTTTGCACCATGCTCATTTCAATTTCTTTTTTGGGATGCAAGTTCTTGGTCGATCAGTTTCTTGGCTTACTTTATAAGTATTTTAGATTTTCAGTGGCCAATTTTAAGTACACAAACTGCCATAATTGGTCATGAAATGTTCACTCAAAACCAGTTATAAATCAGACTGCACAATCTTATTGACATTATTATCAAAGAGGTGTTCCAACTGTTGCCCTTTGGCCGAAGATATCAATGATACTGAGATATCTTCGGTGAAATTGCTAGGTGTGGCAGTGGAGGCCCTACATGGCATCAGGTGACAACAGGAGAGGTTGCTGATGCTTAATCACTCTAGAACTAGTTAGTGTAGTGTGTGTGCACATTGCTATTTACTTGAATAAACTCTTGAAATAAATTTTAGCCTACTGAAGAAGCTTGTCTGGAAGGCCAGTTTGATCAGAAAACAAACAAATATGACATGCATTACTCACCGTAATAGCATTTCTGATGATTGTATCTGCTTAGATTCACATGCTGTGCATATGGCCCGACATCCAGTGGTAACCGCAGAGTATTGCATCTTGTCTTTCGAGGATCAAAAGGGGACGTCGCAGAGGCGTGTCTGTAACCAGGGGAGTTGCTGGGTCTGGAAAAGATCTGGGGCTATGCTAATGTCAGGACTCGGGGCTAGGTAGCCTTTTGGTTGTAGCCCCTGAGATTCTATCTGGGGCTACAACCAAAAGACCTGGGGCTATAGCCCCCCTCAGTTCCCCCTAGCAATGCCTCTGTCTGTAACACTATCCCTAACGCGATGTGTAGTGTACCCAAAATCCCTCACACGCCGAGGTCCCTCCGATTGTATTTTTTCTGCCATGAGGGAGCCCAAGGCTATTTCTGAGTGAGTACATAAAAGAGAGAAAGTAGTAAGACGTCTATGTTCCTTCCACCCGAGCGGGGAGGCAGGGTGGGCGCATGTGAAGCAGATACAATCATCAGAAATTCTATTACGGTAAGTAATGCATGTCTTCTGATGCTTGTTAATTTGCTTAATATCACATGCTGTGCATAGACTAGCAAGCAGTACCCAGAGTTGGCGGTGGGTTGTGAGAAGGAACAGTAGTGAAAAGCTGTCTTAGTACTGCTTGTTCCACCTAAGAATCAGATCTAGAATGAGTGTCTAGGCAATAGTTTTTTGTAAAGGTGTGTACAGAACTCCAGGTTGCCGCTTTGTAAAGGGGAACATTTGCAATGAAAGCTATGCAAGCCCCAGTGCCCAGAGTAGTGTGCTCTAGGATAGAAGGGCAGTTCGCTCTTAGCAAGAGTGTAGCATAGTGTGATGCATTTGACAATCCACCTAGAGATTGCTGATTTAGAGACAGGATCCCCTTCTCTACCAGCTGCCACTGAGACGAAAAACTGTTTTGTCTTCCTCAGTGATCTAATTCTTTCCAGGTAGAACATGACTGCCCTGCGCACATCTACTGTGTGTAGGATTCTTTTGGCCATGCTAGTGGGATTCTGGAAGAAAGTAGGTAGTTCAATTGATTGGTTCACATGGATCTTTGAAATTAATTTAGGCGCAAATCGGGGATGAGTGCGCAGAGCCACCTTATCCCTGTGGACTGTAACGAAAGGGTCTAGAACCGAAAGGGCCTGTAGTTCACTAACCCTTCTGATAGAAGTGAGAGCCACTAGAAAGGCTGTCTTATAAGTAAGGTCTTTGAAACTTGCCTTATGCATAGGTTCAAAGGGAGACCCCATAGGTCTGGTCAAAACCACATTTAGGTCCCATCCGGGAGCTGGGTTTGAAATGGGGGGGATGAATTATTTTAACCCCTTCCATGAAAGCCTTAATAACACGTATTTTCCACCACAACACCTTTTGTTGTGACGTAGTGTAGGCTGAGAGAGCAGCTAGGTGAACCTTTAGGGAATAAAAAACCAGTCCTGAGTCCAACAAGTGAGTCAGGTACTACACAATGTGGGTAGGAGAGCAGTCAATCGGGTTGATGCCCTTGGTATTGCACAAGATGACCAAGCGTTTTCACGTACTGGAATAGCAATACCGGGTGATAGGTTTCCTAGCTTCCTTAAGTATGTCCATGCATGTCTGAGGGAGTTGAAGGTGTCAGAACTCTATGACCTCAGGAGCCAGGCCGCTAATTTCAGAGTTTGTGGGTATGGGTGCAGTGTGTCCCCTCTGTAATGAGACATGTTGTACGGGCAGGGCAACTTCATAAGAGGGGAGAGGGACATCTCCATCAGATGACAGAACTGGGGTTGGCGGGCCCACATGGGGGCGACCAATATCATGGTGACTGGTTCCTGGTGCATCTTGTGCACCACCTTGTCGAGTCGGGGGGTGCGGGGGAGCGTAAACATATTTCCCTGACCATGCTATCCAGAGCCCGTTCCCCTTGGAGCTGTACTGGGGATACCTGGAGGCGTAGTCTCGGCATTCGGCGTTCTCCTGAGTGGCAATCAAGTCGATTTCTGGGAAGCCCCATTCTGCAAAGACGTTGGAGACAATGTCTTCGTGTAGACGCCATTCGTACACTATGGGCAGTGGGAAGTCTCTGCTGAGCACGTCGGCTAGAAGTTTGAGTTCGCCGGGAACGTGTTGGGACAGCAGGAACATCTTGTGTTTGAGAGCCCACATCCAAATGTTCTGGGATAGCTTGGATAGCCCTGGAGAGTGTGTGCCCCCCTGTTTGTTTAGACAATACATGGCTGTGGTGCTGTCAAGACCAGAACTGTCTTCCCCTGTAGCTGTGTCTGAAAGGCCTTCAGTGCTTTGAATACTGCTAATAGCTCTAACAGATTTATGTGGTTGGACGCTACTTGTGGGGACCACACTCCATGCACTGTCTGCTGTAGCCGATGACCCCCCCCGTGAGAGATGTGTCTGTTGTGAGAGTGGCTACTACTGCAGGGGTGGTGAAGGTCTTCCCCTTCAAGAGGTTTTCCCTCGACCACCACTGCAGAGAGAGAACGAGGGCTCGCGAGACAACTACCAGATCTTCCCATTGTCCTCTGGCCTGACACCACTAGCTGTTGAGCCTGTCTTGCATGAGACGCATGAGCAGCCGCGCGTGAGGAACTAAATAAATGCATGACGCCATCATCCCTAGCAGTCACATGGCCTTGCGTACCGTCACTTCCCGGCTGGCTACATATTGAGGGATCTGAAAAAGCATGTTCTGAACCCTCTCGTTGGAGGGGAAGACAAGGCCGTCTTTGGTCCGAATTAGAGCCCCCAGAAACTGTTTGACCTGACTGGGGTCTAAGCTGGACTTCTTCTCGTTGATGGAGAATCCCAGACTGAACAAGAGGTCTATTGTCTTCTGAGTGTTCAATAGGCATGTTTGGTAAGAGTCCCCGGTTATGAGCCAGTCATCGAGGTAAGGGTAAACCGGGACAGATAGTCTGCGCAGATGTGCTGCCGCTACTGCCAGGACCTTTGTAAACACCCTTGGCGCAGAGGCAATGCCGAAGGGGAGTACCTTGAACTGGTAGTGCTTGTCTTCTATCCTGAACATAAGGTATTTTCTGTGCGCTGGCAACATTGAAATATGAAAGTATGCATCTCTCATGTCCAGTGTTGCCAAGTAATCCCCGTGTTTCAACAGTGGGATAACCTCCTGCAGAGTTACCATACGAAACGTTTGAGGTTTGACAAATTTGTTCGCTGTGCGCAAGTCTAGTACAGGGTGCATGGTGATGTCCTTTTTGGGTACAAGCAAGTACACTGAATAAATACCCTAATTTACCTGAAGAATAGGGATGGCTTCTATGTTGTCCTTTTCCAGAAGTGCTTCCACCTCTTATATCAGAATCCGCAGATGGTCTGGCGTCAGTCGTCTTGCTTTGGGTGGTCTGAATTGTGGCGGTCGGGTGAATTCCACACAGTACCCGTGGGCGACCGTCTTGAGAATCCACTGGTCCGATGTTATCCCCTCCCATGCCAACAGGAAAGATGTTAAGCGCCCCCCGACCGGGTTGACATGGGAGGGGACCTGGAGTTGGGACCTCTGCCTCTACCTTTCCCGCGCCGCTGTCCTCTGGGTGGATAGTTGGCAGGGGTGCTGGATGCCTGTCCTGAGTTCCAGGTATTTCCTGTATTATACTGATTTTGTGTGGAACGGGACTGACCCCAGAAGGACCAGCGGGAGCTGCCCACCCCCCTCTGGGGGGAAGGTGTTTGTGTGATTTGCCCAAGGGACTTCAGAGTCTCATGCTCCTTCTTGGCAGTCTCAAGGGCATCGTCAACTGCTTTACCAGAGAGATTTGTATCCTCGACAGGTTGATTAATAAGAGTTGCTTGAAGCCAGAGTTCCTGAGCCAAGTGTGCCGCTTGAGCAGGGTGCCCTGTGCCAGCGATCTTCCTGCCGTCTCTGCCGCATCCAGGGTATTTTCCAGCACGTTCTGATTGACCTGTCTGCCCTCGGCCACAATGGCGAGTAATTTGTTTTTTGTGGGTTCAGGCACCTCCTGCAGACCTTCATGCAGTAGGTTCCACTGTACATCAGCATGACTGGCAAGCAACGTGGTGGTGTTTGCTATGCGCATGGAAAAAGCAGCTGCTGTGGTGATATGCTTTCCCAAAGCGCACAGCCTTTTCGACTCCTTCTCGGGAGGTGCCTCTCCTGTGGGAAGGGGGTACCTCTGCCCGTTTCCTGGTGGTGGTAGCCACCAGGGAATTGGGGGTGGCATGGCCCTTAATGTAGGTAGGGTCAGTAGGTTTTCCACCCTCAGATTTACTGCCTTAGTCTGGGCTGTTTTGACCAATGAAGGAGCCAATTTCCTCTTAATGGAATTCAGAAGAAGAATGGCTTGGCTGGAGGGGGGGCTTTTCTTTGAGGATATCCTCCACAAAATCCTGTTCAGGCAAGGCCTCCTGGGTGGTGATTTGAAAATGGTCAGCTGCCTTTCTCAAGATAGCGTTGAACGCCATCTGGTTGTCCACTGGGGAAGCCTGGCGGGCCGGAGTGAAGGGAGGTGAATCCAAACATAGGACATCATGGTCCTGGTCGTGAGTAGGGAGCTCTACCTCAATCTGGCGGCTATCCTCCCAGTCGCCTGTAGGATCCGCCTGTTCATCCAAAGTGTAGTCTTCCAGGAAGGTAGTATCCTTCTCCTGGTCATAAATGTCTTGATACGTGTCCATGTGGATCTCGTCCTCAGAGAGGACGCAAGTGTAATCTTCCTGAGTGGGCTCTAAAGTTCTTCGAAACTTAGAAGCAGGCATAGAGGGAGGGTCCTCCCGAGGTCTCTTGGGGGTAGGGTTCTCTGGAAGCGAGACAGATTTCTCCAATCTATCCATACACTCTTAAAATTCTTCTCTGGTCCATCTAGATGAGCCAGAGGGGTTAAATAGTGGAAAATGTTCATCTTCCTCCCTATGGTTTCGGAATTTGTCTCCAATAGAGCTTGACAACGGCACAGGACTCTCTACGTAGTCCCCGTGAGCATCGGGACACTGTGGCGTGTCTTTCGGCGCATCCGCAGGCCGCTCTTTGTGCTTCAACGTCTCTTTAGACCTCTCCTTCAACCACACTGCCGAAGCAATCCTACAGATGCTTTCGAAGATGTTCAGCAAAGTGGGGCGATGTGCCGGTTGACTTTGAGGCCTAGGGGTAGATCTTTCTCCTACCGGGGCCTTAGGGGGGCGCTGGAGCGTCAGTTAAGGGCACTTCGATGGCCACATGGGTTTTGGAGGTAGCGCCCTTTGTTTTAGGAGGCCCAGTCGTAAGACGCTACTGCGGATGCGGGGAAGGCTGCTGATCCTGAGGACCAGTGGATCCTGTCAAAATTTTCGGCGGTTCCGTTGGCGCTTTCGCCCGTTTCGAATGCACCGTCGAAACTGGGACCGGGGGTTGTGTACTTAGTGTTGCGATCTTGTACACCCCTGTTGCTGGGAGTTTTCCCCATAGTGTGACTCACATCAGGCCTAGCAGGGTCGGGGACGGGCGTGGCAGACCCTGAAATGTCTGCCGTAAGGTCAATGGCATCCGACACGGATGCCTGGTCATCACTTGTCCCCCCGTCACTTTCGGCGGGTGCGGCGGTGGGGGAAGAGGATCCAGCCCGCGACATGCCGTAGGCCGCCCACTGCTTGACGCAGCGCTCCTTAAGCGTCTTAGGGCACAGGAGTTTACAGGCCACGCACTGCACTTCGTCGTGGTCAAGGGGTAGACAATTGTTGCACTTAGAGTGCTCGTCCTTCCAAGGGTATCTGGCCCTGCAAGAGGGGCAACACCTAAATGGCGTCCTTTTCATAGCGAAAGGCAAGAAAGGCGATGACCAGACTTAGAGAGCAAAGAGGGGGAAAGAGGAGAGACATAACTCTCCCTACTGTGTAGGCCGGCCAGAGAGCCCGGCCACGTGGATGGCTCCACCGCCGGATCACAGGCATCGAAAGTCCGACCCAGTCTTCGGTGTAGTACAGGAAGCACCGTTGAAAATACTTTTTAAGGGGATAATCAACAGTCGATGAACAAGGTAATAACAATGACTCTTCTGAAAGAGCTCCGTAAAGGGTGACAATTTATCTGGGTGGAAAAAAACTATCTGAAGGACCTCGGCACGGGAGGGATTTTGGGTACACTACACATCACGTTAGGGATAGTGTTACAGACACGCCTAAGACGACATCCTCTTTCGATCCTCAAAAGACAAGATGCAATACTCTGCGGTTACCACTGGATGTCGGACCATATGTACAGCATGTGATTCTAAGCAGATTAACAAGCATCAGAAATGCAGATACCAAAGAGCCACAGAAAAAATGTGGGTGGATTTGATTAGTTTAGTATGCATGATGTGCCTTAATTTTCTTGTTTATGTATATGGAGAATGTATATGCAGAAATTGCAATTTATTTTGAAATTAGGTGAATCTCAGTAATGCAAAGCAGGGGAGGAGCATTTCTGTTCATGGCTTATGTAAAAATGAAATCGGCTTACACTTGAAATTAGCATGTATGTGCTCTGCTCAAATATTACAGGGTACTGACAATACATGTGTGTACTGATGAATATGTTACTTACCTCTAAACATTCTGAAGGTGTCTTATATTGATTCACATACTTTTGAATATTCCCACCTTTGAGGCTGGGGTTGGCAGACAGAGATGAGGATATTAAAAAAAATATGTAAATCTGTACAAGACCAGTACTGGAGAACGCATATTCCATGGTGCTACTGAAGAACACGTGGTGATAGCCAATGTTCCATTGCGCCAGGGGGTGCTGTATAAATAAAGTAGGTTGTAGGTCAAATATGACTGGGTGCTGAATAAATATACTAGTACTGCTACAAAGGTATGCACACGCTATGCTATGTGTGTCATCCTGCCACTGTTCCTGCTTCATTAGAGCATGGCAGCACATTGTTCCAGTGGTGCTGGTTAAACATTCTAAGGTTACTCAATGTACCAGGGCTTTAAAGTGAACCAAAATGCCATTAGGTGAAAGTTGGTACTCACTGAGTCAAAGTCGCTGGTAATTGTCCTTGAAGTGATACTTACGTGCCATAGGCTGATTATGTGTCAGGGCTGTTGATCCCTCTGAGAAGTGTGATGGGATTGCTTCTCATGTGTCAGGCCTGCAGATCAATGTGCCAAGGCTGCTGGTCATGTGTCTGTATTATTACTCACGCAATCTACACTGCTGCCCGTATGTTACGGTGACTACTGGTCATGTGTCTTGGGTCTGTGTAAGGGTATTGAAAAAGGAAGCTGACACAAAGGTGGCATGGTTTTGGTTATAGACTATTAGTGTAAATAAAACCTATCTCGATGTCGATGAGGGGGTTTCCCCTGCCTCAAAACTAATACTAAAGGGTCCATTAGAATGTCTGTCTGTTAGGCAGAAACCTGTGCAGTTCCCCTAGGGACCACTGCAAAAAGTTTAAGACTACAGGTGTTAGCAGTAAACCCAATTGGTAGCAGTCTGTACCACCCATATTTACCTGGTAGCTGTGGCTGAGCAGTCAGACTTCTCTCAAGAAGAGTTAGGCAGTATATAGAGTATACACAATAGGGCCAAAAATACAGTAGCACAAGCAAACACTGACCAGAGCTTTAGTATAAAAGTATATAATTATTTATTTAAAAACACACTTGTAAAAAAACACTGGCACTAATATGTCAAGCAAGTTCAAACACAGTCACTAGAAATATATACACCTCCCTAATTAATTATTTGACAAGTCTAGGTTAGTACACCACTTATTTAGCAAAACAGAGGTGAGCGCGTAACCATAGATGGCACTAATTATTTAAAAAGGGAGAGAAAAGGCAGAAATAGGAAAAACACACAATACCAACACTTTTACAGAACCACAGCAAGTCAAGAAAGGCAGGGTCTACTGTAGAGCACAAAGTTCATAGGCCAGGCCCACTCTTGGAGAGAGCCAGGCGGAATGTGCCCAAGATCACACAGTTGAAGTACACTTTAAAAGTCTTTGCAGATAGTTTAAAAAGGAGTTGGATCAGTTCAGAAAGGTATTGTAAACGGGTCCGAGGTCACCCCAGGATAGAGAGTCAAGGATTTACGGGACACCTTGAACAGTCTGTTGCAAGGGAGACCAGGCGGGACACAGTACCTGAAATGGCGAGAAAGCTCCAGCGGGGCAGTTGTTCCTGGCAGTGGGTGCAAGTCGGTACTTCGTCCAGGGGAAGAGAAGATCTCGACGTGGAGGAAAGCTGGAGGTCGTTGCACTGCCAGGGAAGAAACCAGCCGCAGAGTTTCCCGGTTAAAAGGTACTACTCTTTTATTCGTGCTAGTGGTGAAGCGTGGCTATCCGGCCGCCGGGGTGCTTGGCACGGGCGATTCGACCACGAGACGATCCAGGAAGCCGAAAAAGGCGAATTGGTTAATCCCACCAGCTCAAAGGAAGAAGACTCTCCCGGAAGAAGATCTTCTCTGTCGTTGGGAAGTGGTGAGTTCGGTTCAGCAGGGCTCCACCGGTGGTGTCGTCGTTGCACGTCGGCTCAGCTTCTCCCTCTTCGGATTCTTTAGGTCCTGTGGCGACTTCTGAAGTTCCAGTCCCCAAAGCCCTGCTTTTATGCAAAAAAAAAAACATTCATCAGTCCTAGCTGTCACTCAAACATGCTAAGTGGTGAGCCGCGAGGCTCACCACTGGGCCAATCACACAAGAGTATGACTTGAGTTGCCGAGGCAACTCAGTCCCGGGTGCCTATTCCACCCTCCCACACATCCTGTAGACCCACAGACCCAGAGTGGCACCACTTTTGGAGGCTTCTGTGCAGAAGCCCGCCAAACGTGGAACAAAGGGCTCGACTTGGGTTGGAGTTACAGAGGCGAACACAAACACCATTTTAAAACCGAGTCTTGGCAAAAAGACCCAACCGGGGAATAAATATTAACTAAATAACCCGGCGGTATCTTTAACATTGCACCAAAAAAGTGGTGCGTTTAAAATTAATGGGAAAATCCCATAGGAAATATTCCGGCGGAATATTTTGCGTGGTAACCACTGCCACCAGCCAGAAACTCGACGAGGGGGGACTGGACAGTGCCCCCTTGAAAAACAGACCCAGGGGCAATCAAATTACCCCTACCAGTTCTTCCACAATATGATGGTTTGTACTGGTTCTGTTCACAATTTAAGACTAATAAAGTCAATGGTGACTTTACATGCCCTGGGAGACAGTAGTCAGTCCCAGGGTATGGAGTTCATGTTTGGGGGCTGCTATGACACCCCTGTGTTACTGCACTGAGGGTGCTGTGTAACACCTACCAAAACCACATGAAGCCCTATGGAGTAAAAGACCCCATAGCCCATAAAACACATTACAAAGTCAAAGGACATTCTCAAATCATGTCTAAGAGTGGGAGAAAAAGAGTCTCACTCTTAGCAGGAGAAAAAAATAAACCCCAAAAATCCAGCAAAGCTGCTGGGGGACTCACTAGGTTTGGGAAATTAGCCTACAGAGAATTCTCCCTAACACTGTCAAAATAAACTCCACGGTCCTCTGTCATAACCTACTTCTATCGCTCACACTATAACTAAAGGTTAAACTAACAGAAAGTTTCTTATTCCGGAGAATACCCTCTCCTGTTGCCTGCATAGTGTCCAAAAGAATGTTCTTTTACAACAAAACTACCAGGGGGAATGGCTCCCTTCCCCTGGCTTTCATACAGCCCTTATACAAGGTTTTCCTCCAGGAGAATGACTTCCTTCTCCTGGTGTAGTTCTATACAGTTTCCAATAAAGCCAGGAGGAATAACTCCCTTCCCCTGGCGCCTCCAGCACAACTCCCAGTTCGGGACCAGGGGAATGCCTCCTTTCTCCTGGTATTGTTTGACACAGTTCTTTCTCATGGCTTTCAGCTTGATGTATGCTTTGCCACTCTGGTTTGGTGTTAGCAAAGCTCCAAATCTTATTGGGGTCCCAGACCCTTCTCTGGTGTTCAGTGACTCTCTTTCCCACTGTGATGAGGAAGATTTCCTCTTACTCTCTCGGTATCTGCTTTCGGGTCCCAGATCCTTCTTTGGTGGTCAGTGGTTTTCTCTTTCCTACTGTGACGAGGAAGATTTCCTCTTACTCTCTCAGTATCTGCTTTCGGATCCCAGACCCTTCTCTGGTTATATCAAGTAGCGGGCTTCCTACTACTCAGGCGAGTGAGGGCTTTCTGAACCAGTCTCCCTTCTTCCCTTGCGTCCCGTCCGGGTCTCTTGTACCTCCCATTACCTTGTCTGAGATTGTTGTATGTCACCAGGACTTCCTGAGATCCCGGGTCTTCTCTCTGACTCAGCTGATTCACTGCTGTGGCTCTGTCAACTGTGCAGTACTTCTTTTGTCTGTTCCGCAGCTCTGCTCTCTTGCTTGGTCTGCTGCTCGGGTTCACTCTTGCAAAACCCATGGAGGACTCCCACGGTACTTCACTGGCAGCCTCTTCCCTCCAGTCACTCGGCAGCATCTGGATCTCTAGCGCTGGATTGCCTCTACACCTGCTGCCATATCCGGTGGGGTCTGACATGGCCGCGCTTGGCACGGCTGGGCTTGACACATTTGGTAGTCCTTTGTTGCTTTTCTATACATTGTATCGAGTTCTTCCCATGCAGATTGTAAAAGTCCCTTGTCTCTGTTAACATGCATAGTCAATGATCTTCATGTCGCCTGTGTTCTTCTTCGCCCTAGTACTTTTGACTTTAGGTTTATCTGCGGTAAGGAACAAGTTACTCACCTGTAACTCTTTTTCTCCAGCCTGGATTCACATGCTCATGAATATTCCCTGTCATCAGGCTGGGAATCCTCAGTAAAATTAAAGCAGATTAGATTAAGCTGAAAAACTGCTTGTCTTCTCTTTAGCATATCAGTGTCACTTTGGGTCATACTGCCCCAGCCAATGCCACTCGTCCTCCTAAACTCCACCCCGTGGCCTTTTTCAGATTTGTACGCAGATGTAAAGTGACAGTATGAACCAAGAAGAGCCAGAGAGGAGAAGGAGGGAGGGTTTGCATGTGAATCCATGCATGGCCCATGCTGAAGAACAAGAGTTATAGGTAAGTAACTTGTTCCTTCTCCAGCATGGGTTCTTGCATGGATTCACATGCTCATGAACACAATTACACTGCAGTACATATACCGACTCACAGCAGGTGGCAAGGCTCACAGAAGCAACACACTTACCCCTGGAACCAATCACCTCAACCAAACAGGTTGCGCAGCACTGCCTGGCTGACCCAGGACTCCTCCCCTGAATGACTTTGAATGACTGTCGACGCAGTAGAATCTCGTGAAGGTGTGGGTAGACCTCCACGTAGCCCTACAGATGTCAAACAGGGGATCACAGGAGAGAAACGCTGTAGTCGCTGCGATGGCTTTGGTGGAATGGGCTCTCAGCCGGCCTGTAAGAGGTCTGTTGGCTAGATTATGGCAATGCATGATACAGCTAGAGATCCACCTGAAGATGGAGGCCTTAGACAGGGCCTTCCCATGTCCCATGGGTCCAAAATTGATAAGCTGCGATGTCTTTCGAAAGAGCTTTGTGTGTGCAACATAGAACTTCAGGGCACACACAAAGTCAAGCAAATGCAATGCACTTTCAGCAGGCGAAGAAGGATTCGCAAAGAAAACTTGCAGAACTAAAGGCTTGTTTAGGTGAAAGTCTGAAGGAACCTTTGGCATGAAGGAAGAGCCTTAGAACTACCTTAGCAGAGTGGAAGAACAAATACAGAGGCTTACATGAGAGAGCCTGTATCTCACCCACCCAACTGGCTGAGGTGATTTCTATCAGGAAGGTTGTCTTCCATGACAGAAACTTCAAGGAGGCCCAATGCAGAGATTCAAACAGAGACCCCATCTGTTTCAACAGTACCACATTTAGTTCCCACACAGGGGCAGGAGACTTCACTGGAGGAAACATTCTGAAGAGGCCCTTGAGGAACTCCATAACGAGACTGTGTGACCACAGGGAGAGTTTGCCTGGAGCCCGAGTGTACCGGGATATGGCAGCCAGATAGACTTTGATAGATGCACGAGCAAGGCCAGCCTTGGCCAGCGAGAACAGGTACGGGAGAAGGTGCTGCACCATCATGTGCAGCAAAGAAATCTTCCGTGGTCGGCACCACACTGTAAAGCACTTGTGCTTGTAGCATGCCAGCACAGAGGGGGCCCTGGCCTTGGCTAGAATCTTTCTATATTCCAAAGACAGCGAGTAGTTCTCAAATTCTAGGGCTGCAGAAGCCAGGCCATGAGGCTCAACGACACTGGGCCGTGGTACAGGATCGACCCACCTTCTCTGGAGAGCAGGTCTGGAAGCGTAGGCAGCTTGACGGCAGAAGCCACTGACAGATGGAGAAGATCTGAGTACCAGATCTGAATGGGTCACGCCGGTGCAATGCGGATCATCTTGCAATGGCAACGCCTGAGTGTGTTGATAACACGTAGCAACAGAGGAATCGGTGGGAAAGCGTACAGAAAGAGGCCCTCCCAAGGGAATGAGAAGGCATCTCGCAGACTCCTAGCTTGAGGATACCTGCTGGCAAAGCTATTAGTAGTTGCCACACCTGCAAGATATCGGTGGTCGAGCAAGAACAGCTGGAAGGCCAGGAGGATGGCATGCACGATGCAAATACATTCCGAAGGCTGGTGCCTTTCGACATGCAAGATCAACAATCTCTTGGACCAAGGTGGTAGAGATGGCTGCAGCGTTTTGAAAACTACCTGGCAGCTCATGATGAACAAGCGCCCAATTGTTTTGCTAGAAGAACAAGTTACTTACCAACTGTAACGTTCTTTCGACTGGATGTTCCTCCCACGTATTCCTCATCTTGTGATAATTCGTTATCTCCAAAAATGTACTCGGCAGAGGGCGCTGTGATCGAGGTCGTGGCGTTGATTGTCCCTCGATGGACTCCGTACTCTGTCGACGTCACCAATGGTATAAATAGCTCGAGCCGCGCCCGTTGCTTCAGTTCTGTTTTTTCGATGAAATATATATAGGAGGAACACCCAGGCGTGCCCCCTGACCGATACATTCTTCGTGAGAGGAAAGTGTAAGAAAACGTAAAACTGTACTGTGGGGTAGGATGGGAGGGTCGATGAGGAATACGTGGGAGGCAGTATCCAAACAATAATGTTTAACAAAAGTATGCATTGTTTTCCAGGTTGCAGCTGCACAAATGAGGGACTCCCCTCTTTAGAGCCGTAGAAGTAGCCATTCCTCTTGTAGAATGGGCACGAATCCCATCTGGTGGTTTTTTTCCCGCTAATCTGTAGCATTCAACTATGGCTAATATGATACAGAGTGAAATGGTCTGTTTTGTGACAGATAAGTCTAATTTATGACAAGTATAACCCACAAATAGTTGGTCATCCTGTCTCAATTTAGCCATCCTTGAGATGTAAAAACTAAGAGCCCTTTTGGGATCTAGTCTGTGCAATCTCTCCTCTTCCTTGCCCAGATGAGGAGGAGGATAAAAAGTTGGTAGTACTATTTTATGTGACAAATGGAAGTCCGAGACTACTTTTGTCAAGAACGAAGGTTTAACTTTAAGGACTACCTTATCCTCCTTATAAAAAATAGTATATGGTGGTTTGCATGAGAGAGCCTGAAGTTCGCTAACCCTGCGGGCTGATGATAGGGCCACAAGAAGGACAGTTTTTAAAGTTAAAAGCCTCAATGGACATGAATGCAGAGGCTCAAAGGGTATGCAAGTCAAGAATTTTAGTACAAAATTTAAATCCCAAGTTGGTACATGAAAAGGTACTGGAGGGTATACATTAGTAAGCCCTTTTAAGAATTGAATTATTAACGGTATTTTGAAATATGAAACCTCTTCCGGGAGCGCTTGAAAATGGACAGCGCAGCAAGGTATCCTTTGATTGTTCCTATCTGGAGCCCCAGATTAGCTAGATGCAGCAGAAAAGAAAGCATCATTGGGGTGCCACACTGAAAAGGGTCCACATCCTTGTCTTTGCATCAGTTACTAAACCTCTTCCAGCGACATCGGTACAAAGGTTTTGTTGCTGGTCTTCTGGCCGAAAGCAAGATTTCCATTATGTCATCCAGAAGATCCCAATCCTTGAATCTCAACCTCTCAGAAACCATGCATGAAGGTTGAGTGTCTTGACCTCTGGATGGAGAACCCGACCTTCCTCTTGCGAGAGAAGATCCTCTCTTTGCGGAAGACGTATTGGATGGCGGATGGACATGTCTAGAAGGTCCGGGTACCACGTTCTCCTGGTCCAATCCGGGGCAATTAGGATCATTGTTTTCCTGAACTTTCTCAACCTCCTGATTACTTGAGGAATCACAGGGACTGGGGGAAATGTGTACAGCAGTGGAAACTTCCACTCCACTACGAATGCGTCTCCCAAAGCTCCTCTTTGAGGAAATTCCCTTGATCAGTACTGATCGCACTTCCGGTTGATCGCGGTGGCGAACAGATCCACTTGAGGGGTTCCCCAAAGGGCGAAGATCTCCAGAAGGACTTCCTGAGCTATCTCCCACTCTTGAGAGACCGTGCTCTGCCTGCTCAGAGCGTCCGCCGCCGTTTTCTTCTCTCCGGCTAGGTGAATTGCCGATAGAGAGATTCCTTCTTGTATTGCCCAGAACCATAGCTGCATTGCCCCTCTGCACAGTGGTAGTGACCCTACTCCTCCTCTTTTGTTGAGGTAGTACATGGCCACCGTTTTGTCCCTCATTATCAGGACATTCTTTCCCTGTACAGAGGGCAGAAAGGCCTTCAGATCTAGTCTGATTGCCCTCAGCTCCAAAAGGTTGATGTGTAGTTTGGACTCCGATGGAGACCAACGACCTCTGATTGTCAGATCGTTGGTGTGTGCTCCCCACCCCGTGAGTGAGGCGTCCGTCACTACTGTTATCTCCGGCCGTGGCTGCCAAAAAGACTCTCCCTTGAGAATGTTGTTGTTGCAAGCTAACCATAGAAGATCCTGAGCAACTGCGCTCGGGACTTGCAGAAGATCCGACATATTCCCTGAGAACTGGGACCACTGAGTTCTGAGTGCCCATTGAAGGGATCTCATTCTCAACCTGGCCTCTGGTACTAGGAAAATGCAGGGTGCCATGAGGCCAAGCAACCTGAGAAAATCGAAGGCCGGTAGACGTTGGGCATTCTGGAACTTCGTTACCATCTGCTGTATGTGGAGAGCTCTCACTTCGGGAGGTGAGGCTTTTCCCGAGGAAGTGTCCAAGACTGCTCCGATAAACTGGAGCTTCTGGGATGGTATCATGTGGGACTTCTTGAAATTTAGGGAGAAGCCCAATTTGTGGAGGAAGTGGCAGGTGATCGAAAGATGTTCCTGAGCTTGTTCTGGAGAACTTGCTCTGATCAACCAGTCGTCCAGGTAGGGATCTATGTGAATACCCCCTCTCCTGAGACTTGCAGCCACAACCGCCAACAGTTTGGTGAAAACCCTCTGGGCGGAGGTCAACCCGAATGGCAGAACTCGAAACTGATAATGAGAATTGCCAATCGCGAACCTCAAGTACTTTCTGTGCTTTGGATAGATTGGCACATGAAAGTAAGAATCCTGAAGGTCCAATGATACCAACCAATCTTGGAGTTGGAGAGCCTGAAGGATCTGAGAAAGAGTCACCATCTTGAACTTGTCCTTCCTGAGGAACTTGTTCAAGTTTCTCAAGTCCAAGATGGGTCACAGTCCTCCGTCCTTTTTTGGGATGAGAAAATATGGGGAGTACCAACCCCTGTTCCTCTCCGCTACAGGTACCAGTTCTATGGCACCTTTCTCTAGCAGGGTTAACATTTCCTGCAACAGGAGCGGATCCGGAATTTTGGCGGAGTTGGCTCCCGGCGGATGATTTTGAGGCCTTTTTAGAAAGGGGAGACAGTAACCTTGGGCTACTGTTTCCAGTGCCCATGCATCTGGGGTAATGCCCCGCCATTCCTTCAGATGTTGAGAGATCCTGCCTCCCACTGGTGTTTTGTGTAACAAGGCCTCAGAGGGATTTGGAGGCGGCTGCAGGAATGGCTGAGGGTACAGATGCCGCTCCTGAGGCTGATTTTGCACCTCTTCCTCGTGCTCCACAAGGGAAGTTTCTTTTGCCCCTTTGAGAAGCCTGTCCTCTTCCTCTACCAAAAGAGGAGTAGTATCGAAAAGAACGATCCCTCCAGGAAGATGAGCCGGAATAGGGTTTTAGAGGCTGGCGCAAAGAGGCGCTAAGTGATTTAGCTGCCGCTTTCGAGGTCTGAAGTTTTTCTAGGCTTTCATCAGCCTTTCTGCCAAAGAGCCTCGAGCCATCAAAGGGCATGTTGAGGAGTCTAGCTTGCACGTCTGTTGCAAACCCCGACTTCCTCAACCACGCAAATCTGCATAGCACAACGCTTGCAGCCATGGATCTGCTGATACTATCAGCAGTATCCAGTCCAGACTGGAGACATTCCCCCATTGCCTCCTTCCCGTCTTTGACTATATTCAGGAAGCCTTCCCTTTCCTCGCCTTCCGGAATATGATCAGCCGCTGCCGAAATACAGTCCCACAGGGTATGGGTAAACCTGGCTAGGGCACAGGTGACATTTGCCGACTTAAGTGCCATACTGCCTGACGTGAAAACTTTACGTGCCCAGGCATCAATTGTTTTATCCTCTCTATCTGGAGGGATAGTTGGATAAACAGTTTGTTTTGAAATAGATGCTGCCTGAATGGCTAAACTCTCTGGAGTCGGATGTTTATTCAAATTTTCAGGATCCGTTCCAGCTGGTCTATATTTTCTTGGAAAAGTGCTATCTGCAGCAGCAATAGTCTCTGGTTTCTCCCAGTTTTTCTCCACAGTCCTTTGAAGGGCCCTGTGAAAAGGGGGAACAGGATCTTTCTGGGGTCCCTTGACGATTATATCCGTCATGTCATCTTGTTAAAAAATGGGTGAAGTATTACCCCAACCCATATATTCAACTACCCTGGTCATAAGACCCCTGTACCCAGCATCTGCATGCTCTGCAGGATCAGGTTTGGCGAACTCTAATTCTGGGGATGTGTCAACTCCACTGGCAGAATGTAGAGTATCACTCAGGTCTCTCATTCTATATTCCTGGTCAATAAATTCCTCACGAACTAGTCTTGTACCATAAGTAACTCCCAAAGGAGTAACCTCGTCTTCTTCTGAAGCAAACTCTTCATAAATTGCTGACATAGACCTGAAAAAGTCTGACCTGGGCAAAGTAGTGAATCTCCTTTCTTCCTCTTCCATCTGCTTCTAAGGAATTGGCAAATCCTTCGAAGTTGTCGAAGGGGTCTTCGAAGTCTTTGAAGATGACTTTGATAATGGCGTCGAGGATGTTTTCGGCTTTGGAGTCGAAATTATTGACGCCGAAGGCGGCGACGAAATCGTCGAAGTCTTCGACGATTTGTGTTTCTTGTATGGCACTGGAGAAGTGCTCGACTCTCAAAGAGTCTTCGACGGCTTTACGTCGACTCGAGTTTTTTTGGATTCCTCGACGCTACCAGTCTTTGCATGGTAGCCTTGGACTTCCCTTTGTCGTCCAATGGAGCGACTTTAGTGGTATGGCTTTTTCGAGGGTCTTTTGAGGGGGTCGGGCCGCATTCTCGAAAACCTCCCTCATCTTTTTGAGGAATTCTTTCCACTTACTGGGAGAATCCGATTTAGTCGGACAACAAATTTCTTTGGTCGACTCTGAAGAAGAAGATGATGATGAGGGAGATCTATGTCTCCTCTTCATTTTTTCCGATGATGACGAAGAGTGTTTCGATCTACTCCTAGATCGAGATCTCAGTGCCTATGGCGATCCGATTCCTTAGATTCCTTAGAATCAGTCGCTTTCTTGTGTCTTTGAGGCCTCCCTCCCCACCGACAGTTTACCTCTCCTCTCACAAAGAGCTTTCTCGGTCATACACTGGCAGGACCCGCAGTCGTCGGTTCGGTGACTGGAACCGAGACACCAGAGACAAATCCCGTGGGGATCGGTGATCGACATCTTAGACCCACAATCTGCACACTTCTTGAAACCAGTCCTGGGTGTCGAAGGCGTTGAAGATGATGACATTTTCTTCACAGAAAATAGAAGCGCACCGTTCTCGATAGCAAAGCGATCGGAAAAACAGAACTGAAGCAACGGGCGTGGCTCGAGCTATTTATACCATCGGTGACGTCGACAGAGTACGGAGTCCATCGAGGGACAATCGACGCCACGACCATCGAAGATTGCTTATAAACCTGGTGGGAGATGACTTGGAAGACCTCATCCCCACTTTCCTGCCGTTAGACGTGAAACCCTTTGTCGCTCTCAAAGAAGCATTATGTGCCTATTTTGATCCGCAATGAAACATAGATCATGAAAAGCACACATTCAATACGGCTAGCCAACTCACAGGTGAGAGTATGTACACATTTGCAACATGGCTTCGCAAGCTGGTGGCGCATTGTGACTTTCAAAAGTTCTCAAAACGAAGAAGCAATACACCTCAGGATCATTGGTGGCTGTCTATCATCAGTATTCAGAAAGAAGTTATTGCGAGAACCGCTTCTGTGGAGTACCATTTTACAGATGGCCAGGAGAGAGGCACGCGACGAGACCCAGGCACCCCAAATGGAGAGTAACAAAGGACCCACAAAGGAACAGATATATCAGGTGACCCAAAGGGGATGCAGTCAATGCACTGTTCGCAGCCAGACAAGAAGTCACGTCTCCACGAGCAGATGCTATTGCTGCAGACTGACATTCCCACATGACCCTCGTATGAAATGCCCGGCGTCTGGACAAAATTGTACCATCTATGGGCGAGAAAATCAACTGGCCATTGTGTGCAATGCCTTCCCAAGTCGATCGCAGGGTCCCCACTACAACACAGTGAGGCAAGAACAACCCGCACGCAGCATGGGGCCGAGAAGAGATAAAGATACCCGACGAGATGTCGTGAGGCATGTACGTCAGATCACCGGAAGATCTCCCTCGCCCTCAACAGTGGATGAGAGAGAATCACGTAACTATGCATACATGATGAATGCTGTGACGTCGGCGGAAATTGACGTTAACATGAGGATAGGAGAGCACCCAGCGAGATTTGTGACTGACACCGGGGCTACTCCTAACATCATATGCATCTCAGAATATCAGAAAAAGTCAAATTGTCCACGACTGGTTCCATCCAAACTAAGAATATTCCAATGGGGAGCTAAGGGCACTGTGTGCAATCATGGAACATTCTCCATGACTCTTTGGTGAGCAACTTGCTGGGCCGCCCTACCGCACTGAAAATGGGTATAGCAGCATAACCTACAACATGCAGTAGGATGTCTCCATCCTACAGAGCTTCCCAGCCCTGTTTACTGGACTGGGATGCCACAAAGGTGACCCCATAACATTACACATCGACGAGTCGGTCACTCCAGTCGCTCAACACCCGAGCAGGATACCTTTTCACCTCCAAACGCAGGTGGAGAAAGAAATACAGAGCCTGATTGAACAAGACATAATTTCACCAGCCCGTGGTCCTACCCCATGGGTGTCTCACATAGTGGCAGTTCAAAAAAGGAACACGCCCGACGCAATACGCATATGTGTCGACATGAGGCAGGCTAACCGAGCAATCAGATGGGAGAGACATCCCGGGATGCACCTGGATGACATGATTAGTTTACTGTATGGATCTCAGATCTTCTCAAAACTTGATCTCAACAAGGGATACCACCAGATAAAATTAGGTGAGGAATTGAGATATATCATCACTTTCGCCACCCACGTTGGGCTTTTTAGGTACAAAAGGCTCAACTTTGGAATTTCATTGTCGGCGGAGGTATTACAGGAAAGCATAAGAAAGGTAATTTGTAACATAAAGAACTGTTTCAACTACAGTGATGATATTCTGGTATTTGGAGCCACCACAGAAGAGCATGACATGGCCCTATACAAGGTATGCACTGCACTAATGGAAGCAGGACTAATGCTAAATCCGGACAAGTGCGCATTTAGCAAAGAACACCTAAAGTTCTTTGGGCACATATTCTCACAAAAAAGCATGAGTCCTGACCCAAGCAAGGTCACAGCAATAACAAATATCTCACTACCTAAGAAAGTTAGTGATGTCAGATAATTTCTAGGAATGTAGAGCTACTACAGCAGATACTTGCGCGACTTTGCCACTGTCAGTGCCCCACTCAGAGAGCACCCTAAACAGGGACATTTTTTTCAGTGGACTGCAGAATATCAGAGTGCATTCATGCAGATCAAACAAGACATAGGGCCTCATTACACGGTAGGCGGTAGGGATTTAACGTTACTGGTAATGGAATACCGGTAACATTAAATCCCCATGCGAATTACGACCCGGCTCACCGATATTAGCGGCACCACTAAGTACGGTGCCACTAATAGCGGGCAGTCCCTCCATCCCGTAAATAACGCCATGCCGCTAATAGCACACCATCACAAGCCGAGTGGACATGCCAATAGCGGCATGGTAAAGCCCCCCTAATCCCTTACCGCCATGGCGCCAATACCGCCATTGCGAACCACCCGTTAAGAGAACGGAGCAGTGTTCCCACCTGCCACAGGTGGACACTATCAGCACAGGTGGAGGCAATGGAGACTCTGGCAGTACAAAAGGTGCACACCACACCCCTTCCAACACCAAGATGGTCCCAATACTAGCAGCATTACATGGGCTGGAGGACATGATTGCATTGCAGCAGCAACAACAACAGGCAACACAGAGGAGACGCAGGAGGAGGAGGAGGAGGCGGGCAAGACAGGCACAGCAAGCACCACCACGGCACCTAGTCATAGCACAGAGGCAGCCACCAATCCCCAGGATCAGAGCCAGTCCATTTAACCTGACCCTTGAGCAGATACACACCCTGTACCGTCTGGACCAGGATACCATCACCAGCATCGTGGACATGATACATGATGACATCGTGAGCCTCAGACATCAGAACTGCCATCCCCCCTCTACTAAAGGTGGTGACCGTGCTCCACTTCCTGGCCACAGGCACCTACCAGCATACAGTGGGGCGCATGCATGGCATCTCACAACCAGTATTCTCACGCACGCTGAATCAGGTACTCGATGCCCTCCTGAGGCATGCACCTGAACACATATTCATGCCACGGACTGCCCAGGAGATTGCAAACACCAAAGTTGGCTTCTATGCACTGGCAGGCACCCCAAGTTGCATTGGGGCCATCGACTGTACCCATGTGGAATTGGTGGTCCCACATCACAATGAAGTTGTCTACCGAAACAGGAAGCAATTCCACTCCATCAATGTCCAAATGGTATGTGACGCCAACAAGGTAATCACACATTGTTGTGCCCGTTTCCCCGGATCAACCCATGATTCCATGGTCCTGCGGAACTCAACCATCCCTCGCTACATGGAGCGACAAGCCGGACAACGTTCGTGGCTACTTGGTGAGTAGCAGGGCAAGCACATGGCAGTGTGAATGGGGGGGGTGGAGATACATACTCCAACTGGGTGTGATTGGGGGGGGAAGATACATACTCCAACTGGGTGTGATTGGGGGGTGGGAGATGCATACTCCAACTGGGTGTGATTGGGGGGGGGGAGAGATTCATACTCCAACTGGGTGTGATTGGGGGGGTGAGAGATACATGTTCCAACTGGGTGTAGCTTGTCGTCCGTAGGACAAATGCACGTACAGATGGACGCCAATGTCCATCTGGGAAGGCCGCAATCTACCTGAGATGAACCGACATGCAAGTATAAGCTACACAACATAGAGAACAATCTAGGTCTAGAAACATTAAACATCCATCCACATCCACATTGCACAACATTCAACACCACAAGATACACAAATCTCCTACATGCCGTCAAGATAGTCATACAGATTCAGCGCTGCACAACCACAATAATGCAATGTGCCCCTGAATGCATGCAAAGGGATCACCCCTACCCATAGCATTGTACCACGCACCTATAGCACCACTGAAGTGATGCCTCTCAGCATGGCAACATAAATGTTTGAATGGCAGTACACTAGCAGTGTGGTACCAATTCTGCCTGGGCCCAGGGACACGTAAAACCTGGCCTCACCCAGGACATGTCAATTACTTTTGGAGGCATTAATGGGGCATGGTCACTTGCAGGGTCGAACTCAACTTTGCACATTGCAGTCACACAGATCGTCTGCATGCATGCTGTTTATTGTGGACTTCAATCACAAGGCAAAGTCAATTTGTGTGATATGGACAGGCCGCTCTTGAGGTGAACAGTAACCAGACCCCATTCGTCCCCCCATACAGGTGATGCCGGCTATCCCCTGAAGAGGTGGCTGCTTACCCCTGTACGGAACCCACAGAACAGGCACGAAGAGGACTACAATCGTGCACATACCCGTACCTGTGTCGTGATCGAGCAAACTTTTGGCCATTTGAAGACACGGTTTAGGTGCATTAGCAGGTCTGGTGGCGCACTCCAGTATGGCCATGAGAAGGTGGCCAAGATCACCATGGCATGTGTCACACTGCACAATATGTGTATCAGATGGAATGTGCCACTGCCCCCGGATGTAGAAATAGAAGCACCTGAAGAGGATGATGATGGTGATGAGGACGGAGTTGACAGGGATGCAGGTCATGCAAGATGGGATGGCCAGGTGGGACGTGCTGTGAGACAGCATCTGATCAACCAAATATTCTGAGTTACATTTTTTCTTTTTGTGGGAGTGGATATGGGCAGTTATGCACTGGTGTCGGTTTGGAAGCGCACAATGGACCCTGTCGCCAATAAAACACACATGCACAATGAAGAAGTCCAAGCCTGTGTATGGATCAAACACCAGTGTATTGAGAAATGTAAAGTTGTAAAAGTGCATGTCCCCAAACATCCCATCACCCTTCCCAACCCCCACAACAGTCCAAAAACACCCTTCCCCCACCCCCCACAACAGTCCAAAAACCCCCTTCCCCCGACCCCCCACAACAGTCCAAAAACCCCCTTTCCCCTGACCCCACACAACAGTCCAAAAACACCCTTCCCCCCCACCCCCCACAACAGTCCAAAAACACCCTTCTCCCCACCCCCCATAACAGTTCCTCATGTGTCTGCCACAATGTTTTCGTCCAGCCATACACGCGGAAGCCTGACCATGCACTCCCTATTCGCCATTGCCACCACCAGCATTGGGAGGCTGCCTAGACGTGCGCCTGGTGGTGCGTGAGGAGCGGCGGAGGGGGCTTGTCTGCCTCGAACTGGCAGATGAGGAAGTGGCTGACTGTCCAGGTGGTGGTGGTGGTGGGAACTGGCGGTCCATTGCGTCCGCTATCCGTGTGAGGGCCTCCCTAAGTCGGACAATCTCCACACACAGCATGTCTGTACAGGCCTCCATCCCCTCCCTGGAGTGCCTTGCTGTCTCCGCAATCTCAGCCCTGAGACGGGTAGCCTCCTCCACATGCTGCCCAACCAGCATAGTTATTTCCTGTTGCCGCTGGCTGATGCTGGCCAGGTCGAGGGCAGTGTTGCATTCTGGTGGTGTGGCTGCTGTGCCCTCGGCTGCAACCAGGTCAACAGGTGAAGCCACCAGAGGACTACTAAAACCTCCCACATTGTCCTCGCCAGTGACACTAGACTCAGGTGTCTGCTGTGGTGATGCCTCGGGAGTTCCAGGGGGGTTTGGGGTGTGCATCTCCATGTGGAAAGCGGTTGTATCCTCCACATCAGAGAGTGGTGCAGTGGCTGCCGCCTCTCCTGCGGAACTAGCTGCAGCTGAGGGTGGGCCCTCCGTGGCTGGGATCGGTGGTAGTGGGTTCACCTCCGGAGGTGGGGCAGTTGTTGGCTGGTGTGGACACTTGCGTCTTGGTAGTGGCGCTCCACCGATGTTTGCCACTCTGCATGTGGACCCTTCTACCTTTGCCCCTTGATGTTGTGGGGGTGTCCTCTGTGTCCTGTGCCCTTGATTTCTTACTCACAGGGTGTACCTGAGATGCAGTGCCAGCATCCTCACTGTCTGTATGTGAACCTGTCGGGGACAAAGAGGGGGATGGAATTGGTTACGGTTATATACTTAATACAGTATACATCAATAATGCCGTGGTGGGCATTTTGACTTCATTGTTAAGGATGCAGGTGATGTGTCAGTTCAGTGGCTCATCCATGCATGGTTGTGTGTGGCACTTTTCTCTGGTGATGTGTGCATGTGTTTGTTTTACACTGACATAGCCAGGGTTGGATGCATCTGTGGATGTTTGGCCATTCATGAGGTGATTCTGGCCTCACATATGGGGGGACCAGTAGATTCACATTGCATACTTTCATGTGTATACTCACCTCCATCTGAAGTGGTTGCCACGCCATGCTCCATCGTCCTGACTCCCTCTATGGATTCCACTCCAATGAGGTTGGCACAGATCTCTTCCCATTCCTTCAATTTAATAGGGGAATAAGATCCACCTGATGTGGCAATGTTGTGGTTTGCTGATAGGATACTTCTAACACGTAGGCGGAGATCATCCCACCGCTTTCTGCACTCACGCCCATTGCGGGTGGTGGTGCCCACAGCACTGACTTTCAAGGCAACATCAGCCCAGATTGCCTTCTTTCTGATTAGTGCCACCCGACGCATGTCGATGGCAATGACCACGGCAGCATTGGCAGCAAGGGTCTGGGTTAGCATCATTAGCTCTTCCGTGGTGAATTTTTCCTTCCTCTGCCGGTCAGTAGTTTTTTTTACAGCCTTAGGCATGTCGAGGGTGTCCCTGTGGATTTCCTATTGCACACTACTCAGAACAAGTCCAGGGGGCAGAGTATGGCAATGGATTGTGTTTTTTTTAAAGATGGCCGCCGTGCTCTTTCCCGTTCCTGTGCGATGACGCTATTTCCGGTTCCGCTATTTAGCAGTGACCGCTGTTTGCATGTAGCGTGAGGGCGGAGGTGCTATCTGCACTTTCGTGGAAGCCGGTAAGGGACTTTGTGGGGACTTTAGCGGCATGGCGGTGGGGTCATTACCGACATGGCGCTATGCTCGTGTCCGCGTACTCGTAATGGTACGCTATTAGCGCCCTCTTGCGAGGGCGGAGCCGTTAATAGCGCCATGCCGGTAATTTGCGATTTTTACTGCACAACGAGTAATGAGGCCCATAGTCTCGGCAAAAAACATTGCGTACTTCAACCCAGAGTGATGCATGGAACTAACAGCGGACGCTAGTCCGGTAGGATTGGGAGCCATACTGGCGCAACATCGTCCGGGCCGAAACACACCAGGGCAAGTAGTCGCATATGCCAGCAAAAAACTGTCAGATGTGGAAGGCAAATATTCTCAACCTGAAAAAGAGGGGCTAGCGGTCGTCTCGGCCTGTGAGAATTTTCAAATGTTTCTCTTGGGAAAGGCGTTTACTATTGTCACTGATCATCAAGCACTGGTGACCATTTACGGAGATCCACACTGCAAAATGCCTCCTCGCCTAGAAAGATGGGGCCTACGACTACAGGATTTTAACTTTACCATAATACACAAGCCCAGAAAAGAGTATAGCCCAGCAGATTTTATGTCACAGCAACCCTTGCCCAACAACACACCAGGAACGTCAATGGCAGAAAAATATGTCAATTTTCTCACGGAACAAGGAACTCTAATCACAACCAAAGCACCAAGAGAACATACTTATCAAGATGATCTACTAAGGAAGTTAAAAGACATCCTAATATCAGGAAGGTGAAGAGAAGAGAATAGTGGGACCACCTCGGAGCTAACTGCATTCAAACGGGTACATGAAGAACTTTCAATATCTGCAGAGGGGCTGTGTGAGAAACCTGAGGGTATTCTCCTGAGTAGACCTTGAGAATCCCTTATTCAGGTGGCCAGGGAAGGGCTGGCACTCTCAGTTCCCAACCCTGGGGGTGGACGAGCGAGGGAGAATCACTTGGGTAGGGGAGCCCGGCGTTATGCTCAGGGAATTGCCCCAGGTGAGAAGCAGTATTGTACCGGGGAAGAAGGAGAGGAGGACGATATGCCTGAGGCTTTTATAGGCTATAATACATTTACCCACCTTCCTCCCGTTGAATCTATCTTACACAAATCTGCCTTCCCCTCTGTGTGTAATAAATACCCTAGGAGCCCAAACCCTGTTCCACTTCAAAACTGCACATCCCAGAATCCCTGTTTTTCAGCTCCCTACCTGCATACTCCCGGTCATTCTTTTCCACACCTCTCTAGTCACTATTGTCCACACTCCCCATCAGCCAAGATAGGGTGCTACCGTTCCCATAATCCCCCTCGTTTATTTCACGATCCCAGCTATTCTTGTTTGGCCCACAAACTCTACCAATCCCGTCCCTCTGATTATAATGTTTCAAACTCTCTGTTAAATGCAGTGGTCGAATTGTACAAAAAGAAGTAGTAGAACTATGTTTCCTGCTGTTCTGCCCTGCTCCCCACAAACCCCATCCCTGCGCCCCCTCCCACACACAATCCAAACACCCAGAAAAGCATGCCTGCGATTTATGGGAAGGTGATGTACAGCGCACTGAAGTGCAAGCTTCAACTTCTTGCTACACTTTTATTTTGAAACTAAAACCATTCCAGTACAGTTTCTTTTTAAAATAAAAGTATAGGAACTGTGAAAATTAAAAATAAAAAGTATGGGAGCACCGCTCCAGCCCACTTCGACCTCTGGTTAAATGTGCTCGGCAACTACAATTCCCACAAACCCTCATACTCATTTCACAAAACCTACTCTTCCGGGATCACCACCAAACCTTATATGAGGGTTATAATTCCAAATAACACCTCTTCCCCGTTCTACCCAGCAGAATACTCAAAACCTCTACCTCTCCCCTTCCCCATTTCAAGCACTTTTTCCTGACATGAAAACCATAGAACTAACCCCAGAGCTGTTTATCTAACATATCCCAACCCCAGGGTCAGGCAAAGTAATGCAGTGAACCTGAATCACACACAGCTGACGGCTCTTTCCTTTCCTCACAGAGATAAAAGGTAGGGCAAGAGAGCACAGTACGAGGAAGACAAACCGCACGACGAGGCAGCCTTCGAGGCCCGGCAGTTCAAGAGGAGGAGAAAGGCAGCAAATATCGAGAGGCAGACAAGGAGAGACACAACCTTGCCCTTTTTGACGCAGACCCGCAAAACCTCCAAAGAGGGAATCGTAAGACCGAGGACAATAGCCCAAGTGTTTTTCACCACATGTCAACGGTACACAGAGCGTGTTGACGCTGATAAGCGGGAGCGAGGGAAACTCCTGCTACCGTGGTACCAGCCTTAACTCCAATAACGAGGAAAGCGAAGCGGTTCACCGGTAACATTAAATCCGAGGGAAACTCCTGCTACCGTGGTACCAGCCTTAACTCCAATAACGAGGAAAGCGAAGCGGTTCATCACAGCCGGTGAGTGGAGGGGAGAGTCGATAAGAGCCGGGCACTGGTGAATGAAAGTCGCATAGTGGCACATTGTACCAAGTTCAAAGAACTGTAAAAGTGTAAAGGGGAGACTAGTTGCGGAGGGAACCGGCACCACGTGGGTGCTAACTCAAGAGACTCTGGTCGATCCCCCTCTGAGTGAAACTACAGATACCAGAAGGCCATAGGAGAGCCGCCAAGTTAGGTCAAAGTGGTCACACAGGAGGTCAAGCAAAATCCCCATAAAGTCGAAAGCCTTTGACCTAAGAAATGTAGAGAAAGTAAGGGAAGTGAATCCCGTGAACATTGATGGTATATGTGAATGTGAAGTTGGCAAGAGTGAACCCGGACGAGGGATGCTGACGAGAAGGGGGCAAGTTAAAAGTGCCAAGAAACAGTGTGTAGACAAGAGTGAACCCGAGGGATGTACACTGGAACTGTTTAAAAATACATTAAGATTTGTGCAGCAAGAAGTATTGCAAGACAAGGGGAAGGGAAGCGCGCCTTGTCATTTGGGATCCGAGCCCGGCAGAGGGAGATCCAGGGGGTGAAGTCGTCACACAAAGTGTTCTGAAGGGTCAGCGCCCAGAAGAGGGGGACCGAGGGGTGAGCCATTTTCACCCTGAGCAAGTGAACCCGAGAGAAGGAGGTTCACAGAGAACTGTGAAAGAGACATTGTAAGACGCAAGTAGTTTCTTACCTGTACTCCATTTCTCCAGCGTTGGTATCTTTCATGGATTCACATGCTGTGAATATTCCCAGTCGTCAAACTGGGAAACCCCGGTAACTTTAACTTAGTAATTTTCCCATGGAAAAACAGACACCTTGGGTGTCCCATCGACGTCGTTGTGGGTACTTTTGGCAGCACCAATGGGACGTCGAGTGTATAGCTCCGCCCCAGCAGCCACCCCTCAGATTTTAACCTCTCCAGATGGAGGATGTCCTATACAGGATGTTTGCCTGAGGGGGAAGGCTAGAGGGCGCATGTGAATCCAGAAAAGATACCAACGCTGGAGAAACGAAGTTAGGGGTAAGAAACTACTCCCTTCTCCAGCATTGAATCTTTCATGGATTCACATGCTGTGAATAGACTTTGTAACAGTATACATGCTTGGAAGTGTAAATAACATGCTTGGAGGTGTAAATAGGCAAACAAGATAGACCTTAAGCAGACATGTACATTAAAGCAAAAGCCTACATCTGTAAGGCAGAAAACAGGAACAACCCTGGAAGCTGTGTGGCTTTCCTTACTGGAACAGTCGCAGGAGGACTGCCCGTCCCATTTGCACATCTTCAGCATGCTGCTGGTGCAGGCAGTAGTGCCTGGTGAAAGTGTGTGGCACTGCCCATGTTGCCGCTTGACAAATGTCTCTGATTGGTACCCCGACCAGAGAGCCGCTGAGGCACCCGTGTCTCTCATGGAATGTGCTCTAGGGTTCGATTGTAATGGCCTGTTGGCCTTTGCGTGGCAAAAGGATATTGTAGATGCCACCCATCTTGAGATGCCCTGTTTTGAAATGGGTCTCCCTTTGTTGGATGGGGCAAAGGCCACAAAGAGTTGGTTAGAGGATCTAAGCGATTTTGTGCGATCTAAGTAATATTTGAGTGCCCTCTTAACCTCTAGCGAGTGCAGTGTCTTTTCGGCTGGAGAAGAGGCATTTGGAAAACATTTTGGTAGAATTTTTATGAAATTCAGAATGTATTTTAGGGATGAAATGTGGGTTTCATGGAGAGAACCACCTTGTCCCTCATGAACCGAAGATAGGGAGGATCAATAACCAAGTCTTGGAGTTCTAAAACCCATCTAGAAGAAATAACAGCCACCAAAAAAGCCACCTTCCAAGAGAGAAACTTGATGTGGGTTGATGACATGGACTCAAATGGAGACTTCATAAGGCCTGCCAGAACCAGGTTGAGGCTCCATCCAGGCGGAATCCTTTTCTTCGGAGGAAAGGTTCAAAAGAGGCCCTTCAAGAAGTGTTTCATTAGCCTGTCGCTGTAGAGCGGAGCATATGTTCTTTTGCATGTATACCTGGAGATTGCCGACAAGTGAACCTTGATAGAAGAGACCGCCAGACCTCCTGTACCTAAAAGCAATAGATACAGAAGGAGCTGATGAGGTGTTATAGCTAGCGGCTGCAGATTAGGTTGTTGTGCATACCATGCACAAAGTCTTTTCCACTTGCGGCCATGGGAGATGTTGGTGGATGTGACTCTTGCTGCTGCCAGGATGCAATGGCAGTCCTGAGGGATATTCAGATTTCCAAATTCAGAGTGGTCAGGAGCCATGCCGTCAATTTGAGGGAGGCTGGGTTGTGATGAAAGATCATCCCGTTGTTCTGGGACAGACGATCGGACTGGGATCCTAGATGAATCAGATCATCCACTGCCAATTGAAGCAGGTCAGAGAACCAGGTCTGCCTGGACCAGAACGGGGCTACCAGGATTATCCTGCAAGGAGCTTTGCAAATTATTTATATGGTTTTCCTTATGAGAGGAAAGGGGGGAAACGCGTAGGCAAACACCCCGTTCCAAGGGAAGGAGAATGCATCCTCTCGGGAGCCTGGATGCGGAATCCTGCTGATGAACTGTTGGCATTGCCTGTTGTCAGGGAGTTCCAAAGGGGGCTGGCCATACTTTAAGATTCTGGCTATCCGGATGCTGTGCAGTTGCCACTCGTGCGTATGTGAGGAGTCCCTGCTGAGGGTGTCTGCCTGCTTGTTCTGTATCCCTGGTAGGTGGAAAGCTTGGATCTGAATGTTGTGCCACATGCGCAGTGCCAGATGGTCTGTGCTTCCTTGGATAAGGTGTCTGAACGCGTCCCACCTTGCTTCCATAGGTAAAACATTGTGGTTGTGTTGTCGGTGAGGACACGTACCACCGAGTTCTGGATAAGAGGGAGAAAGGATTCTAGAACATCGATATGCGTAAGGTTTCTATTGGTGACCAGAGGACTTTGACCTCTAAATGAGCACCCCATCCCACTTGGGAGGCATCGGTCACAATGGTGAGTTGAAAGTTTGGCTTCACCAGTGGCATTGCTTTCATGATGTTGAAGGAGTGAGTCCACCATTTCAGAGTGTCTGACACCGAGCGGGAGATGACTAACTTGTCTGACCAAGAACGCTGGTTTGGGACCATCTGGTTGCCAGGAATGTTTGTGCTGGCCGCATGTGAAGGCAGCAGTGGGGAATGAGATGAATGCAAGAGGACATGGTTCCCAGAAGAGCCATGTATGAGTGGACTGTAACTGGCTTGTTTGGTGTAAATGAGCCCACTAGAGCAAGTAATCTTTTCACTCTTTCTGCCAAGGGATTTACCAGATTGTGGTTTGTAAGGATTTGTGCTCCCAGGAATACCAAGTTCTTTGAGGGCGTTGTGCGGGATTTCGTATAGTTGATGGTAAAGCCCAATTGTTGGAGCAGCATCTCTGTTTTGTTGAGAGACGATAAGGCCTGTTGGTTCATCGACCCCCAAATTAACCAATCGTCCAAGTACGGGTAGACATGGTGGCCTTGCATCCGGTGGAAGGCTGCTACTGGCGCCAGGCACTTGGTGAATATCCGGGTTGCCGATTTTAGACCGAATGGTAAGACTCGAAATTGGGAATGGCTTTCGCCTACTACAAACCTGAGGTATTTCCAGTGCCTTGGGTATATTGGCACATGAAAGTACGCGTCCTTGAGGACTAGGGCCGCAAGGAATTCCTGCGGCTGTACTGCTCTTATTACCTCTTGGAGCGTAACCATCTTGGATTTTCTTTTCTTTAAGTTTTTGTTTAGTACGCGAAGGTCCAAAATCGGGTGCCACGTGCCATCTGTTTTTTTTAACCACAAAGTACCTTGAGTAGACACCCTTTCCCCATGCTGAGAGAGGCACCATCTCGATGGCTCTTTTCCGTAGCATGTGACGTCTCTCGTGCCTTAAAACGGGAAGGTGTGAGTGAGAAACCTTCATTGGGGGATAGGGAACTGTGGACGCCTGAACTCCAACAAGTGGCCGCACTGGATCGCATCTAGCACCCAGCTGTCCGTGGTTATGGATCACCAATCGTTGAGGTAGAACTCCACGTTTCCTCCTACTTGACTGCCCTTGTGGCAGTCATTGCTGTGTCTTACTCTGCCGACCTCTCTGGAAGGAGGAAGATCCACGCCTCCTTTGTCCCTGGTAATCTCTATTGCGCTGGGTAGACTGGAAATTGCGCTTGTAGCCTTGTGAAAAGTATGTCAATCTACTGTAGCCCTTGTTATGATATATGATATATGATATGGCATTCATAACGCGCCCTTACACAAGTGTTTCAAGGCGCGACGAGGCAGGGAGGGGGGACATGGGGAAGACAGACAATGATCTTACTAGGCCAGGTGTCATTCAGATTGTGCAAGTGCATGGGAAGGGGGGAAAGGGAAAGTGATAGGGGCAAGGGAGAGGGGAAAGTGCAGTACATGGGATAGTGGAAAATAAGATAAATAAATAAGGGGCCAGCTGGTGGCAAGTGCAAGGTAAGTGCAGAACAAGTGCTCGGAGAGGGGCTTTAGGGATACAGAGACAGTCCCGCGGTGCAGTGGTTGCCAGGGGCAGGTGGCTGGGCAAGGGACCGAGATCAGTGAGAGTGGCCCGGTGCCGATTTAGTGCAGTTTCAATCCGGAATTTAGCAGGGGGGAGGGGAAGAGAAAGCAGAAGCAAAGAGGAAGGTTTTGAGGTGCTTCCAGAATCGGAGATGGTTCTCCTCAAGTTTCAGGGAGGCAGGAAGGCTGTTCCAGAGGGAGGCCCCTGCCGCTGAGAGAGATCTACCCCCAACTTGTTGCTTGGAGAAGCGGCTGACCCTGAGGGAGTTGGAGGCAGATGAGTGGATGATCGAAGAGCTCGAGAAGGGAGATATTTAGGAAGGGAGAGTTGAAGGTATTTCGGCCCCAGGCCACAGAAGGCCTTGTGGACAATGCAGAGGGTTTTGAACTTAATCCTCGCAGCCACTGGGAGCCAGTGAAGAGATTTCAGTCCTGGAGAGATACGGTCCCTGGGCTTGAGGCCAAGAACAAGTCTCGCAGTCCTGTTCTGGATGAGTTGCAGAGGACAGAGAGTAGAGGCAGGCAGATTTAGATAAAGGCTGTTACAGTAGTCCAGCTTAGAGAGGACAAGGGCTCTGGAGACAGTGAGCTTCTGGGGGAAGGATAGGAAAGGAAGAATACCTCTAAGGAGGTGCAGCTGGTAGTGTGACTTCTTAGAGACGTCAGAAATGTGAGGAGAGAAGGAGAGTGTGGAGTCGAAGATGACCCCGAGGTTTTTTGCCTTGCAGGTAGGAGCAGGGAGAGGGCTTAGAGAGGCCGGCCAGGGAGCTGCAGGAAAGGAGGGAGTGGGTGTGCCGATGAGTAGAATCTCAGTCTTACTGGCATTAAGGCAGAGGTCATTGGCGGCACACCACTCCTGGATAGCAGACAGACAGTCAGAGATGAGGGAAGGAGAGGAGGAGGAGGCCGAGGGTAGCCTGAAAATGAGTTGGGCATCATCCGCATAGCACTGAAAGTTGGGGCAGAGAGCGGCGATGAGTTGGGAAGGGAGTGCCAGATATTGGTTGAACAGCCAGGGAGAGAGGTTAGATCCATGGGGGACACCACAGGTAGAGAAAAAGATGTCAGAGAGGAAAGACCCAAGTTGGACCTGGGAGGGTCGATTGGAGAGGAAAGAGGTCAGCCACGCCAGAGCCTGACCAGTGATACCCAGGTTATCACAGAGACGGTTGAGCAGGATGGCATGGTTAACAGTGTGAAAGGCAGAAAAGAGATCAAGCAAGATGAGAACACACAGAGTGTTAGAGTCAAGGTTGGAGAGCAGGTCTTCATGGATGTTCAGGAGAGCAGTTTCCGTGCTTCTGGACGCTCTGAAGCCAGAATGATGGTCATGAAGACAACCCACAGATTCAGTGTGGAGATTAAGCTGGGAGATGGCCAGTTTCTCCAGGAGCTTGTCCAGGAAGGGAGTGATGGCGATTGGGCGATAGTTAGCCGGGCAGGAGGGGTCGGAAGAGGGTTTCTTAAGAAGAGGGTGCACAAGGGAGTGCTTAAGGGGGAGGGGAAGACTCCAGTGGCGAAGGAGTGATTTCAGAAGTCAGCCAGGGCAGGAGCCAGGGAGTCGATGTGGTCCTTGATAGTTTTGGAGGAACAGAGGTGAACCTGTTTTGACGAGACATTGGCCCTCATTAGGACCCTGGCGGAGTGGGTTTCCGCCAGCGCTAATCGCGGCGGACCCGTCCGCCGTACTACGAGTTCCCTTAGCGCCATGGAGGTTTTCTCCGCCTGGTTTTTCCGGGCGGAGAAAACCATGGCGCTAAGGGACCTCGTTGTTAATTACGCCGCCGTACTTTACGGCGGCGTAATTAACTCCTTCCCCACTCCCATTATACCCTATGGGGCAAGAATGGGAATGGGGAAGGGTAAAATGGGGATTGGGGATTTACCGCTCCGCCAAGGTCGGCATGGGGTGGTAAATCCGCCAACCCCCATGGCGCTATCGACGTCTTTCCGCCGTGCTTCGCGGTGCATTTAGCACCTCGAAATCCGCCAGGGTCGTAATGAGGGCCATTGTCTCTAGAACGTGAGTATTCTAAGTTTCCTGAGACTCCACGAAAGGAACTTCTGTTTTGCAGGGTTGTAAGAGATTTTGCTGTGTCTGTATCGGTTTTCATGACTTCATCTATTTTGTCGCCAAATAGATTTTCGCCTTCGCACGGCATATCCACCACCTTGTGCTGCACCTCTTGGCGAAAGTCCATGCAGCAAAGCCAAGCCTGGCGTGTGAAGGCTACACCATTGCCTATCTGTTTAAAGCCAGTTTCGGCCAGATCCACTGCTATACTAATGCTGTGATTTGATGCCTCCTTTCCTTCTCGCACCAACAGCATAGCCTCCTTTCTTTGTTGTTCTGGCAGGTGGTCTAATAGAGGGGCTTAACGGTGCCACATTTCATGGTCATACCATGCGATAATGGCTAGGGAACAGGCAGCCTTCACAGTTGTTGCGCCAATGGTAAGAACATTTTTACCAAAGGCATCCAATTTTCGATTGTCGTTATCAGGCGGAGTAGCACACTTATGTTGTGTGCGAGCTTTTCGACTAGCTGCAGCCGGGACCACTGACTCTGGCGTTGGTTGTGAAGTAAGGCATTTTGGAGTGGAATCTGGAGCCTTACATTTCTTTTTCAACTCCGATTTCACCGCTGGTTCCGTAAAATGATTCATGGTACGGAGGCCTTCTTGCCACACATGATCGAGAATAGGAATGGAAAAAACTGATTTCCTTCTTTTCCCCATATGATCAAAGGGGAAACAATCCTTTTTCTCTTCCTCTGGAATAAGGCCAAACTCTTGCCAGGCTTTCGCCATCACGGAGTGAAATGCTCCAATATCATCCGGGGAAGAAGGTTGAGCTGGGCTACCTGGAGCATCCTGGTCCAGATCCGTGTCCCATGTGCCAGCCCTCCTTGTGGATGAGCAGGCAGTGGAAATCTTGTCTTGTGGACAAGTGTCCAGGTCAGTGTCCACCAACTCACCCTCTTCTTGTTCTCTCCGTCGTGGACTAAATGTCCAAGGAGGGGGGAGGAGGAGGTCTAGCAGGAGATTGCTTTCTAGTGTGTGTGCCCAGGTCTTGAAAGAGGTAAGATGCCTCCATTTGTCGAGGTATAACCTGTGGATGTCCATATGGTTGAGTTGCTGGAGCCTGAGGTAGAGGAAGTCTTGCGTCCAGCTGACCCAGCAGAGATTGAAGTATGAACAGGACCTGCATGGATAGCAAGGACTGACGGTTTAAGAGAGCCTTGCGTTGGTATACATCCTATGTCTGCTGATTTAGATAGCAGAGGAGGTGTTTGAGATCTTTGTGGCAGGTCCAACCCTGAAGATTGATCCTGAATAGGAACCTGCAACCCTTCTTTAGGATCTGACTCAAAGACTGCTTGACATTCATAGGATGGGGCCTCGAAATCTGATGTGATTTTGTGCTGCAGAATTTCTTCTGGCAAGACAATTGGAGACATTTTCAAGGGAGGCTGGTCGTGTACCATGGGACCCGATGGGGTATTTAATATACCTCTCGGGGACAATACATGTGTTTCCATTGCTGAAAACTCCATCCCGGTAGATGATGTATGCGCTGGCGTCTCAGCCGGCGATTTTTTCTTTGTCGTCGACAGGGTGGCCGTCGATGGGGTGGTCGACGAGGTAGTTGTTGTCGAGGAAGTCGTCGACGGGAGCCGAGACGTAGACGGTGACAAAATTGTTGTCTATGCTCTCGTCCTCATGGCCGATGCCGTCGTAGATGGAGCTGTCGACGGTCTGGACGATGATTTGGTGGTTGAGTGATGTCTTGAGGAGGACTCGTGTCCGGAGGAAGATCTGTGCGACCCGATGATGAGTGATGTTTTTTAGTGCTCGAAGAAGATATCTCGCTGACTAGGTTGAGGAGGATGCTGTAGTCGGCTTCGATTTATGCATGTCCATCGACGACTGAGATTTCTGGGATGAGTCCGTAGATTTAGAAGACGGGTGCGAGCCCTTCTCCTTTGGCTTGTCCGACAGCGACTTTGACGCAGTACTCTTAGAAGAGTGCGTGGCTACATGGGACCTTTCACCACTAGATAGTGGTTTCTTAAGAGGCAACGCATGCTTAGCCTTGTCATGGCCTGAAGACGATTTAGCCTCACCTGTCCTCTGATTTTTCGCCGCCGGCTCCTCGGACATGGATTTCTGACGTGACGGCGACCTCTTGTCAGAGGGAGTGGTTGCTCTCCGACTCCGTGATGAGCCGACCTCTGACGCCGGGTGGGCCCCCTCATTAAATCAACAGATTAGGCGTCTATTTCTGTCTCTAAGGGTCTGCTGCGAGAACCCTTGGCAAATGTTGCATCCATCAGCCGAATGCTATGGGTAAAGGCAGTAAAGGCACTCTGAAACTCTGTCATAAACATTCTTCAGGCTGCAGGTCTCACATGGCCTGAAGGGTGGACTTTTTGGGTCCTGAGGTTTCCATGGTGGTGCTGTAAACCGAAGTATTTTCGTTGTCAGACGACTCGAAAGACGAAATTCAAAGAAAGTATTTTCTTGAAGAAATATTAATTTTCACTCAGGAGAAGCACAAGGAAACCCAACAGACTGGAAGATGGTTGACATCTGAGGGGAAGCTAGAGGGGCAGAGCTATACACTCGACAACCCACTGGTGCTGCCACTAGCACCCACAACAACGTCGATGGGGCACTCAAGGTGTCAATGTTTTTCCATAGGAAAATGACTAAGTTAAAGTTACCGGGGTTTCCCAGCCATTTTACTGATCCTCAATGGCAAGGGACTGTTTGTTGAAAAGAGACTTGGCCGTTGAGGCTTCTGTGAAGTTGAAACCAGAACTGTAGTCTCGTACTGGGGAAAGCTCGAGAACTGTGCTGTGCTCCAAGAAACCATCTTAACCCCCTGCTCAAAACATGGGGAAGGGAGACGCAAGCTACCACATCCTAACATATTATTTGAGAACACTTCTTTGTTTCCTTGACAACCATCCCACACCTTTTTTCATTAGTTGTAAGGTTTGGCAATAGGTTTCTTAGTATAGATCCTTTTTATTTGACATGACGCCACAAGGACCACCTTATTTTCATTTGATGGTTGACGCTTGCTCCCATCTTAGATTTAGGTTTAGATTAGGCGTTTTTCCAACCTGCATACAGTTTAACAAACACCCTTGAACTGTGATCACTTGTGTCTGTCTTTACCGTTGCCTCCATGAGTTCCTTACAGCTGGTAATGAGAGTACATTGCATAGTCATTCCTGAGAGTCTGCGGAAAGCTGCTGTGGATCTATCCTCCGAAGGGCAGAGGTGTTGTGGCTGAAAGCAAGAAAACAGACAGCAAATATAACCCTGCGCATCGTGTAATCACTCATGTGAAAGGTGCGATGATCACTGCCAGATCTCCACACAAGGTCATCATGAGGAACGCATCTCACTTCAGACTGTTCAAAGAAGGTGAGCAGCCCACTGAAGAGAAAGAAGATGAGATATCCGTAATCGAAGATGATGCTGGGGAACAAGTACCCGAGGTGAGAACAGAAGTGTCAACGAGACTCGGGAGGCGCATTTTATGTCCAACCCGTCTGATTGAGAAAATACAGTCACAGAACTGTGAGAACATTTTGTCTAATTGTTGTTGGAAAGGGAAGATGTTGTGTCTGGCATAGAGACAGTTAAAGGAGCCTGGCTCTTAATGTTGACATTGCCACTCGCCTATCTGAGGTGTTGCATCTAGTGCATGCGCACAGCCTCCTGCAGGGGCCGAGTTCAGTTGCCGTGCAAAGTGAATAAGACATGCACTACTTACCGTAATAGCATTTCTAATGATTGTATCTGCTTAGATTCACATGCTGTGCATATGGTCCGACATCCAGTGGTAACCGCAGAGTATTGCATCTTGTCTTTCGGGGGCCGAAAGGGGACGTCGGCATAGGCGTGTCTGTAACACTATCCCTATCGTGCGTGTAGTGTATCCAAAATCCCTCACGCGCTGAGGTCCCTCCCATTGTATTTTTTCTGCCATGAGGGAGCCCCAGGCTATTGTGAGTGAGTACATAAAGAGAGAAAGTAGTAAGACGTCTATGTTCCTTCCACCCTGAGCGGGAGGCAGGGAGGGCGCATGTGAATCTAAGCAGATACAATCATCAGAAATGCTATTACGTTGAGTAATGCACGTCTTCTGATGCTTGTTAATTTGCTTAGAATCACATGCTGTGCATAGACTAGTGACCAGTACTCGGAGCTGGAGGTGGGTTGTGAGAAGGAACAGTAGAGAAAAGATATCTTAATACTGCTTGTCCCACCTGAGAATCAGATCTAGAATGAGTGTCTAGGCAATAGTGTTTTGTAAAGGAGTGTACAGAACTCCAGGTTGCCGCTTTGCAAATGGACTCTAGGGTAACATTTGCAATGAATGCTATGGAAGCCCCGGTGCTCCGAGCAGAGTGTGCTCTAGAGTTGAAGGGCAGTTCTCTCTTAGCAAGAGTGTAACACAGTGTGATGGATTTGACAATCCACCTTGAGATAGCTGATTTAGAGACAGGATCCCCTTCTCTACCAGCTGCCACTGAAACGAAAAACTGGTTTGTCTTCCTCAGTGGTTTTGTTCTTTCCAGGTAAAACATGACTGCCCTGCGCACATCTAGTATGTGTAGGCTTCTTTCGGCCATGCTAGTAGGATTCTGGAAGAAAGTGGGTAGTTCGATTGATTGGTTCACATGGAACTTCGAGATGAACTTATGCGCAAATCTGGGATGAGTGCGCAGAACCACCTTATCCCTGTGGACTGTAACAAAAGGGTCTAGGACTGAAAGGGCCTGTAGTTCGCTAACCGTTCTAATAGAAGTGATAGCCACTAGGACGGCCGTCTTGGAAGTAAGGGCTTTTAGACTTGCTTTATGCATTGGCTCAAAGGGAGATCCCATGAGTCTGGTTAAAACCACATTTAGATCCCATCCAGGAGCTGGGTGAGAAATGGGGGGATGGATTCTCTTAACCCCTCCCATAAAAGCCTTAATAACTCGTATTTTCCACCATAACACTCTCTGTTGTGACGTGGTGTAGGCTGAGAGAGCAGCTAGATGAACCTTTAGGGAATTGAAGACCAGTCCTGAGTCTAACAAATGGGTTAGGTACAGCACAATGTGTGTGGGTGAGCAATCGATGGGATTGACGCCCTTGGTATTACACCAGATGACAAAGCATTTCCATTTACTGAAATAGCAATAGTGTGAGGGAGCTGAAGGTGTCCAAAATCTATGCCCTCAGGAGCCAGGCCGCTAAGTTCAGAGTTTGTGGCATGGGTGTAGGGTCTCCCCCTCGCCCCCCCACCCCGCCCTGAGACAACATGTTGTACGGGCAGGGTAGTTTTACTGGGGGGAGAGGGACATCTCCATTAGATGAGCGAACCAGGGTTGGCGGGCCCACATGGGGGCCACCAGTATCATGGTAACTGGTTTCTGGTGCATCTTGTGCACTATCTTGTTGACAAGGGAAGTCGGGGGAAAAGCGTAGACAAATTTCCCTGACCATGCTATCCAGAGTCCGTTCCCCTTGGAGCCGTTCTGGGGAAACCTGGAGGCGTAGTCTTGGCATTGGGTGTTCTCCTGAGTAGCAAACAGATCTATCTCTGGGAAGCCCCATTCTGCAAAGACATTGAAGACAATGGGCCTCATTACACGGTAGGCGGTAAGGGTTTACCGGTACCGGTATTTTACCGGTACCGGTAAACGCTTACCGCCTTACAACGAGGTCCCTTTGCGGGTTGGAGAATTTAACGCCTGCTTTTTGCAGGCGTTAAAAACCAACCCGCAAAGGGACCAGGGAGCTAATTACGGTACCACAATTTGCGGTGCCGTAATTAGCACCTTCCCCATTCCCATTATTCCCTATGGGGCAAAAATGGGAATGGGGAAGGGCAATGGGGGAAGGGGGAATTACAGCCCCACCAACCTTGGAATAGGGCGGTAATTCCCCTTTCCACCAAGGCGGTGCCGGTATTTTACCAGCATGGACCAAGGTGCTAATAGAACCTTGGTCCACCGCTGTCCGTGTAATGAGGCCCAATGTCTTCGTGTAGACGCCATTCGTATTCCAAGGGCAGTGGGAAATCTCTGCTGAGCATGTCCGCCAGAAGATTGAGTTCCCCTGGAACGTGTTGGGACAACAGGAACATCTTGTGTTTGAGAGCCCAACATCCAAATGTTTTGGGACAGCATGGCTAGCCCTGGAGAGTGCGCCCCCTTGTTTCTTCAGGTAGTACATGGCTGTGGTGCTGTCTGTCAGGACCAGAACGGTCTTCCCTTGTAGTTGAGTCTGAAAGGCATTTAGTGCCTTGAATACTGATAATAGCTCTAACAGATTTATATGGTTGGATGCTACTTGTGAGGACCACACTCCATGCGCTGTCTGCTGAAGTAGGTGAGCCCCTCACCCCGTGAGAGATGCGTCTGTCGTGAGAGTGGTTTCCACTGCAGTGGTGGTGAAGGTCTTCCTCCTTCAAGATGTTTTCCCTCGACCACCACTGCAGAGAACGAGGGCTGGAGAGACAACTACCAGATCTTCCCATTGTCTGCTGGCCTGACACCACTGGCTGTTGAGCCACTCTTGCATGGGACGCATGCGCAGCCGCCCGTGGGGAACTAAATAAATACATGATGCCATCACCGAAGGGGAGTACTTTGAACTGATAGTGCTTGTCCTCTATCATGAACCTTAAGTATTTTCTATGCGCCTGCGACATTGAAATATGAAAGTATACATCTTTCATGTCCAATGTTGTCATGTAATCCCCCCGATTCAACAGTGGAATTACTTCCTGCAGAGTTACCATACGAAACTTTTGAGGTTTGACAAATTTGTTCACTGGGTGCAAGTTTAGTACAGGGCCCATGGTGAGGTCCTTTTTGGATACAAGGAAGTACAATGAATAAATACCCTTGTTTACCTGAAGAATAGGGACAGCTTCTATGTTGTCCTTTTCCAGAAGTGCTTCCACCTCTTGCTTCAGGATTCTCAGATGATCTGGCGTCAGGCGTCTTGTCTTGGGCAGTCTGAACTGTGGAGGCCGGGCGAATTCCACACAGTACCCGTGGTCGACCATCTTTAGAACCCACTGGTCTGATGTAATCCCCTCCCATGTAAGCGCCCCCCCCCCCCCGACCGGGGTGACATGGGGGGGCACCTGGATCCGTAGGTAATTTCTGACCAGAGGCTGCAGTAACCCTGGAGTTGGGGCCTCTGCCCTTCCCGCGTCGCTGACCCCTAGGTGGATAGTTGGCAGGGGTGCTGGATGCTTGATTTGAGTTCCAGTTGTTTCCTGTGTTGTAGATGTTTTGGGCGGAACGGGATTGGCCTCGAAAGGACCAGCGGGAACCACTTTCCCTCTGGGGGGAGGGTTTCTGTGTGATCTGTTGCAGGGATTTAAGAGTCTCATGCTCTTTTTTGCCAGTCTCCAAAGCATTGTCGACTGCTTTACCAAAGAGATTTGATTCATCGATAGGTTTGTTTATAAGAGCAGCTTGGGTTTCCAGCTTGAAGCCTGAGTTTCTGAGCCAAGCGTGTCATTTAAGCAGAGTGCCCTGCGCCAGGGACCTTCCCACTGTCTCTGCAGTATCCACAGTGTTCTTTAGGACATTCTGATTGACTTGTCTGCCCTCAGCCACGATGGAGAGTAATCTGGATTTTGCGGGTTCAGGTACCTCCTGGAGATTTTCTTGTATAAGATTCCATTGCGCATCAGCCTAACTGGCAAGCAAAGTGGTGTTGTTTGCTATGCATGTGGTAAATGCTGCTGCAGTGGTAACACGTTTACCCAAGGTATATAATCTCTTTGATTCCTTATTGGGAGGTGCTTCTCCCATAGCAAGGAGTACTCCCGCCCATTTCCGGGTTGTGGTGACCACTAGGGAATCGGGGGTGGCGTGGCCCTTAATATATTGAGGGTCTGTAGGCAATGGCCGAAATAATGTCTCCACCCTTGGATTGACTGCCCTGGTCTGGGCTGGTGTGACAAAAGAAGGGGCCAGTTCTCCTCTTTATAGAATTAAGGAGAGGGATGGCTTGACTGGAAGTGGGTTTTTTCTTTAAGAATGTCCTCCATGAAATCCTGTTAAGGTATAGCTTCTTGGGTGGCAATCTAAAAGTGATCGGCTGCCTTCCTTAACATTGTATTAAAGGCCATCTGATCGTCTATTGATGATGCTTGGCGGGCCGGGGTGGAAGGAGAGGAGTCCACACATAGGACATCTGTGTCCTGATTGTGAGTAGGGAGTGCCAATGGCTCCGTGTCAAATTGGTGAGAATCCTCCCAATTGTCAGTGGCATCCGCCTGGTCATCTGTATAGTCTTGTAGGAAGGTATTCTCTTCTTCCTCATCATAAATATCTTAGTATGTGTCCATTTGAATTTCTTTCTCAGGGTGGGTAGAAATGAGATGGTCCTGAGAAGATTCTAAATTTCCAGGAAAACTTAAGGTTGACATAGAAATAGGATCCACACAAGGTCTCTTAGGTGTAGGATGCTCTGAGAGCGACACAATCCTTTCCAGGCGGTGCATGCACTCTTTTTCCCTGGTCCATTTAGACGAAGTAGAAGGTGCAAAAGGTGTAAAATCTTAATTTTCCTGCCTTTGGCGCCGAAATATATTAGAAATTGCACCAGACAAAGGCTCCTGACGCGAGCATCGGGGTGCTGTGGCGTGTCCTACAACGTGTCTGCGGCACGCTCCTTGCGTTTCGGCAGTTCTCTAGGCATCAACCCCACTGCCGAAGTGAAATGATCCTCGCGATACTTTCGGCGATGTGCGCTGAATCGGGGCGCGCCGTAGGCCTAGCAGTAGAAGGAGGCCTAGAGGTAGGATTTTCGCCTACCGATTGATCAGAAGGCCTAACGGTAGCTTCTTGTCCTACCGGGGCCTTAGGGGGCGTCGGATGAGCGCGCTTCGCTGGCAAAATGTGATTTTGAAGTAGCGCCCTTAATTTTAGAAGGCCCAGTCACAAGAGGCTGCTGCGGATGCGGGGAAGGCTGTTAATCTGCAAGATCAGAGGAAACCGTCGAAAGTTTCGGCGGCCCTGTTGGCGCTTTGACCCGTTTTGACAAACCCGTCGAAATCGGGGAACGGGTTGTGTGCTTAGTGTGTGTTTTATGAACCCCCCTGTTGCTGGGTGTTGTCCCCATAGCATGACTTGCCTTCAGGCTTGGAGGGGTCAGGGACGGGCATGGCGGACCTAGAGGGTCTGTCGTCAGGTCAATGGCATCCGATACCGATGGTTGGTCATCACTGGTACCCCCGTCACTTTCGGCGGGTTGCGGTGATGGGGGAAGAAGATCCAGCCCGCGACATGCTGTAGGCGGCCCATGGCTTAACGCAGCGCTCCTTAAGAGTTTTGGGTCGAAAGAGTTTACAAGCCGCGCACCGAGCTTCGTCGTGGTCAAGGGGCAGACAACTATTGCACTTCTCGTGCTCGTCTTTCCACGGGTATCTGACACTGCAGGAAGGGCAAAACCTAAATGGTGTTCTTCCCATAGTGAAAGATAATGAAACTGATGACCAGACCTAGAGGGGAAAGAGGAGAGATATAGCGAAGGATATGACCACCCTGACCCCACTCTCCCTATTGTTTAGGCCGGGCCAGAGGGAATGGCCACGTGGAAGACTCTGCTGCCGGATCTGAGGCGTCGAGGTCCAACGTTGTCAAAATTTCCCACAGTCTTTGCCGTAGTATCTTGAAGCACCGTCGAAGTGACTTTAGGGAAATAAACTGACAAAGTCGGTAAACAAGGATAAACAATGTCTCTTATGAAGAGCTCTGCATTTGGGCGACTAGTTATCTGGGCGGATATAAACAATCTGACGGACCTCAGTGAGTGTAGGATTTTGGGTGCACTACACGTCACGATAGGGATAGTGTTACAGACACACCTATGCCGACGACCCCTTTCGGTCCCCGAAAGACAAGATGCAATACTCCACGGTTACCACTGGATGTAGGACCATATGCACAGCTGTGATTCTAAGTAGATTAACAAGCATCAGAAATGACAAGTTCACTCATGTACGCGGCTCCATGTACTTATTTCTCTTAGAGATTCCAGTCCCAAAAAACAGGACAGCCGCTGTCACAAAGAGGTCCATTTGAGGGTGATCCCACATCTTGAAGAGACGGATGCTTGTGCTTGCTGTAGCTCCCACTCGTGACAGGACAGCAGTTCCCTGCTGAGAGAGTCCACAATGGTGTTTTTAACACCTGCCAGGTTAAAAGGGACGAGAAACACCTGTTAAGCAATGGACCAGCACCACACGTTCTGCACCTCCAGAGAGATAGCAGGGGAGCACGTCCCGCCCTGCTTCCTGATGTAAAACGTGGTGGTGGTGGTGTCTGTGAAGACCCGCACCACCTTTCCCTGCAGCAGAGGCTGAAAAGACTTGAGAGCCCATAAAACTGCTTGCAGTTCCAGGACATTGATGTGCAACTCCTTCACTTCCAGAAGCCAGAGACCTCTGGCGTACAAATGTCTGTGTCGGCCGCCCAACCCTCTAGGGAGGCATCAGCCGTGACTGTTGCTTGATATGTGGGGATCTGAAGAGGAGCGCCCTGCGAGAGGTGTAGGTGAACTGACCACCAATGGATGGCTTGACGGAATGTCTAATTGAGGATGATCTTGTCGGTCAATGCGCTGGTGACTTGCTGCCATCTGGCATGCAGAAACTCTTGAAGGGGTCTCTTCTGTAATCCGCAAAAAGGGGACCAGATGAATGCAGCAGTACATCATTCACAGCAGTGACTTGATGGACCGGCCTGTAGCAACGGAAGCAGCCGATTGCCGTTGGACGTTTCCCAGGATGGCCTCCACCCTGTGTTCCGAGGGAGTCGCTATTTTATATATTCTTTTACTTATAAAGCGCACAGTAACCCATAGCCATTGAGGTGCTGTTACAACCTGTTATTTGCAGCATAGATGGTTACTTGGTAGGTTAGGAGACAATGGAAGCAGATCAAAAAACAAAGCGATACATTACAGTGGGGTCAGGCCTAGGCAACCAACCATGTTTTGAGAGCTCTCCGGTACCCAGTAAGAGGGTTCCGTTCTTAGGGAGGGTGAGTTCCACTGTTTGGCAGCAATGCAGGGGAAGCTAGGGCCTCCGGCTTTAGTGCGTCTGAGTTTGGACAGACAGAGCTGGTATAAGGGGTCCTGGTGGGTCTTGACGAGTGCGCTTTCGTGATTTTCTGGGATAGGTAGGGTGCTGCAGTGTTAGAGACACACTTGTGGGTGATGGACAGGGTATTGAAAATGATACCGCTCTTCTAGCAGCGTAGATGTGATCCCATTTGGGGATGTTGAGCGCTGACCAGAGGGCATTATTCTGGATGGTTTGGAGCTTTTGTATGTTTTGGGATGAGGTTCTAGCAAATAGGACATTGCAGTAGTCAAACCGGAAGCCAAAGACTGCATGTGCAATGGTTAGGCAGCTGTCCTGGAATGGAAAGGGTCTGGCAGTATTTATCAATTTAGTTGTATATGCGCCAGGGGAGGCGATAGCATTGACTTGGCGTGCCAGTGAGAGTAGCATCGAGGTGCGCGCCTAGTGACTTCACTGAGGTAGAGATATGGATCTGGATGCCGTCAATTTTAAATGCTGAGTATTGGAGGTTGAACTTGTTAAGCATCGTCTGAGACCCTATCAGTAGGATCTCTGTTTTGTCCCCATTGAGGAAGAGGTGGTTGGTTGTCATGCATGCCTGGATGGTTGTGTAGGCAGTGTCAAGCGTATTGGAGTCATCCTCATAGTTGCCAGGGAGAGGGAGGAAGATTTGTGTCATCGGCATAGTTGGTGTAGGCTATGCCGATGGAGTCGAGAATGTCAAACAGGGGTCTGGTGAAGATATTGTAGAATTTGGGGGATATGAAGGAACCTTGTTGTACCCCAGAGGGAATTGGAGCTGAGGGGGGCACTGGCGCTGTCAGCAAATACGCAAATACTCTCATAACTCTCCCCTCTAGAAAGGAGGCAATCCATGCTGTGGCTTCGGAGGAGAAGTTAGCTGAGGTGATGGCAAAGGATTTTGTGGTCCACCAGGTCGAACGCAGCTGATAGGTCCAGGAGGAAGAGAAGGGCAGGCTTCCCCATGTCTCTGAACTCATCCATCTGATTTTTTAAGTCCAGTAGTGCTTATTCGGTCCCATGGCCTGGGCGGAATCCAGACTGGCCAATTCCCAGGATGTGGTTTGTTCCTAGGAAATGCTAGATTTGCAGGTATGCTGCTCTATTGATGATTTTCAATAAGAATGGGACTGTGATGATTGGTCGTAGTTATTAGGAGCTGTTGGGTCGAGGGAGGTTTTTTTTTAGTAGCAGGGGAACCCAGGCTTCCTTGACGCTGGAAGGCAATATGCCTCTGGCAAAGGAAACATTGGTGAAGGTAGTGAGGAGTGATGCGAGGGCTTCGGAGCAGTCCTTGACGATGGGTGAGGGCATACATCACCTTTGCACATGGATGGTTTAAGGCTTTTTAGGATGGATAGCACTTCATGATCTGTGACAGCTTTAAAGCAAAACTGTGGGAAGGTTGGAGAAGTGGAGGCAGCAGTGGGGCGTGGCTGGGGTTGTAGGGTGATTAGTTTCATCTGAATTGTTTTGTGAAGTGTGTCGATTTTTTTGAGCATGGCTGATTGGATGTTGGTGCACCATTTTTCATCCTTGGTGATGGAGGGTGGTGGGGGTTTCGAGCTATCTGAGAATAGTGAAGATTTCTGTGAATCTGTTTTTGTGTTGGCTATTCTCGTGTTGAAGGAGGTGGATTTTGCAGAGATAATGGCTCGTTTATACATTTAGAAGCTTTGGTAAATTCCATTTTAATGGGCACTGAAGGGTTTTTTCCCAGCTAGTTTCCGCTAGTCGTTTTATGTTACGTAGGTCTTAAAGGTCTGAGGTGAACCAGGAGTTTAGGTGTCTGATGGGTTTAGCTTTTCACTGGGTTAGGGGAGCAGCAGTGTCAACTGCTGATGTTAAGGTAGCTGTGTAGATTTCTGCTAGAAGGTTGGGGTCTCCTATGTGGAGGGATTCTAGATTGGGTATGTCCAACAGAGGCAGTATGCATCCTTTGGTGAGCTTGCGTGAGCTTCGTGTTGGGGTGGGGTGAATGGTGGTGGTGGTCGTTTTTGAAGACTTAGGGCGATGGATGGTAAAGGCAATGGTGTGGTGGTCGGACCATGGAAAGGGGGTATTGGAGTCTGTGGTAATCTGGCAGTTGAGGTCAGTAATCCAGTCGAGCGTGCAGCCTTTATCATGTGTGGGATCACTGATGCGTTGCCTTAAGTTTAGGGCCTTCAGTGAGCTGGAGACAGAGATGGCCAGGAGGACTGATGGATCATTGAGACCTAAGTTGAAGTCACAGAGTACGATGACTTGAGATGAGGCTTTGATGTTGTCTACTATGATGTGGAGGAGGTTTTCCTCAAAGGTGAGGATTGTGCCTGGTCGACGGTATATGATGTGGATTGTGATGGTGCTAGTGGGTGAGGTGCTCATCTTGAGTGAGAGGATATCTCCATTCTCCTCTAAGGAGCGGTCTTATGGGAAGGGATTCTTTTGCTAATAGAGCAACCCATCTTCCTCTTGCATTGGATTAGTCTTTTCGGTATATGTGTAACCTGGTGGGATTGCTAGGGATAGGGTGGGCCGGATGCCTCATGGAGCCATGTTTCTGAGATGGCCAGGGCATCTAGGTTGTGGGATGTGAGGAGGTAATTGATGTCTATGGCGTGGGCAGATAAGCAACGTGCATGGACTAGTGTAGATTTCAATGCAGAGGTCATTGCTATAAGGGTGTGGGGAGGTCACTGCGGCTTGTCGAGTCGGAAGCTGGGATTCACCTAGAGTTAGAGGGCATCATAATTGCATTTATGGCGCTTGCATGGCATGGGGTCTTGATGGCAGTATTGGCGGGCATGGTACCAGAGGTGGGGGCACTTGTAAGGTAAGTAACAATATTGGAAGCAGTGGCTGGTATCATAGCTACGCTTGAGGCACTCGTGTGGCCAGTAGTAATATTGGCAGCAGTAGCAGGTATCATAGCTAGGTCTAAGGTAATAGTGAGGCAGGTAACAGTATTTGTAGCATAATCAGGTGTCATAGCTAGGTCTAAGTCATTGGTGAGGCAAGAAACAGCATTGGCAGCATAATCAGGTGTCGTGGCTTAGTTAGGGGTACTTTTGTGGCAGGTAGAAATATTGGCAGTATTTGCAGGTGACATAGCTAGGTCTAGAGCATAAGCAAGGCAGAAACAGTACTGCCAGCATAATCATGTCCCATATCTGAGTTTAGGGCCTTTGTATGGTATGGAGCTTTAGTGGAAGCGCTAGCATGCATCATATCAGTAGTTAAGACATTAGCATGGCATTACACAGTACTGGCCTGTAGCATAACAGTAGTTAGGGCGCTGCCATGGCATGAGCCAGTATTAGCAGCGTTAGGGGTAGACATGGCTAGTCTTGGCGCTGTTGTGTGGTAAGATGCAGTAGCAGTAGTGGTAGGTAGGACTGTTGTCAGGCAGTGCGGAGCGGCATTCTTGTTGTGGCTTTGGCTTATGGGGCGAGGAGTGGTCGGGGTGGTGATGTGAGTACAGCCTTTTTTGGCACATGTTGGACGAAGTGGCTGATGGCCTGTGCATAAAGTGAACCAGCGATGGGAGAGTGACAGGGTTTTGGGAGGCGACAGAGCGGCATGGCGCTCAAGATGTTCCGATGTGGGGGGTGTTTTTTTTTCAGGTTGCGCTGCAATCGAGCTGCAGGGGCTGTCCTGTATAGATGGGAGACGGGTGGGCGGCGTTGGAATGAAGCATCTTTGAAGCAGACCAGCGGGGGGTTGAGTCTCTGTAACTAGAAGGGAATAGTTTCTTACCTGTAACTCCATTTCTCCAGCATTGGTATCTTTCATGGATTCACATACTTAGAATATTCCCCGTCGTCAGACTGGGAACCCTCGGTACACTTATAAAGCCGTTTTTCCATAGGAAAACTTCGACACTTTTGTGTCCTATCCACGTCGTTTTTGGGCTGCTCACGCATGCCCCAATAGGACGTAGCGGTATAAAATGCCCCGCCCCCGCGGCTCCCTTCAGATTTTAACCCCTCCAAAGTAGCATGGGGGGACACAGCATGTACATTGCATTCAGGGGAGGCCGGCGGGCGCATGTGAATCCATGAAAGATACCAATGCTGGAGAAATGGAGTTACAGGTAAGAAACTATTCCCTTCTCCAGCATTGGATCTTTCATGGATTCCCATGCTTAGAAAAGATTGCACAGCAGTAACTCTGATATGGCGGTGTGAAAGCAAACCAACCTTATTATGAGCACACACATATATATAAAATATATCTATATACATAGTACCGGCCAGTTCAAAGAACAAACACAACAGTAATCATCATAATCACCATAAGCGCTTAAGTGTATATCTACATATCTTCACACATATCTACACATATCTACACACAAATATATATATATATATATATATATAAGGCTATTCCCCCTGGACGGGGCTTACCTCACTGAAACAGATAGCGCAAGACTGCTCTTCCCATCTGCACATCGTCCGCATGTTGCCGTTCAAGGCAGTAATGGCGGTTAAACGTGTGTGGCACCGACCAGGACGCCGCTTGGCAAATGTCTGTCAGCGGAATCCCTGCCCACAGCGTCGCCGAGGACGAAGTTGATCTCGTGGAATGAGCTCTCGGATGACCTATCGGTTTTCCCACCTTGGAGTGACAAAAAGCAATCGTTGACGAGACCAATCTAGCTAGTCCTTGTTTTGAGATTACCTTTCCTCTCGTCGACGGACCATGAGCCACAAACAGTTGCTGCGTAGTCCTGATTTGCTGAGACCGATGAAGGTAGAATTTCAGAGCTCTCTTCACGTCCAAAGTATGGAGGGCCTTTTCCGCAGCCGATGAAGGAGTTGCGAAAAAGGTAGGTAGAACAATTGACGAATGTTTATGATAAACAGTAGGAACTTTTGGAATAAAATGAGGATTAGTCGACAGCACCACTTTGTCCTTAAAGAACCTTAAGTACGGCGGATCTACGACCAATGCTTGTATCTCCGAGAGCCGTCGAGCTGACGTAATGGCTATTAGAAAAGCCAACTTCACGATAAGAACTTCATAGACGAGGAAACATTGGTTCAAAGGGAGCTTTCATTAGCCCCGCTAACACCAAGTTAAGACTCCATGTTGGTGGAAAGCGCTTAATCGGTGGGAACGTATGGAATAGACCCCTCATGAAGTGCTTTATCAGCCTATCACTAAACAAGGGAGGCGACTGCCTTTTCCTCGTGAATCTTGAAATGGCTGCTAGGTGTACCTTTATCGACGAAAAAGACAATCCACTCTCTGCCAAATGCAGCAGATATGGGAGAAGCTGTTCCGGAGTTATATTCAGGGGCTGCAATCCCGGCTGACTTTGACACCACCCACAGAATCTCCTCCACTTGCATGCATACGACGTGTTCGTGGAAGGAGCCTGTGCGGCCTGCAGGATTCTCCGACAATCCGACGAAATACTCAGGGTACCAAACTCCGAAAAGTCAGGAGCCAAGCTGTGAGGTTGAGACTGTCCGGGTTGTGATGCCACACTGTCCCTTTGTCCTGGGACAGGAGGTTCGGGGCTTTCCGAAATGTTATCAGCTGCTCTATTGACAGTTGAAGCAGGTCGGAACACCACGCCTGTCTCGGCCAATACGGAGCCACTAGGATGACTCGACACCTGTATCTGCGAATCCATTGCAGAGTTCTCTGTACGAGAGGAAACAGGGGAAAGGTGTAGAGAAACTTGTCAGTCCACGGGAAGGAGAACGCCTCCCCCAGCGAGCCCCTCTGTGGCCACCTGCTGGCATACAGTTCCCATTTCTTGTTCTCCTTTGTTGCAAAGAGATCCATTGGAGGTTGCCGCCACTTCTTGAAGATCTTCGATAACTGAAGACTGTCTATATCTCCCATTCGTGTATTTGGTCCATTTTCCTGCTGAGGGAGTCCGCTTGCTCGTTCCTTACTCCAGGGAGATGGTGAGCTACGATGGTTATATCGTGCTTCAGAGCCCATTGCCATACTTTCTGAGCCTCGGTGGAAAGGGTTCTGGACCGAGTGCCTCCTTGTTTTCTCAAATAAAAAATTGCTGTCGTGTTGTCTGTCAATATTCTCACTACCAAGCCTTTTATGTGTGGTAGGAAAGATTTTAGGGCCCAGCGCACTGCCCTCAACTCCAGAACGTTGATGTGCAGGAGCGATTCCCTCGGAGACCATCGACCTTGCGTTTGGAGAGTGCCCATATGCGCTCCCCAACCCGTCAGCGA